>NW_006399767.1:27576403-27582709 GCF_000299155.1 Elephantulus edwardii | reverse complement strand
ACAGCGCAGGAGGGGAAGGCCCTCTATGAGGTGGATTGATTCAGTGACTAGGATAATCGGGATGGGAGTGTTAGAGACAGTGCAACTGGCACAGGACAGAGCAGGGTTTACGGCTGTTGTACATAGGGTAGCTATGAGTCGCAAGCAACTCGATGGCACATAACAACAACAACACAAGAATGTTCACAGCATCACTAGTCACAATTGTCAAAAGATGGGAAAAATGCAAATGTCTATCAATATAAAAAAGGATAAGCACATTGTGATACACATATATAGTAAGTTATTATTCAGTCATAAAATGCAATTAAGTATTGACACATGCTACAAACTAGATGAACTTTGCAAATATTCAAATGGAAAAAAAGCCAGACACAAAACAGCACATACTATAAGAATGTTTGTTTGAAGTATCTAGAACAGGTAAATCAAGACACACTGTAGACTGGTGGTTGCCAAGGGTTGGCTGGAAAAGAGAAATAGGGAACATGTGGTTAATGAATATGGGATACAGATATTTTGGGGCAAGGTATTTTGTGACTAAATAAAAGAGGCAGTTACACAGCATGTGCATGTACTAAGCACCACTGAATTGCTTAACTAAAATTTCTTAGCACCACAAGAAAGACAAATTAAATAAAAAGAAATTCTCTAGCTCATATATTGTCACAGATTTGGAATCAACTCATAGGTGACCTCCCAGTGGATTTTCTGATGTGTAAACCACACAGGAGGAGATTGATCATTTTTGTCTCTCGGAGTTACTGGAAGATCTGAACCTTTGGGCAAGCAGTACAACTCCTTACAGACTGGGTCACCAGAACGTAAAGAAAAAGAGGAGTCCTAATACTAAAAGGTTAGGGTACACTCACTGGGAGGAGACAAATGCTTCTCTGGCTCTTGGTAGAACATAAGACCTCTACCTCTGTGCTAGCTAGCAAAACGGTAGTTCCACAAATGGTCCTCTGCCTGGACAAGGGACAGACAGCATTCTTCCTATTATACACCTCATATACCTCCTCTACCAGGAACCTCTGATATTCAGAGACATCAGGCTCTTCTTTGGGGAGGAATGGGAAGAAATGAGCACTCACGAAGAACCTACTATATGCCTGCTTTCTCCATCTCAGACGGTACAATCAAGTTCTTTTCAGGTTCCCAGAGAGTTTTTAAGTCCCATCTGAGGCACCTGCACCACTGCCCTCAGTTCACAAGCAGACAGCACTGAAAAAAGAGAGTCAGGTTCTGACTCAAATTCCAGTTACATAATCAGCTATTTTTTCCCCCAAATCTATACACCAGTGGAGCAACTTTTCAGAAGACTGTAATACTGATTTAATAAAATAAGATTTTTAGGACCAATGTTATATACACTCCTTGAAAGGTTGTTTTACATAAAACAATAATCTAAATATGATAGTATTTGTTAATTCAAGTTATTTTTTAAAGTATTCACAGATTCTTGCAGATAACAGTATTTGGCTCACAGTTATGTGTTCTACAGTAGAGAGTAAGAAGAAAAAGTAGAAAATTGAGTTAGCCCTTCATTGATTTGTTATAGAAATAACTTAATCTTTCTTACTAGAATTAACCTACTTTTTTAGCAAAGAGTTTACTAGCCATTCTAAGCATATGCATTTGTTTCAAAGACAGCTAAAACCAATCAATTATAGCCCTAATGAAAAGCCATTATAAAGGTATTTCAAAGCTAAACAAAAAAAAGGAAACCCCTGATATAAAACACAACCTTCAATCAATGTGAAATGTTAATTTGCCAATTTAGTCAGTGGACATTCAAAGTAAGACTATATGTAGTAAGGAGGCTAGGAAAAGCCAGACTTAGCACTTTGTAGTCACATTTCAAAGCAATACCAGTAAATGCTGTTGTTGTTGTTGTTGTGGGCCATCGAGTCGCTTGCGACTCATAGAGAACCTATGTACAACATCCCTAAACTCTGCTCTGTCCTGTGCCAATCGCACCATCTCTGATATACCCATCCCCATTACCCCAGTCACTGAATCAATCCACTTCATAGGGGGCCTTCCCCTTCTGCACTGTCCCTCCAACCTACCAAGCATGATGTCCCTCTCCAAGGACCTGTTCCTCTTTGCAACATGTCCAAAATATGTTAGATGGAGCCTTAGAATCCTTGCCTCCAAGGAGCAGTCCGGTTTGACCCTTTCCAGGACGAATCTGTTTGTCTTCCTAGCAGTCCATGGTACCCTCAATACTCTTCTCCAGTACCACAGCTCAAAGGCATCAATTCTCCTTCTGTCCTCCTTAGTCACTGTCCAACTCTCTGATGCATAACAGGTGATAGCAAAGACCATGGCCTGTATCAGACGCACCTTAGTCTCCAGAGAGACACCATTGCTCTTCAGTACTTTGGAGAGGTCCCTAACAGCAGACTTTCCCATGGCAATACGTCTTCTAAGTTCCTGGCTTTGGTGCCATGGCCTGGAGGGAGCTGCACTGCTGATCTAGAGGCAGTGCTTCTCTCATGGTTCGAACCCACCACTGGCTCCACAGGAGAAGGGGGCAGTCTCCTCCTGTTTAATTTACAGCCTCGGAAACACACACAAGGGGCAGCTCTGTGTTGTTTCCAGCTCAAGAGTATACCAGTAAATAGCCTCCTTAAGTTTTTCAGACAATCCACTGAAAATATACTGTAAAAACAAAACAAAAGGAGGCCTGGTCAGGGAGAAAAGTGCAATAATTAATGAATAAAAATCCAAAATCTCTGTAAATGTTCATTCAAATTAATAGAATAAAAAAAAATCCTTTACTTTAGACAGATATTTCACTCCTCGCCCTGCAGTAAATTACTTAGCGTACTCCATCCAGCCTTTCTAGTCTTAACTGTAGGGTTGTGCAAATGTGAGGTGCTTGTGGCCCACCACAGGGATTAGTCTGATGTCCATTTAAGTACAAGGCACCCTTATTGGTAGTATCATTCAAACAGGATGTATAACCCACTAATGTGAGGAGTGGTCAGTTTTACCATCTTACTAGGCTAAAAATGAGCCAATCTAGAGATGGAAAGTGAACATCACTACCATCAAAAAAGAGCCAGGAGTGCTTTGAACCTAGGTACTCTGCACTGAGCATTTCCTTGATAGAGAAGACAGAGAGCTGTGACTCCAGAGACTGTGAGAGATAGTGAGAAGCAGCAGCAGTAGGGTTGAGAGGCAAAAGAAATGGCAGAGACTGGTGCAAGACAGAGGCTTCCTGGCTCATGGACTGAGAAAGATGAATACCTTCAGGTAGAAAGAAGGCTTTTGGTGGAATGGGTGACTAAGGTATTTGTCAAGGAGCTAAGTTTGCCAACCCACAGAGTGGAGTGCCTTTAAGCCAAGGTTTATTAGTGGAGTGGGAGGCCTTTAGACCTCTTAAATTGACAGAGCCAAAAAAGCTTTGTAACACTTGCCCAAACAGGCAGAGGACAGGCTTTGAGAAGGCTGTCTTCTTCCAAAGGAAGAACTGTATCATGAACCGGAATTGCAACCTGTAAATTCTCTAACTCTGTAACTCAGAGTATGCATCTATGAATGCTGGGTAGTCTTTGCAACACATTATCAAATCCAGGAGAGAAAGAATAAATGCTGTGGGAAGGACAGTTGGTACCTGAGCTGGGGGGGGGGGATTCTGGTGCTCTCCATCTCATAGAAATCATCCTTGAGCATCTGATGCTAAATGCTGAGCTTGATTTTTCTTCTTTGAGGAGTCAGATATTGGCCCCAAACAATTTTCACACTCCCATCTTATAAATTATAATAGTGCTTTGGTCAGTGAATTTTTATTCTGAAGCTTAATTTTTAGATGTAATATATTCTTTAAAAATACTACTAACAACACTACCACTGCCAAGAACAAAACATTTCCACAAAAACTCCACTAAATCCAAAGCTTCTCAGAGATTCTGAAAATAACATATTAAAGACAAAACCCCATAATTTATCATCTATTTAACAAACACTCATTAAGCATTATCATGAGCCAATTCATAACTGATAAGCACTTTAGCAAGGAGTAAAACTTTGATGTGTTTTTAAAAAGACCAAAAACTTGATGTGTTTGAACAATGGGATTTCAAAGAAAATTGTTACTATAACTTAACCCAGCCTAACCTAACACAAGAGTAGGTGGTCATTCAGATGTTTAAGCATCTGTGCTAACAGCCTCATATCCAATCTGTAGGCACAGAGCCTGATCAATAAAGTGATCAACAACTATCTGATGAAAATTTAAAAAATGGATCAATGATTGTATGCAGGCAAATGCTTTTAAAAAAGGAAAGCAGAGTGCATACAGGAAGAAGAACTTAAGGAAAAAAAAGGGTAAGATTTTTTAAGCTCCATCTCACATACTCTGGATACGTGGCCAGGCGGGACCAGTCTTTGGAGACAGACATCATGCTTGGAAGGGTGGAGGGACAGAGCAGGAGAGGAAGACCCCAGATGAGATGGATTGATCCAGTTCTTGGGGCAACAGGGGTAGGTGTGTCAGATTCAGTGAGACTGGCTCAGGACACAACAGGCTTCAGAGTTGTTTACACAGGGTCACTATGAGTTGCAGGCAACTTGACAGCCCACAGCAACAGAGATAGCCTGGGGAGCTCTGGTGGGCTAGTAGTAAGAAGCTGTGCTGCAATCCCAAAGGCATACAGTTCGAATTTATCAGCTGCTTCACGGAGAAGGATGGACAATATCCTTCTACATGATTTACTGCATCTGAAAACTCCTGGAGGGTCAGCTATGGGTCAGTTCTGACTTGAAGGCACACAACAACAGAGATAATTTACTGGAATATCCAAGCTGTCTCTGTAAACCTAACACTCTCCCACCATCCTTGCAAATACTAAAAGATTAATTCTAGGAGCAAATGTTAAGTGTGCTAGTCACTGATGCTGTCAAGTCAACTACAACTAAGAGACCCTATAAACAAAACCTCTGAAACCTGTCCTCTCCTGCATCATCCTCACCATCTCTGATATCCTCTGAGTCCACTGTGTCTATCAATCCTGTTGAGGGTCTTCCTCTCTTACACTGACCCACCACCTTTCCCAGCATGATGTCTTTTCCCAAGGACTAGCTCCTGACAAATATGCTCCAAGTATGTGAAGAAAAGTTTGATCACTCTTGCCTCAGAGGAGCACTCTAGCTGCACTTCCTTCTCAGTATTTTCTATGTTTTAAATAGACTATTTCTAATTTTTAAACAACTACACAAGTCAGGCATAACTTAATTCTCTCTATTACAATGATAAGAACTATGAGTCATTAATGGTAATGTGCTCATGATCACAGAGCAGTGGTGAGCCAAGATTCAATCTGTTGTCTATCTGACTGACTTAGACCACTGAGCCACAGCAAACCTTTTACATCTATATAATGAAGCTGTCCTGTATAAACAACAACAACAACAAAACCTCCTAAAATTTAACTGCCATGAGATAAATTATCTTCAATATTCACTCTAAGTCAGGAAGAAGGGAAAGCTGGAAAAGGGATTTCACTCTATTCCTTGGTTCAAAACCTAGATTTGAAACAGTTTAATATTCTCTTCCATGAACAGAGACTAGATTTACTTAATCATTCTATTTCTTAGTAAAGCTAAGGACAAAGGGAGACTGTTTAAATAAAAAAAGACTGAAGCTGTAAAGAACAATTACAAAAATTAAAAAATGTGGGAAGGCACAAGGCAGACAGGAATTCACAGAAGGACTGGTGAACTTAAATATAAGGGTAGCTGAAATTATCAAGTATGAAGAGCAAAATGAAAAAAAAAAAAGAATTTAAAAAAGTGAACAAACCTTAAAGAATCTGTGAGACACCACTGAGTGAGTTAACATACACATTATTATAGTCTCAGAAGGTCAGAAATGAAATAATGACTGAAAAATGTTTCAAATCTAATGAAAAATAGGAGTCCATATATCTAAAATACTTAAAAAACTTCATCTTAGAGGGATAGTTCAAAAATGTTTTGAAGAACAGAGTTTTACCCTAAACCAAAAAAATAAAAGCAAATCAATATATTAAAAAAAAAAAAAAACAACATACTGCTTTCCACAGGGGTTGCACCATTTTACACTCCCACCAACAGTGAATCAGGGTTCCAGTTTCTCCACAACCTCGCCAGCATCTGTTGCTTGCTGTTCTGTTAAATTTTGCTATTTTGACTGGGGTGAGATGATATCTCATAGCTGTTTTAATTTGCACCTCTCTTAGGGCTAGGGATTTTGAGCATTTCTTCATGTGCTTGTTAGCCATCTGAATGTCGTCTTCGTGAAGTGCCTGTTCATAT
>NW_006399767.1:27570055-27574928 GCF_000299155.1 Elephantulus edwardii | reverse complement strand
ATATATATATAGAGAGAGAGAGAGAGAGAGAGAGAGAGTCAAGGATAGAGAATTTTGAAGCTGCAAAAGAGAAGTATGACATACAAGGGATTCTCAATAAAATAGTATTATAAATTCTGATTTTTCTTCAAAAACTATGGAAGAAAATGACAGTGGGCTGACATATCTAAAACGCTGAAAGAAAAGAACTGTCAAACAAGAGTATTACTTTACTATTTCCATCAAAACTACCACTGAAAATTGAAGACTAAATTAAGACAACTGTTACCCCTAGACCATCTCACAAGAAATGTTAGAGTCCTTCAGATGGAAAAAGTCCGACCAACAAAATTTCTGTATACGCCTAAAGTTAAGTGGATATCATATCCACCTGAAAGAACTCATCCAAGAAAACAATGGCTGTCTCTTTAAGTAAAATTGAAGAGAAAACATGTCAAAAAAAAAAAAAGAGAAGGCATGTCACTTTAAATTGTTGTATACAGCTTGAGTATTTTGGAATTTTACGGCCAAAAGGAATGCCATGGATTATTCCCTAGGCAATTTCTGAACATTAAGTGGACTAAATGAAATAGTTAGAATGCTTAAATTTCTTGAGGTTACTTAAATAAAAAGCCACAGAAACAGCATTCCTTATATCCACAAACTGTATTATTTTCCCACATGCTATCTCAGCACTACAGGAATATATGTTCATTAATACACTAATTTTGCCAAGCCAGAGAGGGAGCTCTGGTGATTTAGTGGATAAGGAATTGGGTTGCCAACCCAAAGGCATGGTGGTTCAAATTCACCTTCCTCCGTGGGAGAAAGATGGGCAGTCTCCTTCCAGAGATCTACAGTGTCTGAAAACCATCTGAAAGCATCGTTTTATGTTGTTCAGGATTTGAGGGCACATAACAGCATTATCAGATAATGTCTTTTTAAATACAAGTTTATAGAGAAGATGAAACTATGAACTTTGAGAAATAACTATAGTTATAGAAAGGCTTCAGGTCTTTTGTTCATAGGGTCGCTATGAGTCATACTTGACTCAAGAGCAATCAACAACAACATTATATTCTCAGAGGTGTAACAACATACTAATTAAAGTTAAAGATGTCAAAGAAATGAGTAGTATAAGCTGTCAAATTCCAGAGGAGGAGAGTTAAGAGACTCAAGATCAGGCTTTAAATTTTAATATCACTAATTGTACAACTATTGTTGTTATGTATTGTCGAGTTGGAACTAATGCATAGCTCACCCGATGGTGGGTTTTCAGAGGCAGTTAATTGCACGGAAGAGAATGCCCATCCTTCTCATGCAGTCTTTATATTAGAACTGCATGGCTTTGGGATTGCAGCACAGCTTCTTAACCAATAGGCCACCATAGCTCACTATTGTACAATAACAAAAATAAAAAAGAAAGTTACAGGGCACTTGGTGTTTTAGGTATGTAGAGAAAAGATGCTTTTCTTTTTTTAATGATCTCAATTTTTTTTTCTGTTTTCATTTGAGTTTATTTAAACACAGTTCTCAAAGCATCTGAGTGAAACTGGGTCTCTTTTTGGTGAGTAAGTTTATTAAACACAGTTCTCAAAGCATTTGAGGGAAATTGGGTCTCTTTTTGGTAAATAATGATGTAATTTTCCCCTCTTCTCTCTTATTTTTTCAATTGTGATTTTAATGGGTATTTACAGAATTGGATTTTCATTAATTCATGGGTGCACATTTTCCTGCCTACCTCCCCTAGTTCACTTAAAAAATTCATTCATTATTGCATAATTTCCTCCCCCCACCTCCAGTCCACTTTGCTGTGCACCTCTTATTGTTATCACACAAATAATGCCTAATCATATATTCCTTTTAAACAGTTCTTTCTTTCATCTGTTCCAATGTAGTGTTCATTATTTTTCCCACTCTTTTCTTAGTTACTCCCCAAATCCCATGTCAGTTTTATTTTATAACAATAGTGTTACCCAGTATTTGTCCTTTTGTGACAGATATTTCACTCAGCATAATGTCCTCCAGGGTTACCTATATTGTGTAATATTTTATGAATTCTTTGTTTTTCAGCGCTGTGTAGTATTCCATTGTGTGACTATACCACAGCTTCTCTACCTATTCAGCTGTTGATGGGCACCTGTGTTGCTTTCATCTCTTTGTTATCCCAAATAATGCAGCAATAAACATGGGTGTGCATATATCTGTTGGGTGGGAGCTCTGGTTTCTTTAGGGTATATTCCAAATAGTGAAATTGCTGGGTCAAATGGTATTTCAATTTCCAACTTTCTGAGAAAGCACAGGACTACCTTCTAGAGTGGTTGTGCCATTTTACATTCCCACCAGGAGCGAGTAAGAGTTCCAATCTCTCCACAATCTTGCCAGCATTTGTTGTTTGCTCCCCTGTTGAACTTTGCTATTGTTACTGGGATGAAATGGTATCTCAGTCATGATATTTTAAAAAATGTCTTTATTATGGAAAATTTCAAACATATTCACAAATAGAAATTTAAAAATACCATGAATTCTCAGTATCCCTCACTGAGCCTTCAACAATTATCAATGTTTTATATACCTATATTCCCCACAAACTCCCCTTCAACTTCCAGGAATAAATTAAATTCCAGACATTAATTCATTTCACTATGAAATAGTTTTATGTGTCATTAACAGAAAAATGCCTTTAAAAAGCTTAAAAAAACACCCAAATTCACTGCCATTGGGTCGAAACCAATTTATAGTGTACCCCCAAGTGTTTTTATTTCCAGAGGTTGTAAACCACACAGAAAATGGCTCATCTTTGTCCTGCTGAACCCCTCATACATTTGAACCACCAGAGAAGCATCACTTTCGGTTAGCACAGCAAAACTCTCTACAGAGCTACATCACCAGAGCTCATTATTATCCTTAGCAAAATTAACAGTAACATATTACAACCTAATAAATAGGCCATATTCAAATTTCTACACTTGCTTGAGAAAACATTTTACAGCTAGTCCATTTAAATCAAGATTAAAATCAGGTGCACACACATTTTATGTCTTGGTCTAAAACAGCTTCTCATTCTTGCCCTTTATTTCCAATTAAGTATTTAATCGTTTCAAGACTAAATTATTTTCTGCTTTAATTATTATTGAAAACATACTTCCACTAATGGAAGGCATTCTGAACAAAAGGGAGAAAACAAAACTCGACACACACCCTTTCTGAGCTAACATACACTTTGGTGCAATTAGTGGGCCACGTATGTTCCAGTGGTATCACTGCTGATGCAGATGGATCTTGGCTAAAAGCAGAGACTACCTGCAGGCAGTTTATCTATGTTTTTTTGATGATGCAAAGCCATTTGATTATGTGGATCATTAACAAATTAAGGTTAACATGGAGATGAACAAGAATCCCAGAACACGTAATTGTGCTCATGTAAAACTTAAAACTTCGCTTCCAAGATGACAAAGAGGGCCTCAGCCACATGCAGTCTATTCACTGCACAAACTGTGCCCACTGCATGCCCAAAGACAAGGCAATTAAGAAGTTCATAATTTGTCCCTGCTGACAAGGACATTTCTGAAAGCAAGTGTCTTCGACACATATGTGTTTCCAAAGCTGTATATGAAACAGCATTATTGCGTGAGTTGTGCCACTCACAGCAGGGTGGTGAGGAACTCTTCCTAGGAAGCCCAGAAGGACAGAACACCTCCACCCAGATTTAGACCTGCAGGTGCTATCCCACGACCACCACCAACGCCCAAGTAAGAATTTGATTCCTTAAAGGCTGAAGAAAAAAACTTGTCTAAAAATAAAATAGAAATTATACTTTAAAAAACACACACAACAAAAAACCCCCTTAGACCTAGACCAAGAGGCTGTTGTCCAAACAGAACAAGTGAACAATTCATGATTTAAAATTAAGAAAGTTGTTTATCAGAGCTATATACTTTTTCCATACCTATTCCATTTGTTTACTGAGTAAATCATTTGAGAAGCTAGACCTTATGAAGAAGAATGTGGTATCGGAATTGGAGAAATACTCATCAACAACCTGTGTTAGGCAGATGACACAACTTTGCTTGCTGAAACTGAGAAGGACTTAAAGCATCTGTTACAAAGAATACAGCCTTCACTATGGATTGCATCTCAATGTCAAGAAAACAAAAATCTACTGAAAAAGAGAAACAAGGTAGGAGGCATCACACTCCCTGATCTTAAATCCGACTACATGGCCACAGTAGTCAAGATAGTGTGGTACTAATACAGTGACAGAAACAAAAATTAATGGTAAAGAATTGAGAGCCCAGAAATCAGCTTATCTACATATGGTCACCTTCTCTTTGAGAAGGATATGAAATTAGTTAAGTGGGGAAAATGACAATCTCTTTAACAAACAGTGCTGACAAAACTAGAAAGCCATCTGGAGAAAACTTAAGCAAGATCCACACCTCACATCATAAAAACCAATTCAATACTACCAAAGGCAATTTACACGTTTAATGCAATCCCAATACAAATACCAATCCCATTCTTCAACGAGATGGAAAAGGCAATCTCCAGCTTCATTTGCAATGGAAAGAAGCCTCGAATAAGCAAAGCACGCCTTAAAAATAGAAAAAAAGGTAGGAGGCATCTCACTCCCTGATTTCAAATCCTACTACACTGCCGTGGTAGTTAAGACAACATGGTACTGGTACAATGACAGACACATAGATCAATGGAATAGAATTGAGAACCCGGAAATCAGCCCATCTATTTATGGTCAATTGATTTTTGACAAGGAGATGAAATAATTTAGGTAGGGAACTGACAGCCTTTTTAACAAACGGTGTTGGCAAAATTGGAAAACTATCTGCAGAAAAATTAAACAAGATCCACACCTCACTCCATATACAAAAATCAA
>NW_006399767.1:27569264-27569810 GCF_000299155.1 Elephantulus edwardii | reverse complement strand
ACAAGATAAAGGTAAATAATCCAATTGAAAAATGGGCACAGGATATGAACAGACAGTTCACCAAAGAAGACATTCAGATGGCCAACAAGCACATGAAGCAATGTTCAAAATCCCTAGCTCTAAGAGAGATGCAAATCAAAATAACTATGAGATATTATCTCACCTCAGTCAGAATAGCAAAATTTTACAGAACAGCAAGCAATAAATGCTGGCAAGGTTGTGTAGAAACTGGAACCCTTATTCACTGTTGGTGGGAGTGTAAAATGGTGCAACCACTGTGGAAAGCAGTGTGGCGCTTTCTCAAAAAGTTGCAAATAGAGATACCATTTGATCCAGCAATTCTACTACTAGGAATATACCCCCTAAAGAGACCATAAACGACATCCAAGCAGATATACCCACACCTATGTTTACGGGGCAAGGAGCTGGAAACAACCCAAGTGCCCAGCAACAAAAGAATGGCTAGAGAAGCTGTAGTATATTCACACAATGGAATACTATGCTGCATTGAAAAACAAGGAACTCATGCAATATTATTCAAAATGG
>NW_006399767.1:27556035-27569061 GCF_000299155.1 Elephantulus edwardii | reverse complement strand
AACAATGAATGAATGGAAATCCAAAATCTCTGTAAATGTTCATTAAAAATGAATTTTAAAAAATCATTATTGTAGAAACAAATATGAGGCTCCAAAGGGGAAAGGAGCAGGGGGTCGGGATAGGCGGGGGGTGGGGCAGGTAATCATGGGGTCTCACAGTTTGATGGGTTGGGGGTAGATTGGTGAGATAGGGGGATCTGGTGTGAGGGGCAATGTATATAAATTTCATAAGTAAATCAGTGAAAAACTTAAAAAAAAGAAGAAAATTTTAAAAAGCAAAAATAAATGTTAAAAAATGTAGACAAAACAACTATGAGATATTATCTCACCCCAGTAAGAATAATAAAGTTCAACAGAGCAGCAAACAAATGCTGGCGAGGTTGTGGAGAAAATGGAACCCATATTCACTGTTGGTGGGAGTGTAAAATGGTGCAACCACTATAGTAAGCAGTATGGCGCTTTCTCAAAGACTTGGAAATAGAAATACCATTTGACCCAGCAATTGCACTACTCGGAATATTCCCTAAAGAAACCAGAACTGCCACCCAAAAAGATATAGACACCATGTTTATTGCTATATTGTTCACAATAATGGCAAAGAGATAGAAGCAACCCAAGTGTCCACTAACAAATTAATGGATAGAGAAGCTATAATAAATATATTCACATAATGGAATACTATGCAGCACTGAAAAACAAGGAACTCATAAAATAACATACAAAATGGGTGACCCTGGAGGATATTACGCTGAGTGAAATATCTCAGTCATAAAAGGACAAATACTGCATAAAGCCACCGTTATAAAACTGGACAGAGGGGCTGGGGGAAACTAAGAAAAGAGGGGATATATAATGTACACAGCATTGAAAGATATGAGGGAAAGAAATGTTTAAAAGCAATATCTGATTATATATTATCTGCATGACAAAAGTCTAGAATAAGAGGTGTATAGCAAAGTGTACTACGGGGCAGGGGAGGGAGGAAATTGTGCAACAATGAAATAATTTATTTATTTTTTTTAAAGAGATAAGGAAACCTGGGGGAGTAGGAGGAAAATGTACAACAATGAATGAATGGAAATCCAAGTTCTTGGTAAACTTTCGTTAAAATCTCAATAAAAAATTAAAACAACAAAAAAAAAATACAGAGTTAAAGAACTACAGAGTTATACCTTTAATTCTGCAATAGTTTATAGATTTTACTATACTCTCCCTTGTGTCTTTTTAAATATAAATCTTTAGCCTTGGGATTGTTTTTGTGCTTTTTGTCATTAAATCTCAGGCACATCTAAAGCATGTCATGTCCCAGATCTATAATTGTCTATCACTCTGAGGAATCCTGCTTCCTTTTAACGGGAAAAGACATTTAAAGGCCCCCAATGGCTGCGTTGTCATTGCTTCTTTCTTTTTAATTGTGATTTTAACACAAGTTTACAGAAAACCTGGGATTTTTAAAAATTTTTTTTATTTAAAACTTGGGATTTTTATTCATTCACTGTTGCACATTTTCCTCCCTACCTCGCCACACTTCACTTAAAATAAAAAGTTCATTCATTGCTGCATAATCCCTTCCCCCACTGCTTATGACAGGTAGAAAATACCCATTATCAGAAATAGAAAACAAATTACAAGTCATATTAATTATTTGCATTTCACAATTTGAAATTGTAAAGCTTTTATTTCTTGCCCTGTATATGTATACTTCTTTTATGCAGGAAATAATACTAATTATCTATATTAGTTATCCTATAATTTAATAGGTCTATGTTAACCATAGAACTACTAAATACAGTTAAATTTCTTTATAGTTTTCAGAGCCGACGGACAGGTCCCATTTAGAACTACTGAGTTTAAACACTGCATGAAAGCTGCACACCTCCAGAGACATTTCCATTTCCCCTGAAATTTTCCTGTGCCTCTTTCCTGTTAATGGCCAACCTGGAGGCAACCACTGATGTAATTTCTTTCACAATGTTTTGCCTCTTCTGTATTTGCATATAAATGAAATTATACTTACATCACATAAATACTATATAACAACTCAGTACTTTATGATATGGTTTATTATATGATTTTATAAAATCTAACAGCCCTCTTCATGGACATATTTGTCATTTAAAATCTGCTATTAGCCTGGTGGCTTCCAGGCAGACACAGTTGCTGGGAATCTTGTAGGTGCTGGCAGCCACCCAGCAGCCCTATCTCCAGTTCACCAAGTTTGGAAGGCTGAAGCTGATCTACTGTCAGTCTCTCAAACTGGGCTCCTGCACAGCCTTTGGGACAGCTTATCATAGACCTATTTCATTCTGCTCTTCCAAGGCTTGAATAGGATCTAGTTGGAGCATGTATGGAGGGGTGCCTTCAAAAGATACCCAGTAGGTGTGACATTAGAATTGGCCTGTACCTAAGCTAGTCAAGAGATTAGCCCACTGTCATTGGATCCTTCATGCCCAGGCCCTGAGCACTCCAGGCCATCCTAAAATAGCAGGGTATAACAGAATCCACAATAGGTACTTCATTTAGAGATATTTAAAATATTTTGGGGAGCTCTGGTGGCCTAGTGGCAAGAAGCTGCACTGCAATCCCAGAGGTGCATGGTTCGAATCCACCAGATGCTCTGCCAGGAAAGGAGGGACAATCTCTACCAGTCAGATCTGATTTGACGGTACACAGACACACACACACAATAAAATAATAATAAAATAAAATAAAAAATATTTTGCTGTCCCAACAGGGCAGCATATTCCAGTGACACAAAAACATTTATTGGGGGTCAACTCAGGTATGAGAGTGGTTTTAAAGCAGGCAAAAAATTCGTTTCAAATATTCATCTTTTTTTTTGTATAGAAGCTGTTGGTAATCTAGGATTTACATGTGAACAAATTTATATGAATATTTTTTGTACTTGGTTTAGTTAGGCTGGTAGGATACATTATACTTAAGTTCCTTGAACACTGTGGAGTCACCTAATGTGTGTGAATGACTGAGGCTTTGTAAATTAAGGGATATTTGTGTGAACATCTCCTGCTATTAAAACAGTGCCACAGTAAATAGTCTTGCTGTTATTAAGTGCTATCGAGTTGCAGATGACTCATAGCGACCCTATGAACTAAAGATCTGAACACTTGTATAACTTTCACTGTTTCTTCAAGTTCACAGAGTTTCCTGAGGCAAGCTATTATGGACGTGGATGCCACTCCTGCTTCCAAGCTTGTTTTAATTGGGGAGCTCCACCAAACACTTTCCACCATAGGTAACCCTTATCGCATTTGACACATCAGTGTCACAGTGTTTAGCATCACAGCAACCACAAATTACCTCAGTACAGCAAATGGAACATCCAATCTACTGGGGGAGAGTGACAATAAACAAACAAAAAAGTGTAAGGCATTATAAATACTAATTAATAGTTATTCTTTAAGACAAGGGACTCTAGAAAGGTTTCTCAGAAGAGGTATTTAAGCAGAGACTTGATTAAAGGAAGGGAACAAATCTTTTAGCTCTGAGGAAGAAACACTTCAGGTAGAAGTACCTGCAGGAGCAAAGGTCCTGCCATAAGGAAGCAAGGTACATGGATGGTCAAAGAAGCTGTATGTGTCAAGCAAGAGAGAGAATGGCACGAAGGGAAAGGGAATAGAGGATCTAACAGACCAAAATAAGCAAATAAGGACGTAAGAGTTTTATCCCAGTTGGAGGATACCTCTAAGGAGTTTTCCGTAAACACCTAGAAGGGTCACTCAGTATATGGGGTGGAGAGTAGAAACAGAGTGGAGCAAGAATGGGAGTAGCCACACTCATCTAACTCAAGTTAGATGTGATTTATTGCCTGAAAACATGCTGGAGGGTCAGTGATAGGTTGATTCTAACCTGATGACACACAGAAACAACTGAATTAAGGAACTGGGGGGAGGGGATAAATTATTTATTTCACCTTTTTTTATGTGATCAGATTCACTTTCACTTTGTAAGAATATATTAGATAGTAAAAGAAACAATGATAGAATTAAAACATTACCAGTCTGTCACTTCTAATGGATTAATGAATCTAGGCACTAGTTATCAATCAATAGCTACTACTATCACACATAAAAGGCAATGCACATTGTTGTAACGTGGGGATTGTAACTAATGTCCTAAAATAAAATGTATATGAGTGGCTGAACAGGAAATTAATTTGCTCTGCAAAATTTCACCTAAACCACAACGTAAAACAAAGAGGCAATCATCAGTATAGAGCAAGGAGACACTACAAGGTTCAAAGTCAACAAGTGGGTCTGCCAGGGATGTATCCTGTTCTCCAAACCTTTTCAATCTGTATGCAGAACAGATCATCCAAGATGCTGGGTTGTACAAGGAGGAATGTGGCATCAGGATTGGTGGAAGAGTCATCAACAACCTGCGTTATGCAGATGACACAAACCTGATTGCTGAAATTGAGGAGGACCTGAAGCACTTGATGCAGAAGGTCAAGGACTAGAGCCTTCAATACAGATTGAAGCTCAACATCAAGAAAACAAAGATTCTCACCATTGGACCAATTGGGAGCATCAGTATGGATGGTGAAGAGATTGAGATAGTTAACAGTTTTCGTTTGCTTGGCTCCAAAGTCAACACTCTTGGTACCAGCAGCCAGGAAATCAAGAGATGAATTGTTGTAGAACAGGACTAATATCAGGGTTGGGGTGAGACTGAGAAAAAAATTGGATAAATCATGTATACTGTATTGAAACAGATATGACAGAGAACAATTTAAAAACAACATATGATTAGGTATTATGGTTATGACAAGAGTCCAGAATGAAGGTTGCACAGTGGAATGTACTCGCAGTGGGGGGGGGGGGGGGAGGGGGGGGATTGTACACCAATGAAGGAATTTTTCTTTTACTTTTCAAAGAGAAGAGTGAACTAGGGGGGAGGGGTAGGCAAGGAGAAAAATGCAACAATGAATGAATGGAAATACAAAATCTCTGTAATGTCCATGAAAATAAGTAAAATTTGACAATTAAAAAAAAAAAGGCACATTATAGGAAAAAAAAAAAAAGGCACATTGCATTCGGAAAGTCCACTGTCAGGGACCTCTCAAGAGTACTGAAGAGCAACAACGTCAGGCTGGAGACTAAGGTGTGCCAGATCCAGGCTATAGTATTTGCAATTACATGTTATGCATCGGAGAGTTAGTGAATACAGATGATAGAAAGACTCTTTGAGCTGTGGTGCTGGAGAAGAGTGTTGAATATACCACGGTTTGTCCTGGAGAGAGAAAAGCTGGACTGCTCCTTGGAGTCAAGGATTCTGAAGCTTCGTCTGACATACTCTGGGCATGTTGCAAGAAGGGACTAGTCCTTGGAGAGGTATATCATGTCTGGGAGAGTGGAGGGACAGTGCATGATAGAAAGACCCTCAATGAGATGGATCGATTCTGTGATTGGGGTGGTGGGGAGTGAGTGTGTCGGAGATGGCGAGGCTGGCACAAGATAGAACAGGGTTTAGGGCTCTTGTACATAGGGTTGCTATGAGTCACAAGTGACTGGATGGCACGTAACAACAATAACAAGAAAACATTGTGCCTCCTGATGAAAGACTATAACATATACCATCTATGAAGTAGTATAAAAAACAAAAAGCCAACTTAATCTGATGAAAATCAACCACTAATTTATAGGAAATACAAAAGATAAACATAAAATGCATACTATTTAATAGGCAGCTTAGACAATATTTGAAATCTGAGTGAAACAAAGTAAAATAAAAAGCAGTGACATTTTTTAAATAGACATTTGAACATCAATTAAATATTTGATCATATGCAGAAATTTTTTCAAGGTATTGTGGTTGTTTCCTCCATCCCTCAGAGTATTCTCTTTGAAAGATACTGGAATGTTTATGTATGAAATTTTATAATGTCTATGATTTGATCCAAAATAATACCTGAGAGTAAAAAGCGTTTACGGACAAAGACGAAACAAGACTGGTCATGAGTTGGTAACAACTGAAGCTGGGTGAAAGGTACATGGTGTTCACAATCTTATTCAGTCCACTTTTATATAGGTTTGAAACTTTTTTACACAATACCATTAAGCTTTGTTTATTACTAAATATGATAAATTACTAGGTACAGGTCAGCAGTAAGGCTGGCATATCTGAATAAAGGTATAATGTAAGAGACAGGAGAAATAACGATTCAAAAGTTGAGATTAAAAGCAGAGAGGGTACTGATGGCTGCAAAGGTTGGTCAGATGTCAGTGGATGTCTTCTTGGAGGCTTTTAGCCAACTTTTTGTTTTCTAGTCAAATGGAAAAGTGTGAATATGTGTTATCTTTTCTTCCTCTGGATGTAGACAGGACTAGAGCTCTGATTCTGATCATCCTCTTGGTTGTTGGTGGAAGACTTTTAATTCCTCGTCATGTGTTACCGCTGCAGGGGACTGCTTGAGTAACTTCATAACATGAAAGCAAGCTTCCTTCTGAGGCTATAATCCAAGACAGCAAAATTAAAGCATCCTTCTCCTTTATGTTTTACCCTTACAAATTACACACCTTCACTGTCATAAAGTTCTACAGATGAACTAACCAGCCCTATTCAAAGCTGGAAGGAACTAGTACACTGGAGCATGAATCACCAGGAGGCTGTCTCGAAGCACTGCTATTACATTCACACTATGAGATGTGTTGAGCAGTATGAGGATGGCATTTTGGGTCAGTATCAATAAAAAAGACTTTTATAATTTACAATTTTATGTATTTACTCTCAGGAGGTTGAAATCCTTGTTGGATACAGCAACTGCTTCTATGAGTGTGAGTTAGTTACCTTTCCCAAGACCACTCTGGTTTTCTCAAGTTTGCAGCCAGGAGTCACTATGTTGTTCTTTGCTTTGTACAAACAAGCGTATCTCTTGCCTAAATAGTGTTTTATTTCATTTCATCATAGGCCTTGTTACTGCTGCTGTTAGAAGCTATCCAGTTGATAATTATGCGCAATAACCTTATTAACTACAGACAGACTCTGGTCCTATCCTGATTTCATGGTCATCCTCAACCCTCCAGCCCATTGTTACAGTCACTGTGTCAACCAACCTATCTTGTTGAGGGTCTTTCTTTCTTTTTCTGAGCCTTCACATTTCTCATTATGATGTCTTTTTCTAATAACCTGCCCCTTCCGACAATACTCCCAAAGTATTGTGAGACAAAGTTTCACCATCTTTGCCTCCAAAGAGCACTCTGGTTGCACTTCCTCCAACACAGGCTTGTTTGTTCGTTGGCAATCCATGAGCTATTCAGTACTTTTCTGTTCTGAATACATAATTCTGTACCACAATTCAAAGGCATCAATTCATCTTCAAAATTAAGATTTGTGTGCTTTCTATACAGAAGCACAGCTAGGAACAATGTCCTTGGACCAAAACTTTCTAGACTTATTTGCCATTTAAAAAAAATCTATTCCCTGCTGACCTCAAATCCTTGAAGAGTTTTTAAATTCTTAGCCCTCTGTGCTTCCACGTATATTTTTAAAAATTAATTCACTCACAGCAATGTTGCTGTTGTTGTTGTTGTTATGTGCTGTCGAGTTGCCTGCGACTCATAGCGACCCTATATACAACAGCTCTAAACTCTGCTCTGTCCTGTGCCAATCTCACTGTCTCCGACACACTCATCCCAACTGCCCCAGTCACCGAATCAATCCATCTCCCAGAGGGCCTTAACCAAGAATAACAAAAACAAAGCAGTAAGAGTATTGCTAAGGTTTTCACTGGTATTGCAAACCCTAACAAAATGAGGAAGAACTAACATCTGTGTCTTCTAACCCATGAGCAAGATGTAGGCCTTATCGTTGGGAGCCCAGGGTTCCTACCGTTGTTAAGCATTACCAAGTTAAAAACATCTCTTCTTTAAGTACACTGACAACATACACATGGTTCAAGTTTATCATTCTTATAAAACTGAGAACCAATTAAGGACTGAGAATATTATGTGTAAGGAACAAAACAAGTATTTGAATAGGAGAAAATAAGATGGAAAAAATTGCAATTTTTTTAAATTGAGATTTTAATGAAAGTTTATAGAGAACCTAGATTTCCAGTCATTCATTGTTGCACATTTTCCTCCCTGCACACCGCCCTCCAGTAGGCTTTTCTCCTTGGAAAAAAAATTCTTTCCTTGTTGTACAATTCCACCCTCACCCCACCACCACCACACCAATCCACTTTACTATGCAGCTCTTATTCTAGACTGTTGTCATGCAAGTAATACCTAATCATATATTCCTTTTAAGCAGTTCTTTCCCTCATCTATTTCAATGTCGTGTACATTATTTATCTCCTCTTCTCAGTTTCCCCCCAACCCTGATATCAATCCTGTTTTAGAACAGTGGCATTATGCAGAAAATCAATACATTTTTATTTATATCTTATGTAATTTCAAGTAATGTCCCTGTTGTGTGCTGTTAAGTCACCTGCAACTCACAGAGACACTACATACAACAGCTCTGAACCTTGCAATATTTTGAGCCAATTGTCTCCAACATACTTACTCCCGTTACCCTAGTCACTGAGTCAATCTATCTCATCCAGGGTCTTGCTCTCCTGCGCTGTCCCTCCACCCTTCCAAGCATGATATCCTTCCCCAAACACTGGTCCCTCCTGACAATGTGCCCAAAGTATGTGAGATGGTATTTCAAAATCCTTACCTCCAAGGCCATACTTGTTTGTTCCCCTGGCAGTCCATGGTATGTTCAATCCTATGCTCCAGCACTACAACTCAAAGGCATTGATGATTCTTCTATCGTCCTTGAGTGAATGTTGTGGGAGGGACAGTCAATGCTAAATTGTTAAAAGGTGTGGTATGTGGGGAGTATGAATAACCTCACAGAAATCTGTTTTACTTTGTTGATAGAAATTTTTCTTTCTTGTAAAATTAGTGAAGGTCAGACACCATAGTCCCTACAACTGCCACACTTGTTTTTACAACCTAGTTGTAAGCAATGAAAAGTGCCTGTGACAGTCAGGGTCACCTGTCAACTTGGCTGGTCTGTGATTCAGTGGTTCAAAAGATATGTAATAATGTAAACTGGCAGTTACTTAATGATAAATATTTTGTGATCTGACGTGGTCAGTCTCCAATTCCACAAAATGCCAATTTTCTTATACTGACTTGCTGTTTGAAACCTAACAAAGTCAATAAATGAGAGGTGTATATAACATAAAACCAACCATGTTAAAGTGAACAACTCAGTGGTATTGAGTATATTTGCAATGCCACACAACTACCACCCCTATCCAGTTCAAAACACTTTATTATCCTAAAGGAAACCCTGTACTCAACTTACATCTGAAACCCAGATCTGACTTTCATGCCTCATTTTTTCTACCATGGCACCTTCACTGAAGTTTTTGTATCACTACCTAGAGTGCATAGTGGTAATTCAGAATCTGCATCTAAATAAGGAGCAAATTATGCTTTTTGTAGATTTAGCTCTACAGCACATGGAGGCTAATAATTTAAATAAGTAAAATATGCTTAGTATACATAGTTATGTCATCTACATAACACAGGTTGTTGATGAGTCTTCTCTGATCCAGAGGCCACATTTTTCTTCACATAGTCCAGCCTTCTAAATGATTTGCTTGACATGTAGACTGAATGGATATGGAGAAAAGATATAGCCCACCCTTCCTTAAACAATGGAGTGTTCTGTTCCCTTGTTCTGTTCAGGCAACAGCTTCTTAGTCTGGGAATACATTTTGCATGAACACAATCAAATGTTCTAGTCAACATTAACCATAATTTGTTAGGATCTATTCTCTGCAGAGTCAATAAATTACATAAACATCTTCTTGGTATTCTCTGATTTCAGCCAAGATCTATCTGACATCAGCATTGATATCTTTGTGTCATGGCCTCTTCTGTGGCTAGCTTGAACTGCTGGCAGTTCCCTGTTGATGTTCTGCTGTTGTTATGTGTCCTTGACTTGACTACAATTCATACTGGGCCTATGAACAAGAAATCTTGAACCCTGCCCTATTCTGAGCCATTCTCATAGTTTCTGACACACTTGCGCCCATTGCCACAGTCACTGTGTCAATCTATCTCATCTGGGTTCTTTCTCTCTTATGATGACCTTCTACCCTTTCAAATATGATGTCCTTCTCCAAGGATTGGTACTTCTGGCAACATGCCCAAAGTATGTGAGACGGAGTTGCAAAATCCTTGTCTCCAAGGAAAAACCTAGTTTCACCCTCTCCAAGACAGACCTGTTTGTTCTCTTGGCAGTCCATGGTTTGGTCAATATTTTTCTCCAACACAACTCAAAAGCCTTGATTCTTCTGTCATCCTTAGTCAATGTCCGGCTGTCAAACGCGTAGCAAACAACTGAGAAGACCATGGCCTGGATCAGGCAAACCTTAGTCTCTTGACTGACATTATTGCTCTTTAGCACCCTGACAGCAGTCTTTGCTAAAGCAATTTGTATTTTGATTTCCTGAACAAAGGCACCAAGAGTGTTGACTGTGGACCCAAGCAAGATTAAATTGTTAACAACCTCAATCGTTTCTCCATCTATCATAATCTGTTGGCACAGTGGTGAGAATCTGTTTTCTTGATGCAGAGATGCAATCCATATTGAAGACTGCAGTCCTTGACCATCTGCGGCAAATGCTTTACGTTCTCCTCACTTTCAGTGAGCAAGGCTTTGTCATGTGCGTAATAGAGATTGTTGATAAGTCTTCCTCCAATTCTCATGCCACATTCTTCTTCATAAAATCCAGCCTCCCAAATGATCTGTTCTGCATATAGACTGAAGAGGTATGGAGAAAGGATACAGTGATGACACAATCCTTTCTTGATTTTGAACCATGTAGTAGTGTTCTCTTGTTCTGCTCATATGACTGCTTTCTGCACTAGGTATAGGTTTTGCATGAGCACAATCATGTGTTCTCGGACTCCCATTTTTCTCAATGTTAGCCATGATTTGTTGTGATACACAGGGTCAAATATTTTTGCATAGTAAATAAAACATGAATAGACACTGGCAATTATATCCCTAGTGCCACAGCTTCTTCTAAACCCAGCCTGTATTTCTGGAAGTTCCCTGTTGATACACTGTTCAAGTTATCTTTGGATAATCTTCGGCAAGATTTTGTTTGCGTGCACTATTAGCAGTGATACTGTTGGATAATTTCCACACTCAACTGGATTGCCTTTTTTAGGAATGTGAGTAACTATGGATCTCTTCAGTCAGTTGGCCAGGAAGCTGTCATTCAGACTTCTTGGCACAACCTGATGAGCACTTCCCAGGTTGTATATATATTTGTTTGAATATGTCAGTTGGTATTCCAGCAATTCCTGGGGCCTTATTTTTTGCTAATTCCTTCAGAGCAGCATGAACTTTCTCTTTTATTACCACTGCTTTTTGATCATATATTGTTTCATCAAACTGTTCTGTGTCAGCCAATTCTTTTTGGTACAGTGACTCTCTGCGATCCTTCCATCTTCTTTTGATGCTTTCTGGATCATTCAATATTCTGTCCACAGCTTCTTTAAATATTGTAACTCAAGTCTTGAATTTGTTCTTCAGTTCTTTAGCTTAAGAAATGCTAAGAGAATTCTTCTCTGGATTCTCTGACTCCAGCTCTTTGCACATTTCATTTTAATTTAATACTTTGCTTTGTCTTCTTGAGCTGTCCTTTGAAAGAAATCTTCTGTTGAACTCTTTAACTTCTAATTTCTTCCCTTTGTTTTGGCTTCTTGGTGTTCTAGTGTAATATTCAGAGTCTTTTCTGACATTCACCTCAGTCTTTTCTTCCTCTTCTGTCTCTGTAATGATCTTTTGTATTTTTTTCATGGATGATAATTCTTGATATTCTCCCACAGCTCATCTGGTCTTTGTTCATTAGTGTTCAAGGCACCTTTTGCTGAAATGATTTTAAATCCAAGGAAGATAGACTCAAGGTCATCTTTTGGTTTGTGTGGATTTTATTTTCTTTAGCTTCAATTTGCACTTGCACATGAGTAGTTGATGAACCATTCCACCTGCGCTAGTTTTCACAGCTATACTGAGTTTCTCCAACAATTCTTTTCATAGATGTAATCAATCCGATTCCTGTGTGGTAATTCATCAGATAACGTCCATGTGTATAAGTCGCTTGTCTGTGCTTTTCATAAGAGGAATTTTGATTGCACAAAATTCTATCATTCTATCTCCAGCCTCATTTCTGCCACCAACTCTCTGTTTTCTTACTACTGATCCTTCTTCCTTGTTCCCAACTTTTTCATTCTAGTCATCAATTATTATTAATGAATCTTGGTTGCAAGCTCAATCAATTTCAATCTGCAAAAGCTGGTTGAAATCTTCTAGTTCTTCATCTCTGGCTATCATGGTTGATGAATGTATTTGAATGGTAGCAGTATTAACAGGTCTTCTTTGTATGCATATAGATATTATCTTGTCACTCACAACATTGTATTTCAGGATGGATCTAGAAATAGTCTTTTTTTGGTTTGTTTTTTTAACTAAGAATGTAACCTAATTTTTTCTCCTTTTCATTCCCAGCATAGTAGACCATATGATTTGTCTGATTCGTCAATGTCTAGTATGTTAATATTTGTGAGTTCTATTTCTTTTTTAACAATGCCCAATTTTCCTACATTCTTACTCCATTATTGGCAGCTGTTTGCAACTGTTTCTCCTCATTTTGCATTTTCCAATATAAGGGCTCTGTTTCCAGTGCTATACATAATAGTCTAAGTGTGCTCTATTGTTCTTGGGGTTTTTGAAGGCCTGTTATTTTGAAAGTGAATGGCCAATTTCTTCTTCCTAGTAGGTCTTAATTTGGAAGGTCAACTTTAGCACAGTATCTGACAGCCAAGCATTTTTACCCAAAAGAGCAGTTGAGAGAAAAAAAAATTAAATATATCTAAGCTATTAAGAGCATCAATATTGACATATTAGGTATTGGAGAGATGAGATGGACTGGCATGGGGCATTTTGAGTCTGATGACCATATGATATATTACTCTGGAGATGAAAAGACAA
>NW_006399767.1:27549707-27553530 GCF_000299155.1 Elephantulus edwardii | reverse complement strand
GAGGCGGTGCGGTTGGCGCAGGATAGGGCAGGGTTTAGAGCTGTTGTGCACAGGGTCGCTATGAGTCGGAAACGACTCGATGGCACATAACAACAACAACAATTAAGAGCATCAGCATGCAAAGACACTTCAGTTTGCAAGAATGAGGGGTATGTAGAGAGAAAATGTGCAACAATGAATGAACTGAAATCCAAGCTCTCTACAAACTTTAATTACAATCTCAAAAGAAAAATCAATAAAAAGATAAAATCAAATACTTTGAGTATGAACTAAAAAAAAAAGCAAGAACATTTCTTCAGTATAAAAACTGACAGATAAAGGGAGCTCTGGTGGTCTAGTGGCAAGACGCTACACTGCACTCCCAGAGGTACGCGGTTCAAATCCACCAGATGCTCTGCTGGAGAAGGAGGGGGCAACCTCCTCCTGTACCAATCAGACCTGATTTGACGGTACACGTAAAAAATAATACAATAAAAATTAAAAAAAATCATTAAAAAAACACACACACACACAAAAAAAACCCTGACAGATAAACGTGGCATTGTCTCCCTGACACCTGCCCCTTCAGTATTCTCCACGCTGCCTGTCAGTGGCTGCTAGGCAAAGTATAAACAAACCCCTACTATAATGGTCCCAGCCTCCAGTCCCTCCTGCCCACTCGTTATCACTTTGCTCCCTGGCAATGACGGTACTCTGCACTGCCCAGTGTGATGTGTCTGGGTGCTGCCACTCATAGCCTCCCCAGTCCATCTCCTGGCATGCTCCTCGTTGCCACCATCACATGGACCTAGCTGGTCTCCCAGAATGGCCCTGGGTGCTGTTCTAACCATTATTAAATAATCTTCAGCAAGATTTCACTTGCATGTGATATTAAGGATATTGTTCAATGATTTCTACATCCTGTCAGATCACTTTTTTTTTTTTAGAATGGGAAGAAATAATGAACTCTTCTAGTCAACTGGTAGTAGTTTCTTGGCACAGATTCAGGAGCACATTCAGGGCTTCAACTATATTTGCTAATGTGAAGAGGATTTGAAGCATTTACTGTGGAAAATCAAAGAATATAGCCTTCAATATGGTTTGTATCTTTTTTTTTAAATTTTTTTGTATGTGAGTGTGTACTGTCAGATCTGACTGGTACAGAAGGAGACTGTCCCTTCTTCTTCAGCAAAGTATCTGGTGGATTCGAACTGCACACCTCTGAGATTACAGTGCAACTTCTTGCCACTAGGCCACCAGAACTCACCCAATATGGATTATATCTTAAAAGCAAGAAAACAAAAAAAGTTCTCACCACTGGACTGACCAATAGGCAACACTGTGATTGACAGAGAAAGAAAGACTAAAGTTTCAACAATTTCACTGTACTTAGCTCCACAATCAACACCCAGGGTAAAAGCCCAAATTTTAAGATATGTTGCAAAGGTGAAATATGCTGTTGAGAGCCTCTCCAAAGTACTAACAAACAAGAATATCAATTTAGAGACTAAACTGTATCTGATTCAAGTTCTGGTCTGTTCAAATGCTTCCCATGCATATGAAAGTCAAACAATGAATAACCATGACAGAAGAAGAACCAAAGTCTTTGAGTTGTGATGTTGGACTACAAAAAAGGAAAACAAGTCTGTCTTGGAGGAAGTGCAACCAGGATACTCTTTAAAGTCAAGGATGGTGTAATTTTGTCTCACATAGTTTGGGCATGTTGTCAGAAGGGTCAGTCCTTGGAAAAAGACACCATGGTGGAGAAGGTGCAGGCTCAGAGAAAGATAGGAAGACAAGGTGGACTGACACAATGACTGTAACAATGAGCAGGAACACATCGGAGGGCGATGATGGTGCAAGTTAGGGCAAGATTCAGATCTGTTGTTCACAGGATGTCTATGAGTTGTAAATGTCTTCATTGTACCCGACAACAACAGATACAGAAGAGAGCTGCTCTGGTGACCTACTGTCAAGGAATTCCACTGCCAACCCAAAGGCAGGTGGTTCGAAAATACCAGCTGCTCCACAGGAGAAAGATGGACCATCTCCTCCAGATGATTTATAGCCTCTGAAAACCTGTTAGAGGGTCAGCTATGACTTAGTTCCCACTTGACGTTAAATTAACAAGTAGTGTGTATAGTAACAATAACATACATTTAAACTTGCAAAGACCATTTCCTTCTATTTTTCTGGGTAATCAGAAGCTGACAGACATTTATAATTGGTTAATCAATTGTGAGTCTATACCAAACACTGTTGTTAGGTGCTGTCCAGTCGGGTACAACTCACAGCGACCCTACGAATAAAAAAAATCTAAACCCTGTTTTATCCTGTGCCATCTTCACACTTCCTGACACACAAGATCCTATTGCAGTAGTTAGTTACCATGTCAATCCACTTGTTTGGGGATCTTTCTCTCCTTCGCTGACCCTCCACCCTTCCCAGCAACATGTGCTTCTCCAAGAAAGAGCACCTCCTAGCAACATGCCCAAAGTGTGTGAGACAAAGCCTCATCATTCCTGCCTCCAAAGTATACTTGGGCTACACCCTCTGCAAGCCATACCTGCTTGTTCTCTTGGCTGTCCATGGGATGTTCAGTGCTCATCTCCAATACCACAGCTCAAAGGCATCAATTCTTTTTCCGTCATCCTTATTCACTGTCTAGCTCTCAGGTGATTAGCAAGTCATCAGAAAGACTATGACTTGAATCAGATGCACCTTAGTCCTCAAGCTGACATCATTACTCCTCAATAATTTGGAGAGGTCCCTAACTGCAGTTTTCCCAGTGCAATGCATCTCCTTATTTCCTGACTGCTGGTACGTGGGGTGTTAATTGTGAATCCAAGCAAGATGAAGCTGTTTTCAATCTCATCTCCATCCATTGTGATGCTGCCTGTCATGTCCAGTGGTAAGAATCTTTGTTTTCTTGACATTGACATACCAAAAGCCACATTCCTTGATCTTACACAACAAGTGCTTCAAGTCCTCCTCACTTTAAGCAAGCAAGGTTGTGTCACCTGCATAGAGCAGGTTATTGATGAGTCTCCCTCTACAATCAACACCCTTGGTACCAGCAGCCAGGAAATTAAAAGACAAATGCATTGGGAAAGTCTGCTGTTAGAGACCTCTCCAAAGTACTAAAGAGCAACAATGTCAGTCTGGAGACTAAGGTGCGCCTCATCCAGGCCATGGTCTTTGCAATTATTTGCTATGCATCAGAAAGCTGGACAATGGCTAGGGATGATAGAAGGAGAATTGATGCCTTTGAGTTGTGGTGCTGGAGAAGAGTACAGAATATACGATGGATTCCTCAGAGAACAAACAAGTTCATCCTGGAGAGGGTGAAGCTAGACTGCTCCTTGGAGGCAAGGATTCTGAAGCTTCATTATGACATACTTTGGACATGTTGCAAGGCAGGATCAGTCCGTGGAGAGGAACGTCATGCTTACGAGGATGGAGGGATAGTGCAAGAGAGGAAGATTCACGATAAGATGGATTCTGTCGCTGGGGTAATAGGGATAGGTGTGTCAAAGCCAATAAGATAAAAAAAATTTTTTTAAAAAAGCCAATAAGATTGGCACAGGATAAAGCAAAGTTTAGGGCTGTTGTACATAGGGTCACTATATGCCGCAGGTGACTCAACAGCACTTAACAGCAGCAACAACAGCAGAAACAACAACCACCACCTCCAATCCTTATGCTGCACTCCTCCTCATATGGGCAATATACTAAGTGACTCAGGAAGCATCAAAAGATGAAGAAATGTTCAAAATCCCTAGCCCTGAGAGAGATGCAAATTAAGACAACCATGAGATATCATCTCACTCCAGTAAGACTAGCA
>NW_006399767.1:27547361-27549007 GCF_000299155.1 Elephantulus edwardii | reverse complement strand
TTGTGCGGGGAGAAGGGTGCAACAATGAATGAATGGAATTCCAAAATCTCTGTAGATGTTCATTGAAATGAAAAATAAACAACCTAAATTTAAAAAAAAAAAAAGATGAAGGGAATACACAGAATCACCGTACCAGAAAGAACTGATTAACACTTGAAAATTTTCAGGAAATGCCATATAAACAGGTGCCAAGAGTAATAAAGGAAGAAGTAGAAGCTGCACTGAAAGCACTGACAAAAAATAAGGCCCCAGGATTGATGGGGTACCAACTGACTTGTTTCAATTAACAGATACAGCCTTGGATGCACTCACTAGTCTATGCCAGCAAATTTGGAGGACAGCTGTCTGGCCTATGGATTAGAAGAGGTCCGTATGTGTTCCCATTCCCAAGAAAGGTGATCAAATTGAATGTGGAGACTATTAAACAATATCCTTAATATCATGTGCAAGCAAAATACTATTGAGGATCATTAAAAAATGGCTAGACCTAGTGGCAAGGACCTGAAACTACAATCCCAGAGGCGCACAGTTCGAATCCACCAGATGCTCTGCCGGAGAAGGAGGGACAATTTCCTCCTGTACCAGTCAGATCTGATTTGACGGTACACTCACACAAAAATAATAAAAATTTTTAAAAAAATGGCTAGAACAGTATATAGATAGGGAACTGCCAGAAATTCAAGCAGGATTTAGAAGAGTCCATGGTACCAGAAATATCATTGCTGATGTCAGATGGATCCTGGCTGAAAGTAAGGAATACCAGAAGAATGTCTATTTGTGCTTTATTGGCTATGCAGAGGTATTTGACTGTGTGGAACATAACATGTTGTGGCTGACATTGAGAAGAATGGGAGTGTCAAGGCACTTAATTGTGCTCATGCTGAACCTACACCTAGACTGTTGTGCAAACAGCAGAACACTGTATGGTTTAAAATTGAGAAGGAAGTGTGTTAGGATCGTATTCTCATTCCTTTTCTATTTAATCTATTTGCTGAGCAAATTATCTGAGAAGAATGAGGCATCAGGATTGGAGGGAGACTCATCAATACCAAATGTTAGCAGTCATATAAAGATTCAACTATTCTAAGAAACATAAAGCCATTATTTGAGTCCCTTTGCAAGTAAGTAAGTAAGTATTGGCATTTTAGTCACTTCTACTAAATAAAGCAGCTAAATAAAATTTATTAGGCGAAGGAGAGAAATAACCAAAAAAGAAATAAAAATATAAAGGGTAGAGTCCTCAACTACCCACAACATTGTAAAATAAGTGAATTTTCATCTAGCTCTTGAAAAGGAGTAAGGGAAACAGGCTTATCATTTAAGGGTAAGAGGCCAATCCACAAATTAGACTAGGAAATCGTAATATTGGGAAGACAGGAGTTAAAATAAATGCATTAAACTAGGCCAGGTTAGAGTTCTGATCAGCAATATGTTGTGTACCATTGAGTTAGAACCGACTCATAACTGACCCTCTAGCGGGTTTTCAGAGGCAGTTAATCACACAGGAGATTGCTGATCCTCTTCCCACAGAGTAGCTGGTGGCCTTGAACAACATGCCTTCAGAATTTCAGTGCAGCTTCTTGCCACCAGGCCACTAGAGCTCCCTGATAGCAATATATTTTTAGTAATTACTACAGAGGGTCAAG
>NW_006399767.1:27499376-27546716 GCF_000299155.1 Elephantulus edwardii | reverse complement strand
AGGGTTTAGGGCTGTTGTACATAGGGTCACTATGAGTCGCAAATGACTCGATGGCACATAACAACAACAATTTTACCATTATACCATGGACTGCCTAGAGAACAAACAGGTCTGTCTTGGAGAGGGTGAAAACAAGCTGCTCTTGGAGGCAAGGATTACGAAGGTCCATTTCATATACTTTGGGCATGTTGCCAGAGGGGGCCAGTCACTGGAGAAGGACATCATGAATGGAAGGCTGGAGGGATAGTGAAGGAGAGGAAGACCTTGGATGAGATGGAGGCACAGTACCTGGGGTAACAGGGGTAGGTGTGCTGGAGACAATGAGACTGTCAATGACACATAACAACTTCTACATCTAGCTTACAACTGACCCAGCTACTAGTTTTCTGAAATAATGAAAAGTTCTTCCCACCTAACTCTCATTACTCCAATAGTGGAAATAATAATAAAATTTTTCTAAATAACCTCATGATCGAAGCCTGGCATTAATTCTGATGCTGCCCTGTTTAAAGTTCTTCAGTGTCATTTCCTTTTACATTAATTTCACACTCCCTGGTCATTTTATGAGGCTCTCAGTTATCCTCCCAATCGACATTGACATTTACTGTTTCACTCTCATTATTCACCTTGCTACTCTATCCCAAACCTATTGCCATTAAGTTGATTCCAACTCATAGTAACCCTTCATCATGTCTCTGAAATCATAAATCTTAGTAGGAATAGACTGCCCATCTTTCTCCTGAACAGAAAGAAGCTGGTGGATTTAAACCACCAAACAACCTTTTGTTTAGTAGCCTAATTAGGTTATATACTATGCCACACCATAGTAAAAAAGAAAGCTGCATTTGTTATGCTGGTGGGTGATGGCCAGTGGCCTAAGAAAAATAGTAAGAAAAGAAGGGAAACATGGCAAAGACTCCTGGTTGTTTTCCAGATCTGTTCCTACTTCTTCCATAGCAAGTTAAAAACGGAATGTATCTGCTGACTGACAAGTCAAGCTCTCAAGTAAGACTAAACTCCACTACACTCTATTTTAAGTAACACGTATCTTTGCTGTTTTTATTGCTGCCAAATTGTTATATTACGAGGCTGTTTTTACTTGGGTCACTGTGAGTCAGAACCAACAAGACAACTACGAGTTACTGTATATCAGAGAAGACCAAGAGCAGCAAAGTGTGCAAAACACTTGGGTAGGAACCCTTCAACCACTACAGTAATGATTCACTCTAGTGAAAATTAAAAATCCAAACTACTACTGTTGATTGATATTGATTCATACTGATTCTACAGGACAGAGCAGAACTGCCCAACATGATTTCCAAGGCTATCATCCTCAGAGATACTCTTTTATTCTATGAATCTTATAAAGATGTTATTTTTTGGAAATCATCTTAGGCAATTCTACAGAGTAATTTTTTTTTTTTTTTGGTTTTTGTTTGTTTTTTATTGGGAAAAACATATTGGGGGTACAAGGAGGTGAGGGTTGGGGGCAGAAGGGTGAGGATGGGCCAGGATACAGTTGCAGAGCTGCACAGTTTGGTCGGTGGGGGGAGCAGGTGAAGGAAATGATGAGAGTCCAGTGGGGACCAGATGCTACAGAGGAATGACAAGCATTTTCCAATGGTAATTAAACCAACTGTGTTATTGATTTGGGAATTGGATGCCAACTCTCTGGCTTCTTCATGCTGAACAGGAGCATAGATGTAAAGGGGGGAAGGGAGGACGCTTTATCACCTTACTGGTGGTCTTGCGTTAAAGCTGCTTGCCTTTTTGCTCTGTTAGAAGATATTTTCCAGGGGAGCTCTGGTGGCCTAGTGGCAAGAAGCTGCAACTACAATCCCAGAGGTGCACGGTTCGAATCCACCAGACGCTCTGCCGGGGAAGGAGGGGCAATCTCCTCCTGTACCAGTCAGATCTGATTTGACGGTACACACACACAAAAATAATAAAATTTTTAAAAAAATATATTTTCCTGTTATTTGCTCCCCTCTGGACTGCAAAGTGTTTTCCCAGGTGGGTCCAGTGGGGATGGCTGGTTGAACCCAGAGGCTCCATCCTCCTTTGCTTCCTTAGCTGTCAGTTGTATTTCCTTTTTGTCACTGGCTCTGGGTTCAGGGTCAATTCTGGAGTAAAACTCAGTGTTAAGGTTACCTATAGGAAAGGGAGCAAACCTAGAGAGAACAAACTTGTGAGTTACAAATAGAAGGGCTTTGAGGGTGTTGCTTTCAGGTTTACTGGAGGGGGACGGTGGCAGAAGGTGGCCTAGGTAACATTCTCTGGATACCCTAGGCACTCTTTTTTTTTTCCTTCCCCACCCAGGGGTCAGATGGCACAATCTGGGACTGAGGAGCTCACCCTGAGGGCCACGACAGCTTGCCCCAAGCCAGGGGCCAAGGGCAGCCCATCCCGAGCAGGGCAACACCTCCCAGGAGCTGGCTGGTATACTCCCCCTCCAATTGGCCCTACCCCAGTCTGGTCCCCTCACCTGACTGAGGACTCTGTGGTCAGGGATAGTGTTTCCAGTTCCAGCACTGCCACTTTTACCCCCCCCCCCATAAGTGGTCATACTATATTTTGAAGTAGGTGTCACTGCCCTCCCCTTTATATATGATAAAGGGAACCTGAGAATTGTGAACAGACTCCCCCCAGGTCTAACCATCTTTTGGCAGAAGCATTCAACAGAACAGAATATGTGGTGCATTTAGGATGTTGGTCCTCTTGTGCATGCTGCCAGTGCTAAGGTCATCAGACTCACAGTGACTTTCAGCAATCCATTGCATAGGTAATCATCCTCTTTGGCCTGTCCAAGGAAACCCAAACCTGCAGATGGCGGTCATGCATCCCATCCCCCACCTCCTACACAGGCGACCAGCAGGGCACGCATGCCCCCCGCCCAGCACCCCACCGCAAGGGCACTGGGCCGGTGAATGGCCCCTCTTGTGTGGGCGGCCGGCAGGCGCCCGCTTCCCCCACAGCCGCCATCCTGGCTCCAAGAATTCTCTCCAGAACAAGTCCACCTTGTGGCAGTGTGATGTCTTCACTGTACCAGTCTTGAGGAGGGCTGGTGCCCAGCATCCATCCTGGGTGAGGGAATCCATTGATTCTGGCTGTGGAAGCCTCATGGAGCTGCAGCGGCTGTGCTGCGCAGGCCCTGGTGGGGGGTGGGGGGGTGGGGGGTGTTAGGAGCCACGAGACTCACCCATTTCTCCTTGGGAATCCTTGAATTCCTGTTGTTGAGCCTCGATCTTCACTAAGGGCCAGTCATAAACTGTTTATGTGTTCAATTATCAATAAGCCCAAGTCTCTACAGAGTAATTTTTAAAAAAATTTCTTTTTATTATTGTTTGTGTGTGTGCCATCAAATCGGATCTGCCTGGTATAGGAGATTGTCTCTCTTTCTCCAGCAGAGGATCTGGCGGATTCATATTGCTCATCTCTGGGATTGCAGTGCAGCTTCTTGCCACTAGGCCACCAATTCTACACATTCTTTTTTTTTTTTTTCAATTCTACACATTCTTGAAGAGCCATTCTGAGTTGGAATTGGGTCCGCGGCAATGAGTTTAGGAGTGAACCTAGGAAGTATTTTAAGATTATTTAAAAAGTTAGAATGGATAACAGACACGGGAAACAGCAATGCCTCCTAAGTTGTACTTAGTATAAATCACTGCAAATGTAGCTTAATTTAAATGAACTTATTAAGGTTTTCTGAAGAGCAATGTCTCCCTGGAGACTAAGGTATGACAGGCCATGATCTTTGCAATCACTTGTTATGCGTCAGAGTGGGACAATGACTAGGGAGTAATGAAGGAGAATTGATGCCTTTGAGCTGTGGTGCTGGAGAAGAGTATTGAGGGTACCATGGACCGCTAGGAAAACAGATTCATCCTGGAGAGGGTTACAGCAGGCTGCTCCTTGGAGGCAAGGATTCTGAAGCTTTGTTTGACACACTTTGGACATGTTGTAAGGAGGGACCTGTCCTTGGACAGGGACATCATGCTTGGGAGTGTGGAGGGACAGCGCAGGAGAGGAAGACACTTTATGAGGTGGACTGATTCAGTGACCGCGGTAATTGGGATAGATGTATCGGAGACAGTGCAATTGGCACAGGACCGAGCAAGGTTTGGGGCTGTTGTACATAGGGTCGCTGAGTCCCAAGGGACTCGATGGTACATAACAACAACAACAACATTAAGGTTTTCTATCCACTTTAAAGCAAAACCCCCTTTTTGGTATAATTTCCAAAAAAAAAGTTCAATCTCTTATTTCCCTCCACAACTGGAGGTCAATATACAAATTTTACTTCTATGAAGTTTAGAACAAATGCCATCTCTTTTGTCAAACTTCATAGAGAAAGTGACATTCCCCCTCTTCTAATAAATCAGAAGATCTTTCATACAGTGCCAGAGTTTCATTCATATTTTTGTACCACTGATAGCACCACAAAAACCCAAGTGACAAAGTGGGTTAAATGTTGAGCTGCTGAACAAAAGGTCAGTCATTTGTACCCACCAGCTGTTCCACAGGAGAAATAAACGGTAGCCTTCTCTAGTAAAGATTTATAGTTTCAGAAATCCTATAGGGCAGTCCTACCCTGTCCTGTAGGGGTTCTGTGACTAACATGGATTGACAGTACAAGCATTTATTAAAAAAACAATCAGTGAAACAGCCCATCCAGGACATGGTATTGATTAATATCTTTTATTTCATAATTAAGAAACATTTATAAAAATATGATACTAATAACTGCCACCATCATATTTTTTTGCCAGATAAGAGAATTCAAGTACCATTCATAATCATGCAGTCCACAAGTGTAATAATCTTTCAATAATGAAAACACTGATAAGCATGTACTTTTAAAACAAAACACAAGATATTCTTCTAATGCATTTATAAATACCAAAAAACCAAAACCCATCTGTTGCTGGATAGTTAAGGCAGACTCAAACAACCCTACACGATAGAGAAGAACTGTCTCAGAGGCTTCCAAGGCTGTAAATCCTTACACAAACAGGCTGCCACATGTTTCTTCCATTCAGGGGCCAATAAGAGGCTTACGGTTCAAACGGTTTACCTCTAAACCACTGTGCAACCAGCATTATACTTACACATGCACTGTTTTTATTTTTCTCATTTTACTGAAAATTAAAATCTTGCTCAAAGTCCTACATTTGAACTCCACCACTCTAAAGGAAATTCAGAGCATATTCCATATTCTCATACCTTCAAAAGGAAAAGAAAGTAGAGGAATTACATCATGGACTGAAGAATCAACTAGTTTTGCCAGAAGAATGAAGAGGTTAAAAACGGCATCTTCCATAAGGAGTACCCATTTGGAGCACCCACTACTTTATCTGGATGTTTTCCTTTTAAGACTACTCCAAAGTATTCTTTTTATTCCTTCCCAGGTAGCCAGGGCCTCCAATAGCCAGAGAGCCAAGTTTCATATACATTTCAATAGGTATCCTAACTCAGAGAGTTGACTAAAATCTGGCAAAGAAAGAGAATACAAAAATGCATAAAGCAAAGATCAGCAGTTTACAACTCCCTTGAATAAGAGTTTAAAAAGAAAGTCTTGTGTATTTGATTCTCATACTATGTTATCAAGTCAGTGCTGAGTGGCAAATAAGGGTACTCTCAAGACAGAAGCTTCCAACAGGTACTAATGACTTCTAGGCTGAAGTACCAATAATTCAAAAAGTAGTTCAATCTTTTGGCTCCTGTCTTTAGTGGGAAAAGTGTGCACACATTACGTCTCATTAAGAACAAGGATCTTGTTTTTATAACTTCCTTAGCAGCCTTAAGAATTTCAATGGTTCTATTTTTAAATTTTTCATTCTTTATCACTTACTGTATATGTCAGAGGATGAATATATAGGCTATAAAAGGAACATTAGTATAGAAATAAAAGCTAACAAGTAACAGAAATAGAATTCTGCAAATTTCTTTCAAAATAATTTATATCATATCTGTAAGCTGTATTAAAATTCTCTTCTATAATGTGAGCATGCTCCTGTACTTAAAAACTTAATGACAAAAGAAAAAGTTATTTTTCAATCTTGACTTTAATACCAAATATCACCCAGCGTGAGCACACCTCTATAAACCACAATGTCTACTTACACTGCAATTTACACTTTAATATATGTTAAGGGCCAAATAATTTCTTTGATAACAAATAATCCTTTTCTTATATGTTTGTTGCACTGTGGCTGCTCCCTGTTGCTATGAATGCTGAAAGCAAGCTGTATTATGTGTTATTTCACATAACAGCAGGCTTACTCAAGAGAAACAGATTTCAGCAAACCTTTCATACCAAAACAAAATGGGTGATTTCATTCTGAAAATTAGCCAATGAAAATCCTTGTGGCTTACAAAAGAACACTATCTGACTTGATCACTTTGGACACAAGAGGGGAAAAACTAATTGCTCTGGAACAACATTATATATGGTGAAGTAGAGGAGCAATGAAGGTAGAAGACCCTTGGAGAGTTGACTCACGCAACATGAACAAGCTGGCTAATCAAGGATGATGCAGGGCTGGGCAACATTTCATTCTGTTGTACTTAATGTTGCCATAAGTCAGAGTCAATTCAACAGCAGATATCAATCTATACAAATAAATTATATTTATCTATTCATTCAAAATAGTTACTGCAATAGTATACATCAGATCTTTGTCTATGTCCTGGAACTAGCCTGTGGGTCATGACTCTCATGGATTCACCACTTAGTATGGGAAGTCATGTAAATAGTAAGACAGAAAGAGATAGGTGTGAGAAAGAAAAACAGCGTATGACATGACAGTAGGTGACTTAGTGAACAACATCAAATAAAACTACAGACAGTCTCAAGTGAGCTCTGGTGGCCTAGTGGCAAGAAGCTGCACTGAAATCCCAGAGGTGAATGGTTCAAATCCACCAGATGCTCTGCTGGAGAACAAGGGACAATCTCCTCCTGTACCAGGGAGATTCAATTCGCTGGTACACAAAAAATAATAAAGACAGAATTAAAAAAGAAACACTACAGTCTCTCTGAGATAAAGCAATGTGTTGATCTAAAATGATTAATCTTTTATTTAAAGTTATTCCTTTAGTACATCAAACTAGAATTTAAAAATTCTTACAGAAAAGTGAAGCTAGTCATAAATGTGGCATATGCCTGGAAGAAACTGATGCAGTATCAGGCAGCTGGAAGAGATTTTAAGGACTTGGAGATTCTAATCCTGATCTTCTCTTGATATGATTAACACATATAAGTGTGCTAAATGGCATATAATATTCATAATCCTGGAAGCAAATCTGGGATTTCCTAGAAGCAACGTACCACCTAAAAGATTTTAATTTTTTAAAAAAGAAGATATATTTAATAAGGGCTTAGAACACAGAATTTAGAAAGGTGCCTTATCTTTCTTGGTTTATTTTAAAGAAGCAAAGAGTAGGGTAAGTACTACTCAAAGTCCAAACAGATATTCCATTAAAAAATGTCTTATAATTAGTACCTGCCTTAATGGGTTGTTGCTGAGCCGGTTTTTTCTGGCACAATTCAAGTTATCTCCACCCAAGAACACTCTTCTGCCTAAACGTGATCAAATCTGCTCCAGAGAGAGCTGAGTGAGTGCACTATTGAAATTCAAACTAGTTTTCTGGCATTAGGCAGAAGCTTTGCGTGTCCTAAAATCTGCAGAAAGGCCCAGAATTCTAGCTTTGAGGGGCAAAATGAGGAAACTAGCTGATTTATTTCTTCTGCACCTTGATTTTACCTTGTGGTACCATCTAGTTGTTCAAGTCAGAAAACTAAGAGTCACTCAAGTCATCTCTTTCCTCTTTACCCTTCATATCCAATCTGGCAACAAGTCCAGGGGATTTTCTCCCAGATGTGTCTGAAATCTACTCACTTCTCTCTACAACACTGCCAATGCCTTAATTCAAGGTATTGTTATCCCTTGACTGGGTTTCTAGAGTAGACAGACTAAATGGGTATCCAAATTATCTGTAACCCTTCTTCCAATCTATTTTCTATTCTGCACCCTGAGAAATCTTTCAAAATAAATAGCTGGTCAAACTTAACCTTCTTTTATTAAAACTCTTCAAATGTATTCCACTGTTTCCAAACTCCCAACTAGAGAGAGTGGATTAAATAAAACTTAACAAAGTGATTAAAGCCAAAAGAAGCAAAGATTGCATTTATTATTATACTGCTACTTTTTAAAATTTTCTGTTAAAAAAGTAAAAAAAAAAAAATCAAAGAAATAAAACCCTCAAAGATTCAACGACATACCATCTCTAAGTCTTGGTAGTCTAGCTCAACAATTCCACTTTGCACTTATACTCAGCTCCACGCTCCCCACTGGCCTTATATGTATTCTTCACACTACTCTTTTTTTTTCTTCTACACAGCAGTTGTGCATACTTTTCCTACACTCTGAAATACCCATCACAATGAGAATATCTGCTCATTCTTTTAGTACTAGGAAAGCCTTCCATAGGATCCTATTTGCCCACCATGTATGTCCAAACAAATTAATTTCGTCAAATGTGCTAACCAATATCTCTTTCCCACACAAAATCGGCTCAGTTTGTGACCAAAAGTTTCTGAGTGTGAATTTCACAGGAGCAGAGTTAAAAATGTTGCACCCATCAGTACATATCAAGTATCTAATACAGGATCTGGCAAAAAGTCAACACTATAAAACAGCTGTTAAATGATCTATTATGATCTAAGGCTACCAAATTTATAAAACATAAAATTTTAAAAATTACAACCTATTTCTGTTTTAGCTCTCCCTCAAATTGCTATAGAAAATAATTTTATTTATACTGCCTTTAGAATCCTTCCTTGTTTATACTGGAGTCCTTAACATTCCTGTAATGGAAGTATCATGATTACAAACCAAAAATAACCACATCAAATCCACATCCTGGTCTCTCTTCACTCTTTTTATAGCTGCTTCTCCTTGCTTCCTTCCTCAAACCAACTTCAAAGGACTGAAAGACACTTGGGGATAAATTCTGCGCCAGACTCCAGGAACTTCCTTTTGGTTCCTGTTCCAGAAGGCTTGTAAGCCAGGGCTTCTTCAGAAGAGAAAGGCCTCAGGAACGCCACTCTTCTTACCCTATAACCACTACTACCACTCCTTCTACAATATACTCCAGCCATACAATATGTTAAATTGGCTTGTATTTTTATTTATCAAAAGTAGGTGACAGGAGGATAGTAGAAGAGACTAGAAATTCAATATGATGTTAAATAACTATTTTATCATGTTAACATTCATTGTAATGGTTCATGCATCTAGAGTGATATCTTGAGCATTAATTTTAAAAATGATAATACTAGTATGCCTCTAAGAAATAGTAAATCAGAAAATAACATTTATTAAAAAATATCTCCAACGGTTCAAATCCACCAGATGCTCTGCCGGGGAAGGAGGGACAATCTCCTCCTGTACCAGTCAGATCTGATTTGACGGTACACTCACACACACACACACACACAAAAAAAAAATAAAAAAAAAAATATCTCCAGGCAGAGGTTCCATCAATAGATCCACACATCAGTAATTCTAAATTAATAATCTGGGAGCTAAGTGAAAATTTATGTTTCAATCCACCTATGTCCTACTAGAACAGCTCAGATGGCATAGTGTGCAGGCAGTTTGACTGTGAACTCAAAGACCCCACTGAACTCAAAGCCTCTGACTGTTAGAATCCACCAAAAGTTCTGTAGAACAAAGACTAGCTGGGTAGGAAAAAAGATTCTTTCTGCGTAATTTACAAGTTACCGTGTAACTCAGGAGTTTGTGAAGCAAAATGGAGGCTTGGCTATCATTTGATTCTGAATGAATGGTAGAGTTTGAGGTTTTAAAATTTTATCGTTTATGACTTACTCATTAATGATATAGCCAAAAAGTTTAAATACTCTCAAAATACCTACTGATACTAAAATAATCCATTAACTAAAGTCACTTTTGTCAGTTTCTATTAGGACCTTCACTAGGGGGAAAAAATTAAAAATCACTATATGAGTTAATTTGAAAGCAGGAGTGGCATCCACTTCCTAAACAACATGCTTCTGGAAACTCTATGAATTTTGACAAATGACGATAATTATAGAAAAGCTTCAGGCCTTTTATTTGTGGGGACACTATGATTCATGCTTGACTTGATGGCAATCAGCAACAACATAGGAGTTAAGAAAGATCTGTCATTTCTCAAGTAACTCTAAACTAAGGAGCCCTAAGTGGTACAGTGATTAAGTGCTGGCCATTAACTAGAAGGCCGGCATTTTGAACCCTCTGTTCTCTCAGTGGGGGAAAGATGAGATCGTCTGTTTCCATAAATGTTGTTGTTAGGTGCCACTGTGTCAAGTAGGACTCATAGTGACCATATAAACAACAGATCTGAACCCTGTCCTGTGCCATCTTTATCATCACTGACACAGCTGAACCCACTGTTGCAGTAACTGTGTCAACCCATCTCATTGAGGTTCTTAAATGCTCCTTCACTGACCCTCACATTTTAAAGCATCATGTCCCTCTCTAAGGAACAGCTTCTCCTAGTAAAATGTCCAAAGTATGTGAGACAAAGCTTCGCCATTCTTGCCTCCAAGGAGCACTAGCTGTTTGTTCTTTTGGCAGTCCACAGGACAATCAATACTCTTCTCTAACACAACTTAATGGCATCAATTCTTCGGTCACCCTTATTCACTGCCCAACTCTCAAATGCACAGCATGTGACTGAAAATACTATGGCCTGAATAATGCACAGCTTAGTTTTAAAACATGCACATTCCTTTATTTGCTGTGTTATTCATAATAGCAAAGAGATGGAAATAACCCATGTACCTATTAACAAATGAATGGATAGAAAAAGGATGGTATATTCACACAATGGACTACTATGCAGCACTGAAAAATAATGAACTCATAAACATTACACAACATGGGTGACCCTGCAGGACATTATGCTGAGTGAAATGCCTCAGTCTCAAAAGAACAAATACTGCACAGCACCACTATTATGAAGCAGGACTGACATGGGGTTGGAAGGAGAATAGGAAAAGAGTAGATAGATAATGAACAGTGGATTGAAACAGCTGAGGGGAAAAAAACTGTTTAAAAGCAATATGTGATTAGGCCTTATCCGTAAGACAATGGTCCAGAATAAGAGGCACATTGCAAAGAGAACTTGAAGAGGAAGAGAAGAAGGGGAGAAGGGAGTAAACTGTGCAAAAATGAATATTTCTTAAAATGGAAGTTAACTGGAGGAAAGAGAGGAAGAAAAATGTGCAGCAATGAATGAACAAAAATCCAACTTTTCTGTAAACTTTTGTTAAAATCACAATTTTAAAAATTTTTTTAAAATAAAATTAACTAAAACCAAACTTACATCAATGTACTTCAGTAATCTGGAGAGCTCCTTGACAGCAAATCCTTCAATAAAGTAATCTGGAGAGATCCCTAACAGTGGATTTTCCCATAAAGATTACAGCCGTAGGAAACCTATGGGCAATTCTACTCTTCCTATAATTCTAGTCTTCATTGAGAATCAACTCAATGACAATGGGTTCCTAAACGATTAAATTATATTTTTAAATACAAAATTAATATCTGACACCAGAACAGCAAAGTAAGTCAACCACCGATTGAGATATATTTATAGTTATAGTTATATATATTTATATTTTAAAGTTTTGGACAAGAGTTCCTTACAGATTTAAATTATTGTTAAAATAATAATCATTATCAATATCAGAATAAGAAACTTCATAAATTTTCAGATTCTTTTGGGACAAGATTGTCTTCTTATTCATTAGGAAGCATTCTTAGGATTGCTTCATTATTGTTTATTATAAAACTAGGGCAAAGGGTAGAACTCTGAGCTCTGGCAGCCAAGTGATAAACTGTGCTGTAATCCCAGAGTAGAATGGTATGAATCCACCAACTATTCCATGAGAAAAAATGAGCAATCTTCTCCTGTGCAATTTACTGCCTCTAAAAACCCACTAGAGAGTTAGTTATGGGTCAGTTTCGACTCGACAGCACGCAACAACAAACAGTAAGACACCAGATTATCAGATTGTTCTCTACCTGTAGACAAAACTGTATTTTTATTTCAGAGACATGGAGTCTGAAATCTATAGGGAAAGACTTACTAGTCCTTTACAATGTTTTACTTCTGATTGACACTGGTGTCAGATGTCTACCCTTGTGTTTAACTAATTCCTCCTGCTAGGGAGGTCTGGTGGCCTATAGCACAAGCTGCTCCACAAGACAAAGATATGAAATCTCTTCCTATGTGAATAAAAACCTCTGAAAACCCACTGGAGGGTCAGCTATGAGTCAGTTTCAACTGTATATAACATTAGCGCTATTCTGGTATTTACTAAAGATTGAAGAAGCTGGATGTGTAGTTCTCGCCACAACAAGATAAAGGTAAACAATCCAATTGAAAAATAGGCACAGGATAGGAACAGACACTTAGCAAAGAAGACATTCAGATGGCCAACAAGCACATGAAGAAATGTTCAAAATCCCTAGCTCTAAGAGAGATGCAAATCAAAACAACTATGAGATATCATCTCACCCCAGTCAAAATAGCAAAATTTAACAGAACATCAAGCAACAAATGCTAGCAAGGTTGTGGAGAAACTGGAACACTTATTCAGTGTTGGAGGAAGTGTAAAATGGTGCAACTACTATGGAAGGCAGTATGGCACTTTCTCAAAAAGTTGCAAAGAGAAATACCATTTGACCCAGCAATTCCACTACTGAGAATATACCCCAAAGAGACCATAACTGCCACTCAAGCAGATATATGCATACCCATGTTTATCGTGGCTTTGTTCACAATAGCAAAGAGTTAAGTGCCCAGCAACAAACGAATGGATAGAGAAGCTGTGATATATGCACACAATAGAATACTACATTGCATTGAAAAACAAGGAACTCATGCAATATTATTCAAAATGGGTAACCCTGGAGGACATTAAGCTGAGTGAAATATCTCAGTCACAAAAGGACAAATATTGCATAGTGCCACTGTTGTAAAACAGGACTGAAATCGGGGTTGGGGGGAAATGAGAAAGATGGGATAAATAATGTATACTGCATTGAAACAGATGAGGGAGAAAACTGTTTAAAAGGGATATGTGATTAGGTATTATTGCCATGACAGGAGTCCAGAATGAAGGCTGCATAGTGGAGTGGACCTCAGGGGAGGGACTGTAAAACAATGAAAGAATTTTTCTTTTACTTTTCAAAGAGAAGAGTGAACTAGTGGGGGAGGAGTGGGCAGGGAAGAAATGAGCAACAATGAAAGAATGGAAATCCAAAATCTTTGTAATAAGATAATAAGTTATTAGAGAAGAATTGATGACTTTGAACTGTGGTATTTAAGAAAAGTACTGAATATTCTATGATTTCCAAAAGAACAAAACAAACACGTGGCAGACAAGTAAACAAACCCCAAAGTTTCCAGTAAGGCATCAAAATAACGCTGTTGGTTGAACTACTTATTACACTAGTTTACTTTTCATCACTCTGAAAACCCAGTTCAGAGAAGCTTACCGAACAGACTCAAGTCAAAGGTTTTTTAGGTTTTTTTTTAAGTCAAAGGTTTTAAAGAGCCTCTCCCTTTCATTTTTTTTTTTAAATGTTTCATATAAAACATGAAATCAAGTGCTACTTTATTTTTAAAAAAGTTTGCAGTAGTAAAAATACATTTATGTTTCTCTTTTTAAAAAGACATTAATAACAATACTTCAGAAGACTGACTTGAGTCCCTACCACCCTTACCAGCTGTCCACCTGGCAGAGACACGTTAAGGCAAAGGCTGTGGGACAGTCAGGTCCACCCCAGCTGCAGCTGAGGGGCAAAGGGTGAACATGTCTGCTCTTGCAGGTCAGCGGAAAGGCTTCTCCCTCATGCTCACCCAGCCATCCTGCATCCCGAAGTAGACTCACTCTACCATACGGATAAACAAGCCTGTATCCACCACACCTGGGATCATTTTGATAGCGGTGTTCACGTCACTCCATTTGTGCACCTGGTCAAACTTCCAGTCCAGGATAAAATTCCCTTTATCCGTCACCACAGGACCTGCCTTGCTGACAGCCATTCGGAGTTCAACTGTGTCCCCAAACTTCCGGGTTACAGCTTGGCTCATGGGGACATAGGCCATTGAGATGACTTAATGGAGATTCCCTTATGCCACTGATCCCCAAGATCCTTCCTGAAATCAGCAATCATAATGAAGCAGCTGGGATAGCCGGCTACAATCTTCCTGAGTCAGGCAGCCTCCACTGCCCTTGATAAGGTTGAGGTCCACAACTACTTCATCAGCACCATCAATGAATGGCGAGGTCAATCTCTGGGTGTCAGTCCAGGTCACTAAGCCTTAAGCATGTTGCAAGATGAGCTGACACGCCTAGAAGGAAGTGAGGATGCAGAGAAGGTCCAGATTCTCTTTTTTCACTCTTTGAGCTATTCGCTGCACAGCATGGACGTTTGCAGAACCATTTCTAGTTCCCAAGACTTGGTTATTCCTCACGTGGTTCTCCACAGCTGCAGGGCCCACCAGTCTCTTGGCCTCCTCAGCCATGAACATCATGGACGGGGCTGGGAAGACACCACCTGGCACTCCCACTACTCAGACTAGTGGAGCCCGTGCTGCCACAGGACTCAGACTGGGCACACCCCAGCCACTGCACTTGGGAAACCAGGGCTGACCAACTGTTGCCACCTCTACCCGAGGCACCTCCAGCTTGCCAGGACAGTGGGGCCAGACCCACCCGGAGAGGGTGCTGAAGAGGCCAGGGCGCTCCATCCAGCCACCATGCTCCAGCCTCCACCATGGCCCCGGATGAGTTTTTATATAGTGTGAGGTATAAGTTTATTTCCATTTTCTACAAGAAGATAGCCAGTTTTGCCAGTATCATTTATTAGAGACTGTCTTTCCCCCACTTAATGGATATCTTTCTGTCAAAGATCAGTTGTCCACAGGTAGAGGTTTATGCTGTAGACCTGTTGCTGTACCAGTACCAATCTGTTTGGATTACTATGGTTGTGTAGTACATTTTGAGATCAGGAAATGTAAGACCTCTTACTTCATTTTTGTTCTTCAGTATCAGTTTGCTTACCCAAGGTCTCTTTCCTTTCCATACAAAGTTGGTGATTAATTTTTCCATCTCTTTGGAAAATGTTGTCAGGATCCAGATGGGGACAGCACAGTATCTGCAGATTGATTTTGTTAAGTTGTTGTTGTTGTTATGTGCCCTCGAGTTGCTTGCGACTCACAGCGACCCTATGTACAAAAGCCCTAAACCCTACTATCCTGTGCTAACCTCTCTCTGACACACCTACTCTCATTATCCCAATCACTGAATTTATCCATCTCATTGAGTAACCTCCTCTCTTGAGCTATTCCTCCACCTTCCCAAACATGATGTCCCTCTCCAAGGACTGGTCCCTTCTTGCAACATGCCGAAAGTATGTCAGACGAAGCTTCAGAATCCTTGCCTCCAAGAAGCAGCCTGATTTCACCATCTCTAGGATAAACCTGTTTGTTCTCCTAGCAATCTACGGCCTATTCAACACTCTTTTCCAGCACCACAGCTCAAGGCATCAATTCTTATCATCCCTAGTCACTGTTCAGCTCTCTTGACACATAGCACACAATTGTGAAGTCTATGTCTCCAGCCTGACATCAATGCTCTTCAGTACTCTGGAGAGGTCCTTGACAGCTGGCTTTTCCCAATACTTATGCACAAGCAAATGTTCTGGAATTCCCATTCTTCTCAGAGTGAGGCACAGTTTGTTGTGATCCACACAATCAAAAGCCTTTGCATAGTCAATGAAGGACAGATAGACATTCCTTTGGTACTCCCTGCTTTCTGCCAAGATCCATCTAACATCAGCTATAATATCCCTAGTACCACGACCTCTTCTAAATCCAGCCTGCACATCTGGCAGTTTTCTGTTGACGTGTTGCTCCAGTTGTTTTTGGATCATTTTCAGCAGAAATCTTGTTTGCATGTGATATTAATGATACTGTTCGATAACTTCCACACTCTGTCAGGTCACCTTTCTTTGGAATGGGGAAAAATATCGATCTTTTCTAGTCAGTTGGCCAGGTGGCTGTCCTCCAGATTTCTTGGCACAAGTTGGTTAGCACATCCAGGACAGTGTCTGTTTGCTGAAATATGTCAACTGGTATGCCGCCAAGTCCTGGAGCCTTGTTTTTTTGCCAATTCTTTCATAGCAACTTGAACTTCCTCCTTCATCACCACAGGCTCTTGCTCATACATTGTTTCATGAAATTCTTTTGTGTCAGCCAATTCCTTCTGGTACAGTGACTCTGTATACTCCTTCCATCTTCTTTTAATGCTTCTTGGACCATTTAACGTTCTGCCCAAAGAATCCTTAAGAATTGCCACTTGTGGCTTGAATTTGTTTTTTCAATTTCTTCAGTTTAAGAAATGCTGGGTGAGTTTGGCCCTTTTGATTATCTGACTCTAGCTCTTTGCACATTTCATTATAATATCTTGCTTTATCAACCCCAGCTCCCTTTTGAAATTTTCTGTTCAGTACCATTTTCACAATGTTGAAGTTTTCTGGACCATGAGCATGGTATGTTTTTCCATTTATGTAAGTCTCTTTGGTTTCTTACAACAATGTCTTGGTGACTATTGTAAGTGGCACTGTTTTCCATATTTCCTCTTCAGAATTATCTTTATTCCAGTAGTGGAATCTGACTAATGTTGTACCTTGTCATTTAGTTCAATGGGTCAATCATAGATAGTAATTTCCTTTATTTTAATTGTGATTTTCATGAACATTTACAGAAAAGTTAGATTTTTATTCATTCATTGTTGTTCATTTTACCTTCTCTTCTTCCCTTCCTCCTCTCCTAGTTCACAATTTTTTAAAAATATTCATTCACTGTTGCACAAACATCTTTCCCCCATCTAGTCCTCTCTGCAATATACATCTTATTTTGGGCTATGATTGTACATATAATGCCTAATCATATTTTCCTTTTAAACAGTTCTTTCCTTCATCTGTTCCAGTTCAGTATTTATTCATTATTTTCCCACTTTTCTTAGTTTTCCCCCAACTCCCATGTCAGTTCTGTTTTATAACAGTCGTGTTATGCAGTATTACTCCTTTTGTGACTGAGCTATTTCACTCAGCATAATGTCCTTGAGGGTGACTCATGTGGTATAATATTTTTTAGTTTTTCAGGGCTGCATAGTATTCCATTGTGTGACTATATGCCTACTTTTTCTATCTTTTTTTTTTTTGAGCCCACAAACAATTTTTATTGGGTTCCAGATTTAGTTGGTAAGATTCTTCCTTAGATCCTGTCAATCCTGGCTGAAGTAAATAACATTCACCCAGAACAAAACCAAATTTGCAACATCTGTTTTAAAAAACAAAACAAATCAACCCCCAAGAAACACCCTCACAGTAGATCATGTCAGTGAATTAGGAAATCATGTCAGCTATCTGGATTAGTCAAGAACATATAGCTTGAGTCTAAAATAGGGAGGAAATGACAGCTCATGGTTGGAGTATCCTCAAAATGAGAATCTCATAGGAGGGAAAAAGTGTGGGGAGATTGCTACTTGAACTGAAGAGACTACTGTTGTGTTGAGCTGTGTGTGTGTGTGTGTGTGTGTGTATGGAAGAAGACAAGGAGGAAGAAAAGAAAGGAGTAGGAATCACGTCTTCCAGTCTCAAACTGCTTCTTATTACAACTGATAAGACCACATAATAGGAGTCTGATGTTAATGTCAATGCTCGGTGATGTCCACAACTACTGCTTTCTTCCAGCTGAAGAGAAGGTATCCTGTGCCAGCCCCTGCTGCGACAGCAATGCACAAGTAGCCATTGTAGGTCATGAAGATGAGCATGAGGAAGTAGCTGATGACCCCCTGAATGATATGCAGCACTGTTTGCAGAAGGTGAGGAAAGCTCAGCATCTGCTGCCCAACAGTTTTGTGTGTCTCCATAAGGATGGTTCCATTTGGCCCTGGGACAGGCATGGAATTACAGCAGATGCTGACGTGTGACTTGCGCAACAAGCTCTCACACGCTATCTTGAGTCCTTCATAGAACACTGCTAATAAAAACACTGCTACAAAAGCTCCCGCCATTTCTCCAACTGTATTGATGACTAAATCAGAAAACAATAGTTCCACATTCTTAAAGCCAAAGTAGAAGGTCATATGCATCATGTCACCATGGGAGGGAGATGGGGATGAAGTAGTACTGTTGTGATCCATGTGGCTCATCCCTGTATGATGGGAGTGATCCATTTTCCTCCTGGGAAATGCTGACTCAACAGAAGATCTCAGCCACTGTCGCGAAGACTAGTGAGTGATGGACCAGGATCCTGTAGAGTATCAGTTGTGATACTACTGGATGACTTGTGCTCAGAGAGTGAGGATCCCAAAAGAGCTCTATCAATTCATTTGTTGATAGGTACTTGGGTTGCTTCCATCTCTTTGATAGTAATTTCTTTGCTGAGTCTTTGAGAATTTTAATATACGGAATTCTATTATCTGCAAAGAAAGGCAGCTTTCTCTTTACCAATTTGGACATCTTTTCTTTTTGTTGCCTTACTGTTTTGGCTATTACTTCCAATATAATACTGAATAGGAGTGGTAACAAAGGGTATCCTTCTGTGTTTCCTGTTTACATGTGGAATGCCTTCAATCTCTTTCCATGAGAGTACTGCTGACCACTGATTTTATATGTATGTTGTTAATTATGTTGAAGAATTTCCTTCTATTCCAATTCTGTTGACTTTTAGTTCTCTTAGGAAAGAAGAGTGTTGAATTTTGTAAAAGGTATTTTCACAGGATTTTGTAAAAGGTATTTTCACAGGTCAACTGATTTAATCATATAGGTTTTTTCCTCTGTTTTATTAATGTTGTGGATTACACGGATTTTTTTTTTCAAATTCTGAACTATCTCTGCATATGGTTTGAATCTCACCTGATCACAGACGTATATTTTTCTTTAATATTGTCACCAGTAATGGATCCATGGGCTCAGATTTTGTTGAGAATTTTTGTATATATGGAAGATGTTCATGGAAGATTGTTGTTGTTAGGTGCAACTCATGTTTGAGCCCACTATGACAGTCATTGTGTCCACAGAACTGAATGAAGGTCTTCCTCTCTTCACTGACCCTCTAACCTTCCCACCATTATAGCCTTTTTCCAAAGAAGGGTTCTTTTACAGCACTTATCTCACAATATCATAGTTATTTGTTGACAAGTATGAGGTGGATTGATTTCGTGACTGTGATAATTGGGATGGGAGTGTCAGAGACAGTGCGACTGGCACAGGACAGAGCAGAGTTTAGGGCTGTTGTACATAGGGTCGCTATGAGTCGCAGGCGACTCGACAGCACATAACAACAACAACTGATTCTTTCAGTAGTTCTGGTTTTGGAAACAATGGCCAATAATTACTGAGCGTTTACTGTATACTCAGCTCTGTACTGAGACAAAGCTGCTTTTTTTTAAAAAAAAAAATTATTTTATATTGGTTTGCTTACAAGACAAGAATGTATTTTACCTATATTTTTTCATTTAAGTCTCAAGAGGTAGGTACTATTTATTCTCATTTTATAGATGAAGAAACAGACTCTATCAATTTCCTGATCCTCAGACGTTTTATAGAACGCTGTTCAATCTGTCTCCAACCAGTAAACAACTCCACTTTTACTTTTCCTACATTTTCTTACAGGCAAAGGGTAAGAAAGCATACGAAGCTTAAACACTAGAAATTTCATCCTGTTTTCTGCACTCACTAGATTATACATTAGGGAGCTCTGGTGGTCCAGTCCACAAAGAGATGTACTGCTAACCCAAAGGCAGCACCTTACCAGCGCCTCCACAGAAGAAAGATGGGCAATCTCCTCTTGTGCAATTTACAGCCTTAGAAAACCCACTGAAGGGTCAGCTATGAGTTGATTCCAACTAGATGGTAATGAGTTGAGTTTAGATTATATAATTCAGAGTTCTAAAACTGTCTACCTGCTCACAGTTTATCCTCTGTGGTACCTATGTGACCCATAACAATTGCTAGGATAAACACCATTAAACCTTCAATTTACCCCATAAAACTTATTTCAATGTCACTCATAAACCAGCAACTTTACCACTCTTTTTCTTGCCTCTTAAATGTCCATCACTACCAGATCATGTCCCATACATAGTTTCTCCTTCTCAGAAAAATGGAGCCAACTAGAAGGAGTTTTCTCAAGTTCACATTAATTTACTTGTGTGTCCAGGTTTTTCTTTACATGTACCTGCCAATCTCAGAAGAACATGTGCAGCTTTCTTAAAGCTTCGTCCTTGTTATGTGCCATCAAGTTGCCTGTGACCCATAGGAACCCTATGTACAGAAGCTTTGAATCCTGCTCTGAACTGATCCAGTCTCACTAATTCCAACACATCAGTTACTGTAGCAATCTATCTCATCTGGGGTTTTCCTCTCTTGTTCCTCTCTACCTTTCTATGCCTGATGTCCTTTTCCAAGGACTGGTACTTCCTGGCCACATTCCCAAAGTATCTGAGAGAGAGGTTCAAAATCCTAGCTTCTAAGGGGAAATTTAGTTTTATCCTCTCCAAGACAGACCTATTTGTTTTCTTGGCGGTCCATGGTATGTTCAAGATTCTCCTCCAGAACCACAATTTGATGGTATCAATTCTTCTTCTGTTATCTTCATTGACTAGCTCTCTGATGCATAGCAAGTAACTGTGAAGACCATGGCCTGAATTAGATGTGTCTTAGTCTCTAGACTAAGTCTCTAGACATCGTTGCTTTTCAGTACTCTGGTCCCTGTATAAGTTGGGAACCAGGAAAAAGGATCACTAGTCAGAAAATATGGATTTGGTGACAGAAATGAGGCTGGGGATAGAATGATAGAATTATGCACAAGCAATGATTTATTCCTAGCAAATACCTTTTATAAGAAACATAAGTGCGGGGGGAGGGTTGGGCGGGGAGAGAAGTGCCGCAATGAATGAATGGAAATCCAAAATCTCTGTAAATGTTCATTAAAATTATTTAAAAAAAAAAAGAAACATAAATGCAGGCTATATGCATGGATTTCACCTGATGGGATGCAGAAGAATCAGATTACATCTGGGGAAGGGACCATTGGAGAAGTTCAATATCAGCAGTGCAAATTAGGCAAGGTGCTGATTGTGGAAGAGATCATCAACTACTCATATGCAAGTTCAAATTAAAGCTAAAGAAGGGTAAATCATATCCACAGGAAACAAAGTTTCATCTTGCGTCTATCTCTCCTGAATTTAAAAACCAACTCAGGAACAGGTTTGAGGCCTTGAACACTAATGAATGAAGACCAGATGAGCTGTGGGAAGATAGCAAGAATACAGTTCATGAAAATGCAAAAACTCATTACAAAGAAAGAAGACCAAAATGGATGTCAGAAGAGACTATGAATATTGCACTAGAGTGCTGAGAAGTCAAAGCAAAGGGAAGAAATCAAGAAGTTAAGGAGCCCAAATAGAAGATTTCCAGAGCAGTTTCCTCACAGAGCCCAGACTCCCAGATAATCTGTTCCGCATACAGATGGAAAAAATAAGGAGCCAGAGGAAACATCCTTGGTGCACACCCTTCCCAATTTTGAACCATGCAGTCCATTGCTCTCTTCTGATGACAGCCTCCTGGTCTAAGTAAGTTGTTATGTGTCATCGAGTCACTTGTGATTCAGCGACCCTATGTACAACCACCCTAAACCCTGCTCTATCCCTTGCCAATCTTATTGTCTCCAACACACCTATCATGTCTCAAATAGAGCAGTATTTTCTAATCTCTCAAGAAAGAGAATAGAAATTTTCCATTGTAATCAAACTCATTCTCTCAATCAAGACACTCTCAATTTCACTTTTCTTGCATTTATGCATAGTCTATGGCATGCAACAACTCATTCCTACTCTCAATAATGCTGGGTTCCCATTTCCTAAAACACCCTCTTCCTATTCTTCCTACCTATCTAAATCCTATCTATTTCTTAATGTTCAAAAGTGACTATTATTTTGCTTCCAAAATTAGGTAACTACAAAGCATAGTCTCTCTTACATTTTTTCCTAATTGTTTCATGTATCTTAAGTCTTGCATTATTAATTTTTACACCTCCTCTCCAAACAGCACAAGACACAAGGAAATAAATCACTGGTCAATTGAAATAATAAATGATAATTTAATTGATCAATTTTAAAACTTGTTCTTCTTGGACAGTAGGAAGAATATGTTGTTGTTGTCACTGTTACGTGCCGTCAAGTCGCCTGCAATTCATAGCAACCCTACGTACAATAGTCCTAAACCCTGCTCTCTATCCTGTGCCAACCAGTCTCTGACACACCTACCCTGATTACCCCAGTCACTGAATCAATCCACCTCATAGAGGGTCTTCCTCTCCTGCGCTGTCCCTCCACCCTCCCAAGCATGACATCCTTCTCCAAGGATTGGTCCCTTCTTGCAACATGTCCAAAATATGTCAGACAAAGCTTCAGAATCCTTGCCTCCAAAGAGCAGCCTGGATTAATCCTCTCTAAGATGAACCTGTTCATTTTCATATACACTTTTTAAATTATCACTATACTCAGAAAAGTGTTCTGCATGAAGTAAGAGCTTGAAAAAGACTTGTTAACAAAGATAGAATTTAAAGCATACAAGACATTTAAGAAGCATCCTACAGTTTTCAAAATTTTGTTATTTTTTTCAAAATTCATTTTTATCTAGTCCTTGACACCTACAAAGTTTTTATATATTCTTAAATATTCTTTAGGATAATTCTAAAATGAGAAATTGTAAAGTGGGAGACAGAGACAGGGATAACTATGCTGGTAGGCATCTCATAAAAATATCCACATTCCTTCTTTATGGCCTTTCTAACAAAGGTCTTTTGTTGTTTTGTGTCATCAAGTTGCTTGCAACTCATAGCAACCCTATTTATAACAGCTCTGAACCCAGACCTATCCTGAATCAATTTCATTGTCACCAACACATCTACCCCACTACTCCAGTTAACAAGTTAATTCATTTCATCCAGGGTCTTCCTCTCCTGCACTGTCCCTCCACCATTCCAAGCCTGATGTCCTTCTCCAAGGACTGGTCCATCCTGGCTACATGGCCAAAGTATATGCAGCAGAGCTTCAAAAGCCTTGCCTCCAAGGAGCAACTTGCTTTCATCCTCTTTAGGACAGACCTTTTTGTTCTCTTGGAAGCCCATGGTATGTCCAATACTCTTCTCCAGCACCACAACTCAAAGGCATCAATTCTTCTTCTATTAGCATTGTCCAGTCCAATGATGCATAGCAAGTAATTATGAAGACAATGGCCTGGATCAAGAGCACCTTAGTCTCCAAACTGACATCGTTGCTCTTCAGTATTCTGGAGAAGTCCCTGACAGTAGATTTTCCCAATGCAATTTGTCTTTTGATTTCCTGACTGCTGGTGCCAAGAGTGCTGATTGTGGAACCAAGTAAGCAGAAACTGTTAATCTCAATCCCTTCTCCATCTATCATGATGCTGCCAACTGGCCAGTAGTGAGAATCTTTGTTTTCTTTTTGTTGAGCTTCAATCCATATAGAAGAGTGCAGTCCTTGTTCTTCTACAGCAAACATCTCAGGTCTTCAAGGTTGTGTCATCAGCACAACATAGGTTGGTGGTGAATTTTTCTCCAAACTTGATGACACACTCCTCCTCATAGAACCCAGCCTCCTAAATTATCTGTTCTGCCAATAGATTGAAAAGGTATGGAGATAGGATGATCCCTAGCTTACACCTTTCCTAATTTTGAACCATACAGTGTTTCCTTGTTCTGTATTAACAACTGCTTCCTGGTGCAAGTATAGGTTTTGCATGAGCACAATTAAGTGTTCTGGGATTCCCATTCTTTTCAAGGTTAGCCACAATTTGTTGAGATCAATACAGTCAGATGCCCTTGTATTGTCCTTCACCATAAAAATGCAAAAACTCTAACCAAATGATTGAGCAAGATGATATAAATTAAGTGCTTGTGGCCCACCAGAGGGATTAGTCAGTTTGGTCATAAACCTAGGCTTAAAATGAGTCATCTCAGAAGCAGGATTAGGGGACTTCACTACCATCAAGAAGAACAGCCAAGGCGTGCTTGCCTTGGGCGGTAGGAGGCACGCATGAAGTGGGGGGTATTCTCCTCAAGGTGGGTTCCTATCGGGGCCTGTGCAGCCTTTTGTTGACTGGAACGGGGATGGCACAAAAAAGGCAAACCTGAGGGGCAACCCCAACCACTTAGTGTGAGGTCCTGCCGCTTTCGCAGTCAGGATCCTTTTTCGGCCTTAGAGTGTGCAAACGCCCCTGCGGCGTGGACCCCTCGAGTGGAATGGTCGCTGAGGCCCAAGACGTTGCACTTCTGTGTTCTCTGTGAAAGGAACTGGGGACCCTCAACGGACCCCCAGCCCTTCTCGCTCCAGGCACCATCCTGCATGGTGAGGAGACAGCATCGGCCCAGAAGCGCACGGCAAATATGCAATACCTGAATGTCTGTGCCTGCTGCTGTTGATGCTGTTCCAAGTACCTCCCAGATTCCTGCTTCAGAACAAGAGACCCTGGTTAGACCAAAACCATTGCTTTTGAAGTTGTTAAAATCTGCTGGTGCACAAAAGGACACCTATACTATGAAAGAGGTTCTATTTTATCTAGGCCAATATAGTCTGTCTAAGCGATTATATGATGAAAAACAACAACATATGGTATATTGTTCAAATGATCTTCTAGGGGATCTGTTTGGTGAGCCAAGCTTCTCTGTAAAAGACTACAGGAAAATCTATACAATGATCTACAGAAATTTGATAGTAGTCAATCAGCAGGAATCATCGGATTCTGGCACATCTGTGAGTGAAAATAGGTATCATTGTGAAGATAGGAGTGATCAAAAAGACTCTGTGCAAGAGTTACAGGAAGAGAAACCATCATCTTCCAATTTGATTTCTAGACCAACTACCTCATCTAGGAGGAGAGCAAGAAGTAAGACAGAACTAAATTCAAATGACCTGTCCAGTGAAGTACAAAGAAAACAGCACAGATCTGACAATGTTTCCCTTTCCTTCGATGAAAGTGTCGCACTGTGTGTCATAAGGGAGATATGTTGTGAAAGCAGCAGCAGCAGTGAGTCAACAGAAACACCGTCAAATCCGGCCGGATCTTGATGCTGGTGAAGGTGAACATTCTACTAATTGGTTAGAGCAGGAATCAGTTTCAGATCAATTCAGTGTAGAATTTGAAGTTGAATCTATTGATTCAGAAGATTATAACCTTAGTGAAGAAGGACAGGAACTCTCGGATGAAGATGATGAGGTTTATCGAGTTACTGTGTATCAAGCAGAAGAGAGTGATACAGATTCATTTGAAGATGATCCTGAAATTTCGTTAGCTGACTACTGGAAATGTACTTCATGCAATGAAATGAATCCCCCTCTTCCACCACATTGTAATAGATGTTGGGCACTTCGTAAGAATTGGTTTAATGAAGATAAAAGGAAAGGGGGAGCTCTGGTGGCCTAGTGGTAAGGAGCCACAACTACAATCCTAGAGGTGCACGGTTCGAATCCACCAGATGCTCTGCCGGGGAAGGAGGGACAATCTCCGCCTGTACCAGTCAGATCTGATTTGACGGTACACTCACACAAAAATAATAAAAATTTTTAAAAAAAGAAAGATAAAAGGAAAGACAAAGAGGAAATGCTTGAGAGCAACAAACTAGAAAGCACAACACAGGAAGAAGAAGGTTTTGATGTTCCTGATTGTAAAAAGACTACAGTGACTGACTCCAAAGAGTCAGATGTTGAGGAAAATGATGAAAACATCACACAGGCCTCCCACTCTCAAGAAAGTGAGGACTATTCCCAGCCATCAACTTTCAGTAGCCTTTTGAGCAGCCAAGAAGAAACCCAAAGAAAAGAAGAAAGTGTGAAAGTGACTTCTCGCCCTGTTGCCATTGAACATTGTGTGATTTGCCAAGATCAACCTAAAAATGGTTGCACTGTCCATGGCCAAACAGGACATCTTATCGCGTGCTTTACATGTACAAAGAAACTAAAAAAAAAGAAACAAGCCCTGTCCAGTATGTAGACAGCCAATTCAAATGATTGTGTTATTTTCTCTAGTTGACTTGTCTGCAAAAGTAGAATGTTTTGGAATAAAAACATTCAGCCATGTATTGTATGAACAGAAATAACTATTGAGTGTTGGTTGAACTGACTCTAAGGCCCTCTGACCAGTTTTTAAAAAACCCACAAAATAGTTTGCAAAAACCTGTATTTGTAGCTTGTGAATTAATAAAGCTCTTTTATTATGCACATATTTTATTGGCATCTTAAAAGAGTAGTAGCTCCTAAGAACAAAGGAGATAAAAGTTTATGGCCTCCTTTGATTTCCATGCCCAACTAACCTGGATTAAGCAGCTTGACCACCTCAATTTCTCTTTAACAGCCCCTCTTTTCCCATTCCTGTGTGTGTAAATGCCCTGTTCTCTGATAAGATGTAGACGTGGGTTTGCAACTCATATCCAAAAGTCTCTTTTGTCTAAGAAGACAGCAAACAAAATAAATGAGCCTCTTCCTTTTAGCACAAAAAAAAAAAGAACAGCCAAGAGCTGAAAGCAATCTTTGGACTTACAGTCCCTGACAAAGAACTTCGTAGACCAGGTGGCAAAGCAAGAAAGAACTATATAACTACCAGAGACAATATGAGATAGTGAGAAGCAAGAAGCAGCAAGCTGGTTACAGTAGGCCTGCCAAGCCACAGTGTGAGAATGATAAGTATCTTCAGGCAAAAAGCTATGGGCTAGAATGGGGTACTGTTTTGTACCACATGTCTGAGTAGTTTAGAAGCCAGCCTGAGGAGCCTAAAGGTCAAAGGGCCAAGCAAGAAGTCTGCAGGCAAGGCCAAGAAGCTGTCATGTTTGAAGGACTATATCCTGAGTTGTTCCCGAACTTGAATTGCAACCTATTACCTTGCAACTAAATCCCAAAATGATTAGTAGAGTCTGTGATTTCTTTCTGCTGTTGTGTACCGTCGAATCAGACCTGACTGGCATAGGAGGAGATTGCCCCTCCTTCGCCAGCAGAGCATCTGGTGGATTTGAACTACTCGTCTTAGATACTGCACTGCAGCTTCTTGCCACTAGGCCACTAGAACTCCCTGGAGTCTGTAAGTTCTGTGTGGTCTATGCAACAAACTATCAAAACACACACACACACACACACACTCTCTCTCTCCCCCCCTTCTTTACCCCTCCCCCCCTCTGAAGTTATAGGCTCTCTGATGCCACTGTACTGTTTTCAAATATCCACATGCAAGCCAGGGTCAGTTACTTTTGCTCCAATTTGACTAGACTGTATTTATTTCACCACAATAAATTAAAAATATTAAACTGTTTCATAAATAAAATGAAAATTTTTTACACAAAAAATTAAAAATAAAAGTATTTCTGACTTTAACCAAGTCTGACTGTCTGAAGGCAAAAGGAATTTAGCAAAGCATTATTAAAAAAAAAAAAATAAATATAGCAGAGTCTGGATGGCCACACTTGGAAAATAGGCCCAAACCACAGGCACTCACTCCAGGGCTGGCAACAAAAGCTCGTTCTTCTGCCAAGCTTAGGGAGCTGCACAATCTGATGATAAAACCAAAATCCAGTAGCTGCTGAGTCTCACTCATGACAACCCCACGTGTTTCAGAATACAGCTACTTCCATAGGGTCTTCTTAGCTGGAGTCTTTAAGGAAGCACATTGCCTGGCCTTTCTGCCATGATCCTGCTGAGTGGCTTCACATCCTCAATCTCTAATGTTAGTAGATAAGCACACAGTTTACACAACCCAGACTCAAACTCTAAATGTAAGTGCTCCATAAATGACAATCTTATGGAAAAAGAAAAATAGGCTACCAGTAGTACCTTGATCCTAAGAACAAAGTCTACTATGAAGTAATTTGCCCTGTCTGGTAACCTTTTCTACCAGTAAAAAACTGAATTATCCTATTTTAAGACATTCTACTTTGCATATCACACTTTATTACAGTTGCTGTCTTAGTAACCTATCTTAACCCTATAATTTGAGCAACATGAAGGAAAGGAACTAGGTCTGCCTTATTCACCAGAACCCTGAACAACTGTACCTGGTGCCCAAAAAGTATCGGCTAAATTAAACCACTCATGGCAACCAACTAGGGTACACAAATACTCATAACCTTATGACATCACAATCTGCAACAAGCCCAAGATAAAATAAAGCTAGAAACTCTTTACTTCATAATTTTGTTAAGTATATGGATTGAGGCGCAATGTCAAGAAGACAAAGATTCTCACCACTGGACCAACTGGCAGCATCAGGATGGATGGTGAAGAGATTGAGACTGTTCACAGCTTTAGTTTGCTTGGCTCCACAATCAATACTCTTGGCACCAGCAGCCAGGAAATTAAAAGGCATATTGCCATGGGAAAGTCTGCTGTTAGGGACCTCTCTAAAGCACTCAAGAGCAATGGTGTGTCTCTGGAGACAAAGGTGCGTCTGGTACAGGCCATGGTCTTTGCAATCACTTGTTATGCATCAGAGAGGTGGACAATGACCAAGAAGGACAGAAGGAGAATTGATGCTTTTGAGCTTTGGTGTTGCAGAAGAGTGCTGAAGTTGCCATGGACTGCTAAGAGAACAAACAGATTCATCCTGGAGAGGGTTAAACCGGCTGCTCCTTGCAGGCTAGGATTCTGAGGCTTCGTCTGACATACTTTGGTCATGTTGTAAGGAAAGACCGGTCCTTGGAGAGGGACATCATGCTTGGGAGGGTGGACGGCAGGCACAGGAGGGGAAGGCCCTCTGGGAGATGGATTGATTTGGTGACTGGAGCAATCGGGATGAGTATGTTGGAGGCAATGAGATTGGCACAGGACAGAGCAGAGTTTAGAGCTGTTGTACACAGGGTTGCTATGAGTCGCAAGTGACTCGATAGCACATAACAACAACAATAACAATGTTGTTGTCAGAGCAGAACTAAGTTTTCCTGTAATCTTTATGGAAGCAGATCACCAAGCCTTTTCACCACAGACTGCAGGGTGGGTTCAAGATGAAAACCTTTCATCTATTGAACTATTTGTACCACAAAGTTCACATTTATATAGCTGACTTTTATTGAATGGTTACTTGTATCACATGTTACAGACTATGAGTTCTATATATTATTTCACTTAGTCCTTAAAATAATACAATGAAATTGTTGTTGTGAAGTGCTGTCAGATCAACAACTCATAGCAACCTCCAGGACTACAAATGGAAACTTTGCTGTCCAGCACCACTCTCACAATCTCTGCCATGCTCAAGCCCACTGTTGTAATCACTGTGTCAATCTATTTCGTGAAGTCTTTCTCTCTTTTCTTGACCCCTCTACTTTTCCAAGCATGATGTATCTTTCCAAGGACTGACACCTCCTGACTATATGCACAAAGTGTGGGGCACAAAATTTCACCATCTGTATCTACAAGAGCACCCTAGGGACTTCCTCCAAAACAGATTTGTTCTAGTCTGTAGTATATTCAATATTCTTCACAAACACTCTAATTCAAAAGCATCAATTCTTTGATCTTTCTTATTCATTAGTCAATTTTCACATCCACATAAAATAACTGAAAATATCATTGCCAGAGTTAAGTACACTTTAGTCTTTTAAGTGACAATGAAATGGGAAGTTATTACTACTTGTCCTCATTTAACAAATGAGAAAATGAGTTTTAGAGAGGTAAAGTAAGTTGCTCAAGTTTACCTAGCTATTGAAGGTATGATCCAGGGCTTCACATCAGGTCTTTCTGACTCCAGTGCCCAAGCTAGATAACAAAATCCATATGCCACCGTATAGGTCTGAGCATTTTATAATGTATAATCAGTCAATTTTGGCAGAGACATACAGTATCACCATGGGAATATTTATAGCCTCAAAGAAATAGCCTATCCCCCCCCCCAAAGGTACAACCCTTTAGCTTTCATGTTAAAGAAATATACAAGAAATAATTAGCCTTCCTCTTAATGTGATCTTAAAAAAGCAAGAGCACACACACAAAAAGCTACAGCACTTAACCTACCATAATAAATGTGACAAAAACTAGGCCTTTGTAACAAGGAGTATGAGAAATTATAGGAAGCTATGAAGACTGTGTTCAGTTAGAAAGGGATGGATAGTCCGAGGGGAGGCTAGCACTCAGTTACAGCCAGGTCACCACATGAGAATGCTGCCCCAATGCTGCCCAATCTGATTTTAAGAGAAAGGTAATGACTAGACTTCTTTTTGAAGTCTTAATATTAAAATGCTGGCCATTACCTAAAAATGTTTTTTTCATTTTAAAAAATGGAACAATCACCTTTAGTTGCCCAAACAGCCGCCACAAGTCACTCACTGGTTTATGGCCTCTTTCCTACTTTTACACTTTGTGAAAGAAGAAAATAAAAGGACTTCTATTCCCTTCAAAACCATAAGCAAAAGAAAAAATTAAAAACTCTTATGTATCAAAGGATTTTATCAACAGAATAAAGAGATAACCGAAGAATAGAATATCTGGTAGTAATATATCTGATAAGAGGCTTAGTGATATAGAAAAACTTTCCATATATCTACAGTAAAAATTTTAAAAATGGGTAAAAGAGAAATAATATGTTTCTCCAAAGAGAAAGAGCCAATAAGCACATGAAAAGACACTCAGCTTTGCCCAGCTAGCTCAGTAGGTAGAGCCTGAGACTCTTAAAAGACACTCAGCTTCATGAGCTGTCCGTTGCTGTTTAGTCTATTCCATATCATCATGAGCCTATGTAATTCAGTGTAGAACTGTGCTCCACAGGTATTTCCAAGACTGTGATCTTTCAGAACCCAAAAGCCAGGCCTGCCTTCTAAATGCAAATCAAAAGAAAATGCCACTTAAAACCTACTAGGATGGCTAATTTATTTTAAAACAAAAACAACAACAAAAAAAAAACCCACACACAAAATAAAAGTAAGTGTTGGTAAAGCTGTGGAGAAACTGGAATTCCCATATACTACTGATGGAAATTTAAAAATGGTACTATCTGTGGAAAAAAGCTTGGCAGTTCCTCAAAAAGCAAGTACAAGAATAAAATATGGTACAGCAGTTCCTTTCTTTTTTTTTAATTTTTTTTATTATTTTATTATTTTTGTGTGAGTGTACTGTCAAATCAGATCTGACTAGTACAGGAGGAGATTGTCCCTCCTTCCCCGGGAGAGCATCTGGTGGATTCGAACCGTGTGCCTCTGGGATTGTAGTTGCAGCTCCTTGCCACTAGGCCACCACAGCTCCCCTCTTTCTTACATTATATATCTAAAATATTTGAAAGCAGGGACTCAAACAAATATCTGTACACCAATGTTCAAGGCTATATTATTCACAAGAGTCAAAATGGTACAATTTAAGTGTGGATCAATAGATTAATGGATAAATAAAATTATACACACACACACACACACACACACACACACACACACAAACCAACCCACAAACCTGGGATAATATTTAGACACAAAAAGAAAAGAAGTTCTGACTGATACATGTTACAATATATAGGAACTTTGAAAACACACTGAGTGAAGTAAAAAATGGCACACACTTCATCGTTCCACTTATATAAAATATCTAGCATATGCAAATGGTTAGAGATGAAAGTTTATTAGTGCTTATTATCAAAGACTAGGGGAGGTAGAGAGGAGATGTGGTGGCTTAGTGGTAAGGAGTTGTGCTGTCTGTCTAAAAGAATATGGTTTGAATGGACCAGATGCTCTACAGGGAAAAGATGAGCTGAAAACCCACTGAAGGGTCAGCAATGAGTTGGTTCCAACATGAGGATACACAACACAAGAGAGGGAGAAATGAACAATTAATACCAACCAAACCAAAAACCACCACTATCGAGTCAACTTAACTCACAACCACCCTAAAGAACAGAACAGAACAGACTGACCCACAGACTTTCCAAGGTAGTAAATCTCTATAGACACCAACTGCCCCATCTCTCTGTTGAAGCAGATGGTGGGTTCAAACTGCTGACTTTTCAGTTAGCAGGTGAATTCTCTAGCCATTATACTTTAATCAGGGGTCCCTAACTGCTGAAATACAAAACTTAATTCAATGCTGTGAAGTCAGCTCCAACACATAATTTATGATCCTCTGTTTTCCAAGGCTGTAACTCTTAAAGGGAGGAGACTGCTTATCTTTCTTCCAAGATTGCAACCACAGGCAAGACAGTCTTTGGGTTAGCAGAACAACATGCTATATATAGACTATACTACCAAGGCTCTCTTTGTGCTGAAAGCGTACTCAATTTGCTTAAAGTAATGACAACTTCTGGAGATGGACAGTGATAACAAATGGATATACAACATAATAAAAATTAACGTCACTTTTTATATACTTAAAAATGGTTAAGATGACAAATGTGTTTGTTATATATATTCTATAATAAAATTTGAATAAGAATTTTAGAAGAAAATTTATATCCAGGTCTCTTTGCATAGCCTAAGTGGTCCAATGTCCTACACCTGGAATATACTTCAGCTACCCAAATCCAACCAAGACATGTGCTTCACAGTCATCCTTGATACTTCAGCTTATCATTAACTTACACCCTAAATTTCATCTTGCCAACAGAATGAAGCTCCTGAAAAGCTATATTCTAAACATTAAACTCCTTATCTTGTAGTATTCTTTTCAGACAGCACAAATTACTTCTGTAATTAAGTAAATGTTGTTGTTGTTAGAGCCTTCGAGTCACAGGTGACTCGTAGCGACCCTATGAAGGAGAGTCCTACATACATACATACATACATACATACATACATACATACATACAAATCCCTCCCTTTTAGGGAGAACAAATGAACCATAATGTCTGTCAGGGAGTTCGGATGGCCTAGTGGTAAGAAGCTGCACTGCAATCCTGAAAGAATTTGTTTTGAATCCACCAGTTGCTCTGTGGGAGAAAGATGTGCAATCTCCTTTGCGATTTGCTATCTCTGAAAACCCACTGGAGGGTCAGCTATGGGTCGCTCCAACTCTGTGGTACACAACAACACAATATCTAGTGAAAGGATAATCCCATGCTAGGTCCTTAGCCAACGATTGCTGAACTTTGAAAATACCATCAAAACATAATTATTACACAAAGATTTACAGCCTTGGAAGCCCTATAGGGCAATTCTACTCTGTCCTATGTTGACTGTTAAGTCAGAATCAACTCAACAGTAGAGTATAATTTTCAGTTATACAAGAACAAATTGACAAAAGCTATTTTAAGGATAGATGGTGGGGGGATGAATCAAATGGGAGTGAAACAGAACAGAAATAATGAGAATGTTGACACATGAAGAATGTAACCAGTGTCACTGAAACTGTGGAATGGGAGTGGGGTTCGCTGTGTATACTTTCTCACACACACACACACACACACACACACACACACACACACAGAGTACCTACTATTTGATTTCAGGGGAGTTCCGGTGGTGTACTTGGTAAGGAGTTGTGCTACCAACTCAAAGACATGTAGTTCAAATCCACAAGCTGTATCACAGGAGAAAATGGGTAATCTCCTGTGCAATCTACTTCTGAAAATTCACTAGAAAGTTAAGAGTTGATTCCAACTCAGTGACACAAAACAACAGTAGCAACCACTTGGCTACACTTTGTATTTACTTGTCAATAAAAGGTTCTAAGCTATAAGTAAAATGGAAATCCTTTGAGCTCAGGCACTGAGTCACTATGACAGGGGCTCAGGACATTAATCATCCTACATAAGCAAGTGAAATGGCAGAGATTCTCAAATTTAACATCTCAAAGAAATGATATTCCATCTAACACACACACACCACCAAGTAGGCTAACACTCAACCACTATCAGCTAACTTTGGATTGGCAGCATAACTCCTTACCCATTAGGTCTACAGAGCTCCCTACCATGTCTTTAAAACATGAGTAACTAGGGGAGCTCTGGTGGCCTAGTGGCAAGAAGCTGCAACTGCAATCTCAGAGATGCACGGTTCAAATCCACCAGATGCTCTGCTGGAGAAGGAGGAACAATCTCCTCCTGTACCAGTCAGTTCTGATTTGACGGTACACACAAAAAATAATGAAATAAAATAAATTAGGAGAGCTCTGGTGGCCTAGTGGCAAGGAGCTGCAACTACAATCCCAGAGACACAAGATTCGAATCCACCAGATGCTCTGCCGGGAAAAGGAGGGACAATCTCCTCCTGTACCAGTCAGATCTGATTTGATGGTACACTCACACAAAATTTAAAAAAAAAAAAAGAAATAAAATAAATTTTTTAAAAATTACTTAAAAATTAAAAAAAAAAACATGAGAAACTGGTACTCGCTTCAGTAGCACACTTCAGAAAATTTTTCTTTTTTTATTTTGGTGAGAAAAATCTCTATTTTCAATTAGTCAGCTGGACTCAATTTAGATGATCCAAATTTTGGTGGAAACATCTTCAGGAGCAAGTCAAACATAGGCCTTCTCTCCATCAGGCCTCATCAAGGTGTTGACCTTGACCACATCAGTGTCATAAAGCTTCTTTACAGCTTGTTTTATCTGTTGTTTAGTGGCCTTGACATTCACAATGAACAAAACTGAGTTGATATCCTCTATCTTCTTCATAGCTGACTCAATGGTCAGGAAAAACTTTAAGACGACAAAAGTGGTGAAGCTTGTTTCTCCTGGGGGCACTCTCCTGGGGATATCTGGGCTGTCTTCAGAGTCTCTGAATCTTAGGCAGCCAAAAGATGGATGACATGTGGCTCTTCTTTCTTGTGGCTGTGGATGTCCTTCAGGACTGCCTTCTTGGCCTTCAATGCCTTTGCTTTGGCTTCAGTTTTGGGAGGGGCAGAAGCTTCCTTCTTCACTTTTGGCACCATCGTCATAAAGAGGCTAAAAAAATTTTTGACAATACAGAGCTTGGCCTTTGTGAAAGGATGACATACAAATTCATGAAACACTCAATTAAAAAAAAGACATTAGGAATTTGGGATCCTCTATCAGGAAGGCTTCACTGAAACATAAATATCATGCATTATTGGTAAACATTAGCATCACTGTGTTTTATTTCTCCTAGGGAAGCAATGGTAGCCTTGTCTACAGGAGGTTGCACTGTCAACCCAAAGGCACCACCTCTCTGGTGATTCAAACTACCAGTGGTTCTGCAGAAGACAGATGGGCAATCTCCTCTCATGTGATTTACAGCCTCCAAAAATCTGCTGGAGAGTCAGATCTGAGTAAGTTCTGACTAGAAAGCAATTACTTTTTTTTTTTTCACTTTCTACACTCAATTATAAGATTCCTAAGAGCAAGGGCTACAAGTCTATTAACTGAACAAATTTACTGGGCATCTATTATATTCTCTCAAGACTAATTCACTGCTACAGAGTGAGAATCAATTCATATCTGACCCTCCAGTGAGTATTTGAGCCTATAAACTGCATAGAAAGAGACTGCCTATCTTTCTCCCTTGGAGCTAATGATCTTGTCCTTGATACTCCTTCTGAATACTTTTTCTGGTCCTCTGTAATTGAGTTGTCTTTGTTGTGTTGAAGTGTTAGAGTTGTCTGTAAGTTTTAGAGATGAATCTCTCTGCCTGTTAACTCTTTTTTTTTTTTTTTTTTTTTTTTGCCTGTTAACTCTTAACTTTCAACTGACTACATCACCTGAGTTCTCTTACTACATTCTGTTGCTGTTCTGTGCTATTGAGATGAAATCCTCTAGGAGGTTTTCAGAGGCTGTAACGCAGCTCCTTACCACTGAAAATAAGGGAGATGGGGAGAAAAGGGGGAAAGACAAAAAACGCTGTCCTCATTGACTAGCTGAGAACATGCTGTAGTGAGAACAGACAATAAACAAATTAATACATTCTGTTGCCAATAAAAAAGCAGCATAGGAGACCTAGTGACAAGTAGTGTTATTTTATACAGGATGAATATGAAAGTTCTATCTGATAAGGTGATAATTAAAGACCTGACTGAAGGAGCAAGCCATGCAGATAACATGGGGAGGAAACATCATAGAGATTAGTGAGGCTTTGAGGGAGAGATTAAGTAAGGAGAAAGAAGTAGGTAAGAGAGTGGTCAGAGTTATGGAAGGGCCAATATATCACCCAAATTTCAGAGGCTGAAGTTAAGACTTTGGATTTACTCTGGATCCACTTCAGGAGGGCTTAGAGCAGGGGAGGAACAAAATGTAACAAATATATTAGAAGCATCCAACAGCAATGGTAGAGAAAAACAGAGGAACAAGAACAGAATCAAAATCTTAATTAGAAGACACTACAGTAGTTCAGCCGAGAAGCAACAGTGGATTGGGCTAGGGTGGCATGACAGAGTTGGAGACATGGCTGGGTTCAGGATTTACCACCAGATTAGCAGTGAGAATAAGAAAGAGAAAAAGAGGGCTCCGACGTTTTTAACCTAAGCCACTGTTTGTATGAAGACAGGGAAAATGGCCTATTGTTGTTAGTATGAAGAAAGGGGAAAACTAGGAAATGCTAGTTTAGGGAAATGAAATTAAGAATCTAGTCTGAGCATTTCATGTTTGAGGTGACTATCAAATATTCGAATGGAAACATGAATAGATTATGTTGTTATTATGTAGCATCAAGTAGGAACCAACTCATAGTTGACCTTCCAGCAGGTTTTTAGAGGCTATAAACCAACACCAAAGGAGATCACCCATCCTTCTGCCATACAGCAGCTAGTGGATATGAAACACCTACCTTTTGGCTGACAGTCCAACTCCTTATCCACCAAGCTACTGCCATCCTCATCATCTCTAATATATCTGAGCCAGGGGACTCAACGGCACATAACAACATCCATCTCATTAAGGTTCATCTTTCTTCCACTTCTGCTGACCCTCCACCTTTCCAAGCATGATATTTCTTCCCAAGGACCGGTCCCTCCTAACAACAATATGCCCAAAATATGTGAGATGAAGTTGCACCATTCTTGCCTCTTGAGAGCCACCTGGTTTCACTTTCTCCAAGACATTTTTGTTTGTATTCCTGACATTCTGCAGGATATTCAGTGCTCTTCTCACGACAACTCAAAGGCATAGATTCATCTTCTGTCATCTGAATTCACTGTCCAACTTTCAGATAGATAGGAAGCAAGTGAAGAGACCATGACTTGAGTCAAGAGCACTTTAGTCTTCAAGTGACATTACTGTTCCTTAACACCTCAGAAAAATCCAGATTTTCCCAATGCAACATGTCTTTTGCTTTCTTGATTGTCAAAGTGCAGTGGGATTCTCAAAAACTGTATTGAGGGAATGAAAACAAATATCTACTTGAACAAAGACCTTTGCTGTTATGTGCCGTCTAGTCGCTTGTGACTCATAGTGACTATGTCCAAAAGCCCTAAACCCTGCTCTGTCCTGTGCCAATCACTCTGTCTCTGACACACCTACTCCCATTACCCCAATCACTGAATTGATCCATCTCATAGAGGGTCTTCCTCTCTTGCGTTGTCCCTCCACTCTCCCAAACAAGATGTCCCTCTCCAAGGACCAGTTGCTCCTTGCAACATGCCCAAAGTATGTCAGACGAAGCTTCAGAATCCTTGCCTCCAGAAGCAGCCCGGTTTCACCCTCTTCAGGATAAACTTGTTTGTTTTCCTAACAGTCGTGGTATATTCAACACTCTTCTCCAGAACCACAGCTCTAAGGCACTAGTTGTCTTTCTACCATCCCTAGTCACTGTCCAGCTCTCTGACGCATAGCACACAATTGCTAAGACTATGGCCCAGTTCAGGCGCACCTTAGTCTCCAGCCTGACGTCATTGCTCATCAGTACTCTGGAGAGGTCCCTGACAGCTTACTTTCCCAATGCAATTCATCTCTTAATTTCCTGGCTGCAAAAAAGCTTGTGTCACACATAGTAGATAAAACACACACTATGTTTACTGAAAATGAAAATCCGCTTTTCCCTTGAGTGGCCTCAGATGATCTCCCAAAATGGTTTGCTGCTCTCTTGGCCCAGAAAATCCCACAACATTATGCAAATCAAGAGGCTCAAATCTCCAGGTCCATTTTAAGAACACCTGGGAAACTGACAAGGACATCAAGGGTATGTATATCTGTAAAGCCACCAAGTATCTGAAAGATGTCACTTTGCAAAAGCAGTGCGTGCCATTCTGATGTTACAATGGTGGAGGAGTTGGCAGGTGTGCCCAGGTCAAACAGTAGTGGCCAAAAAGAAGTGCCGAGTTTTTGCTACAAATGCTTAAAAACACAGAGAATAATGCTGAACTTAACAGTTTAGATGTCAATTCTCTGGTCACTGAGCACATTCAGGTGAACAAAGCTCCCAAGATGCGCCACCACATGTACAGAGCTCATGGTCGGATTAACCCCTACATGAGCACCCCCTGCCATATTGAGATAATCCTTACTGAAAAGGAATAGGTTGTTCCTAAACTAGAAGAGGAGGTTGCTCAGAAGAAAAATATTTCACAGAAGAAACTGAAGAAACAAAAACTAATGGCTCAGGAATAAATACTTCATCAAATAAAATTCAAATAACTTAAGGAAAAAAAGAAAATGAGAATCACCCAAAGGCAAAAAGATAAGATTGAGATAAACAGACAAGAATAAAAACTACAGTATGGCTTCGACCAAGAAGTCACATCTCTGGAAAGTAGTAGAAAGGGGTTGGGGAGATGATTAAATGACAACAGGCAGGAAGAAGAGGAAGAAAAAAAGGAGAAGGGGAAGCTCTCAAAGAGATTTAGAGAAATGAGGAGCAGAAATGTCTACTCAGATGATGAGTTAATACAGCCACCTATTATGATCTCAGAGCAATGTAATATGGCAAGTAACTGAGAAAATGCTAAAAGATTCCCTAACCAGTCCTGGATCTCAAGGCAGCCCTTTGTCATGATTGTTGCCTTTGGGATTCCCACCAGTGCCTTCCTCCCTTCTCTAGAGCCTGCTGGAAGGTGTGGCCTGCACTGACGTCCTTCCACCTGCTCCTCTGAGACATTTTTACTGGCAAACACTCAGGCCACTAGAGTGTTTCAATGTCAATCATCTCTTTATCCAACTTAATGAGCTTAAAGATCTGAAGAAATGAGATGTAGCAATCCCTTGCCAAGAGATGCAGGGGTCTTGGTAAAAAGCTCAACAGACAAATCTAATTCCCTTAAAAAGTTTTGTCCATTGCTTTTCAAATCTATTTTAATGCACAGAGAAATCTAACTGATACTGGTTAAGATTCTGACTAATGGAGAGGAGAGCCTGTGGGTTGCAGGGTAAAACTGTATATCATAGTTATCAAAGCTGTAACTTATAGGGAGCAGATTACCAGACCTGTCTTTAGGGAGTAGGTTAGAAGCTTTCAGATAGTAGTAAAGTACCCAACCACCCTAAGTTTCCTGGCATGATCCTATCAGTTTTTAGGACATCCCCCTCCTCAATAAGACCTTTAGGAGGAACTTTAACTTCCTCTAAATACTCTATCACTGGTATATATGCCTTGTTAAGAGAACTTTTCACATTTTTGATATTTCAACTACCCAAAATTCCTGTATTACACACACACACACACACACACACACACACACAACGCCCCTAAAAAGCACAGAGTACTAGCAAGCTCACCCCTGGTATCTCCCACTTCTTGTCTTCTCACAGCAGAGAATCAAAAAAAGTGAAAAGCAGAGTAAGAAAATCTCTCTGAAAGTGCTTAGGAGAACCAAAGCTGAGTATTATCACAAAGATGAATGTCATATTATTCAATTCAGGATAATAATCTTTCTCAAGGACTAAATTTTAGTCTTTCATTATTACATTTATCATAGATAGTAACTGGAGGATATGGTAGACTAAAAAACATGCATATATTTATTTACTAATCTTTGTCTGGAGGGCCAAGATCTTGTCTTGGGTATGGGTCAATTGCCAAATTAAAAGTGGCCTTTCTTTTTTGTTCAATGCAAATACTTTATCTTTTTTTGTTTAAATTTTATTTTATACTGGTTTATATACAAAGTTCATAAAGTTCATATACAAGTTATCTTTATTTTATATATCATTCATAATATGTGACCTGTACCCCAAATGAAGTTTCTACAAAGAACAAAAATGTCAAAAACATTAATAATCTATGTGCAGAGTCTTATTAGACTTTTTTTTTGTTGTGTACCATCAAATTGGATCCAACTAGCAAAGGAGGAGAGTGCCTCTCCTTTTCCAGCAGAGCATCTCGTGGATTCGAACCAGGTACCTTTGTGATTGCATCTTTTTAGACTTTTCAGAGTCCTTTCTCAATCTTCCAGTTTGTTCACCTTATATATCTAGCAGTAATTTCTTTTAGGGACTTGTATTTATCAAGTCATTCCAAGCATGTGAAATGTTTTATTTTTTTAAAAATTGTGATTTTTAATGAAAGTTTACAGAAAAGTTGGATTTTTCATTTATTCACTGTCGCACATTTTCCTCCCTGCTGCTCCCCATTCGCTTTAAAAAAAAAATCATTCATTGTTGCATCATTTCCTCCCCCTCCTCAAAATATTTTTTTTCATAAAACTTTTTTTTCTGTACTCACATGTCACAGCCTTACTGGTATTTCATTAAGCTGCATAATTCTAAGAGCATATTCAATGAACATAAGAACCAGGAATACAACTTACTCTTGGTAAGCACAAGACTCAGTGGCTGAAATGCCACTCCAGCTGCTGGCAAAATAACAGTAAACATTCAGTGCACTAAATTAGTGAAAAGAAAGCTGGTTAAGAGACTGTCTACTAAACAGAGGGTACTATATAATAATTACCTAATTACCTTGAATATCCAAAAGATTTCAAATGAACAAAATGTCAATACCAATTGACAGCACTTTTAACCAGTAATCAACAGAAAAAAGCAAGAGATCTGAATGACAGGAAACTCATTCTCATCATGTTATTTCTCTGTATCTTCCACAAGAGTCTAAACTCCATGCACATCAGTCTTCTTTGTATCACTGAACCTGGTACTCTGTGGGGGCTCAAGAAGTGTTTGCTAAGTATGTTCATATTTTAGCCACCATCACTGCTGACCTAAAAATAGTTTTATGTGGTGGAAAACACATAATGCTAGAAAGGTGATTCGCTGTCTATTAACTTCTAACCTTCTTTGATCATTACATATTTCTTGACACTGGTTAACTAAATTTATATATCAGGGTCCAACTTACATTTATATTACTATTAAACTAACACTGATAATATTCTATAAACTCTTTTATCTTGAACAAAGGCACTGATGTTATATAAAATAAATGTCAATTGAATGTGCTATTAAATGTGAATTTCACAGTCTTCCAAAGTATAGCCATTACTACTTCCAGTTTCTGGCACTTCTAATAACATCAAAGTTCTTCTGGAACTAAAAAATTGCTTTTCTTCTCAACAGATTTATAGAATCTGAGAATTGAACAACACCCTAGAGATTATTCTGTGATCCAAAAGCCTTCCCAATTAAAAGATCACATCTAAACTACTCAACATTGTGAGCAAAGAGGAATGTTTATCTTTAAGACCCACATGAGAGAGTGCTGCATAGTAGGTTCTTAACGCTTGTTTAATTGAACTGAACAAATCTAAAGTGAGTCTATTTCATTAATTTTCTTGTTCTTCCCAGGCTTTAGCTGTAACATCGACTGAATCCATAATTAAAGATTTGCATGAATTTTTTGCTTATTACCCAACATTCAAAAAGAAATTCAATGAAAGGCAACTCTATGACCAGTGAAATGTTCAAATCCAGTAAATCAGGCTTCTAACACTTTACAATTTTAAACTAATAGGCAATCCTCATGCCTGGTCTGACTTGCATGAAGAGATGGGAGAGCTTAACCATGCAAGTAAAATGTAATAAACATTAATGCTGCTAATGCCAATACTTAGTAAAATGTTAATGGGGAAATAGAAAATCATGCCTTTGTAATTTTGCTTGTAACCTATAAAAAGTTTGAAAGTTTGCAATTTATCCAAATATTCTTTTTGTCAATTTCTAGTATGATATTTTTTATCAAATAAAGTCTTGTATCTTTTAGACAAGTAAAATACTCTTATAATTGGAATGTTCACTGACTTAACCATAGTACTTTAGTAAGACATGTTATTATGCCAATTATTTTTCCCTCCAGTTAACAATCTGTGATTCCATCTGATTCCCCAGAATATGGTATGATAATGAAAAGAACAAAGCCTCTGGACGAGTAGCCACCAATAATTTGACTTTACTCAAGTTATGTATTCCAAAATAGTATATCACTTATAAGATGGCCTTGCTTAGTATCCCTATTACAATGCATCTGTTTTGGGGACTTTTATATTATTTGCTAGGATACAAAGTATACATTTCCAAATCCAGTTCCCTTCTTTTTCCTAAAAAAGGGAGCACAGCATACAGGATCCCTCAATAGCACAATTAGTACTTCACCAACTCCTTTTTTTTTCCTTCAGGCAATAATTTAAATTCCCACTTCCTCCTAAATCTCTCTGGACAGCAATTCCTGGCAGTCCATCACAGCTTCTTTTCATAACTAACGGGTCAAGTTCCTTTCCCATTTCAACCTGATATACTGTACTACAGTCTTGTTGTCACAGCCCACCAATGAGTACAGGAATATAACATATTGAATTTCATTCCCCTTCATTGTTTCCAGTTTAACTGCCATATTACTATCACGCACACACCACAAACGCATTCCTATCAGTATCTTATGAATTTCTAAAGCAGCTATTCTTTGTGGATTTACAAAACAATGTGCCTTTTCTGAAGTCCTTCATAACCACAGAAAAGGCTTTGAGAAATCCCGGATTTTGGTTTTTCGATGTATTCTGTAGTTGTTGTTTTAAAGTACCTTATGAAAAAAAAAATTTCATCCTGGTGGCACAGCGGTTCAAGCACTTAGCTGCCAACCAGAAGGTCAGAGGTTCTATCTCACAAGCTTCCTCCACTGGAAAGAAGCTGAGGCTTTTCCCAAAAAGATCTACCGTCTCAGGAATCCTATGGGGCAATTCTATTTTGTCCTACAAGTATATGGTTTGGTTAGGTTACTGATTTTAAGCAAAAGAACCGTACCCTCAATATTTCATTTGTCTACTAAATGTAATCCTAAAGGCCCTCCTTTTAAGTGCATGGGAAGCATGTCAGGGTAAAGATCTTCAGGAGAGTCTTTGGTTTTCCCAATTAAAATGAAAACATTTTCAAGCCACGAAGACTAATCTTACCAAATGTCCTTTCTTCTCAGTCTACCCCGTAAGGGCTACTCAGCGCATTGTTAAATAAACAGCTGGCTTTGGCTTTTGCACAACACCCTAAATCTTCCTAACACCCCCCCCCCCCCCCTTTGGACGCACAGACACACATAATCCCTCGGCAAATCCCAACCCCACCAATGAAGCGGACGACTTCTCGGCCACAAAGGGACCGCCCGCGCCTCGTGCACGGCGGCCTCTACACACATGTGCCGGACTGACAAGTGCGGAACTGTCCTTCTGAGATCAAAAGCTGGGGGCCTGCACTGAAAATCGAGCCCTTCCGACACCCACTGGCTTCTCCCCCTAAGTCCGTCTCCCCAGTGACAGCCCGCAGCCGTGAAGTCCCCCGGCCGCATGCCGGCATCCCGTCCCCCCAATCTCGCTCCGGCCAGTCATATATGGCCACGCTAAAACCCACTTCCCCTCCGCCCCACAGTCTCTCTCTCTCCTCTTCACCTCAAGAAATTCCGTCGGAACTCAACTTGGGCCCAGCAGGGGGACCACGTCCCCGCGCCCCAGCACACCCTCACCTAGAGGCCGCGCCCCCTATGCCCCCGCCCGAGGCGGTCCCCGACGCCCGCGACCCCCGGCGGGGCGCCTCACCTCCTCCTCGCTCTCGCTTCTGAAACACAGGCACGCGGCCCGCTTCTTGTAGCCATCGCCGTCATAGGTGCGGGTCTGGTTCGACTTGAGCTTCATCATCCTCCGGGCCCGGATGGGGGTGCGGTGCGGGTCGCGGGAGTCGAGGGATGGGGAACCCGCTCAGGACGGCCGCGCGCGCGCGCGCCCCCGTCTCGGCCAAGAGAAGCAGGGAAGGGTGGAGCTGCTTCTCCGTTACACGGCTCCGCCACTGGCCCGCCGCGGCCGCCTCATTCCCCCCGGCCCAGGCCCCGCGCTGCAGTCACGGCTGCCGTCGCCGCCGCCGCCACGGCCGCCGCCCCCTCTGCCACCGCCACAGCCGACGACGACCGCGCCGCCATCTTGGGCGCGCTACGTCAGCAGCGTAAAGAGGCGCCGAGCTGCAGGACGGCCGCGCGCTGGCAGCGCAGACCTCGTTCCGGAATCGCGCCCGCCCAGTCCGCGCGGCGTAAACGAGCCTCTGGAATGAGGGCCGCGCGACTTGGCGGCCGCTACGCCAGGAGCGTAGGCTTGGGGGTGGGGGGCGCGAGTGGAGGAAATTAGGGAAGAAAGGATGCAGACTCCGGGTGAACCTCTGACCAGCCACGCGGTTTAATAGATGGGGAAATGGGGACTTACCCAAGGTCACCCGAGGCCGAGAATGGCCCAAGGTCAGGCCACCCGGGCTGCAGCCCTGCCTACCCATCTGGGAGAAGAAAAGCAAAGTCTGGAGGAGAAAATTGAATGTAATTAAATGCAATGGAGTAGGCCACGCTGAGTTGCCCGAGATTAAGATTAGGAAATCTTGGAAATGGGGTTGGCAAGGGAAGGGCTTGCAAATTGCGCTGACATCTTGAAGCTCTGAAAGTCTGTATGAGCTGGGGTAAATTGTCCATTAGAATTAACAAATATTTACCCTGCAATCTTTTATTGGTGCACATAGCAATTGATTCCTCTTAAAAGTAATCAAAAAGTCCAGAAAGGAAGATACACTTGTATACGTCAATTATAAAACGCCGTTTCTGGAAATAAACACGGCATATATACTGTGGAAAGTCAAATTCGTCAGGAAAAGAGAATACAGCTAAATGCTTTTTAAAATGGAAATATGGAATATAACCTGTGAATATTATCAGTAGCCCAGATCAAATCTGTTGTTAGGTGCTCCTGACTAGAATATTACTCGTGGCGACTCCTATGAACAACACAACTGAGCCCTGACCATCCCCCAAATCTCTGACAACCTTCAAGCCAATGCGGCAGTCTGTCAATCCACCTAGTTGACGGTCTTCCTCTTCTTCAATTTCCCTCCATCTTTCCAAGCATAATATCCCTTTCCAAGGAATAAACTCTCCTAGCAACATGCCCAAAGTATGCGAGACAAAGCTTCATCATCTTTGCCTTGAAGAAGCACTCTGACTGAACCTTCTCCAAGATATATCTGTTCGTTTTTTGGCCATCAGTGGGATACTCAACCACTTTTTACCAACAACACAATTCAAAGGGGTCAGTTCTTCTGTCATCCTTAGTCAATATCCAGCTCTCAGATGCATAGCAAGTGACTGAAAAGACCATGCCGTGAATCAAGCACACCTTTGTCTCCAGATCTCCTAACTGCTAATACCAAGTGTATTTGATGTTAGATTCAACTATGAAGAAATCGTTGACAGTTCAGTCTTTTCTCTATCTGTCATGATGTTGCCTGTTGGTCCAGTGGTTAGGATATTCTTCCTTGATGTTGAGATGCAATCTATATTGAAGGCTGAAATCTTTGCTTTTCAACAGCAAATACTTCAAATCTTCCTTTCAGCAAGGTTCTGTTATCTGAATAACAAAGGTTATTGATGAGTCTTCCTCCAATCAATATCTTGCTAATGCCCCACACATGGCAAAAATTCTGTACCAGATTTGTGTGGAAACTGCTTAACCCTTTTAAAACTTGCTTTTTAAAAAAACAAAACAAAAAATTTGTTGTTGTTGTTGTTATGTGCATTCAAGATGAGTATTTAGTACAACTCACAGCAACCCTAGGAGCAACAGAAATTAACCCTGTCCTATCCTACGCCATCTTCATCATCTCTGACACACTTGATCCCATTGCTGCAGTCACTGTCAATCCATCCCATTGAGGATCTTCCACCTTTCTAAACATGATGTCCTTTTCCATTGAGTAGCCTCTCTGAGCAAAATGCCCAGAGTATGTGAGACAAAGCATCACCATCATTGCCTCCAAACAACACACTGGCTGCACTTTCTCTAAGCCGTATTTGTTTGTCCTTTTCTCAGTTGATGGGATATTCAGTTGTTGGGTTGTTATATGACATAAAATCACCTGCAACCATACCGACCCTATGTACAGCAGCTCTGGACCCTGCCCTGTTCTGAACCCTGTTCTCACTAATTACAACACACCAACCCCCATTGCCCCAGTTATTGAATCAATCCATCTCATCTGGGATCTTCCTCTCCTGTGCTGTCCCTCCATCCTTTTGAGCATGATATCCTCCAGGGACCAATTTCTCCTGGCCATGTGCCCAAAGTATGTGAGAAGGAGCTTCAAAATCCTAGTCTTCAAGGAGAAACTTGGTTTCATGCTCTCCAAGACAGACCTATGTGTTTTCTTGGCAGTCCACGGTATGTTCAAGACTTTTCCAGCACCACAACTCAAAGGCATCAATCCTTCTTCTGTCATCCTTAGTCATTGTCCAGCTCTCTGACACATAGCAAGTAATTGCAAAGACCAGGACCTGGATTAGGCACACCTTAGTCTCTAGACTGACACCGTTGCTCTTCATTTCTCAGGAGAGGTCCCTGACAGAAGATTTTCCCAATGCAATTCATCTTTTAATTTCGTGACTGCTGATGTTAAGAATGTTGATTGTGGAGCTGAGCCTATCTTCTCCATCTATCATAGTGCTGCCAATTGGCCCACTGGTGAGGATCTTTGTTTTCCTGATGTTGAGCTTCAATCTATATTGAAGACTACTGTCCTTGACCTTCGCCAGCAAGCGCTTCAGGTCTTCTTCAGTTTCAGCAAGCAAGGTTGTATCATTTGCATAATGTAGTTGTTGATGAGTCTTCACCCAATCCTGATGCCATATTCCTCCTCTTAAAGCCCTGTTTCCCGGATAATCTGTTCTGCATATAGATTGAAAAGGTATAGAGACAGGATGCATCCCTTACGCATTCCTTTCCTGATTTTGAACTATGCAGTGTTTTCCTGCTCTGTTTTGAGGACTGCTTCCTGGTCCAAGTATGTTGTTGTTGTTGTTATGTGCTGTCGAGTCACTTGTGACTCATAGCGACCTTATGTACAACAGCGCTAAACTCTGCTCTGTCCTGTG
>NW_006399767.1:27493771-27497411 GCF_000299155.1 Elephantulus edwardii | reverse complement strand
ATGGCAAAGGACACACTGACAAAGAAGATTAATCAGAACTGGCTTTGACAAGCACTGTGGCATTTGGACAAGAACAAACTGGGAGGAGGGTAGAGAGAATGGTGCAGCGGTGAATGAATGGAAACCCAAAATCTTTGTAAATGTTTATGAAAATAAAATATAATTATAGAAAAAAAATGCCTTTGCATAATCAATGAAACACAGATAGGCATTCCCCAGTACTCTTTGCTTTCTGCCAAGATCCATATGACATTGGTAATAATGTCTCTAGTGCCACGACCTCTTCTAAACCCAGCTTGCATTTCTGGTAGTTTTCTGTCAATGTACTGTTCCAGTCATTTCTGAATTATCTTCAGCAGGATTTTGCTAGTGTATGATAGTAGTGATATTGTTTGATAATTTCCACACTCTGTCAGATCACCTTTTTTTAGAATGGGAATAAATATGGATCTCTTTCAGTCAGTTGGTCAATTAGCTGACCTCCAGATTTCTTGGCACAACTAGTATTGTGAGTACATCCAGGGCAGCATCTGTTTGTTGAAATACATCAATTGGTATTCCATCAATTCCTGGGGCTTTATTTTTTGCCAAGTCTTTCAAAGCAGCCTGAACTTCCTCCTTCATCACTATTGCCTCTTAATCATATGTTGTTTCTTGAGATTCTTCTGTGTCAGCCACTTCTTTTTGGTACAATTACTTTGTAGATTCCTTCCATCTTCTTTTTTTTTTTTTGGTTGAGTCAAGTTTTATTTTTTAAAATGTACAGTTGGTTGAACCTGTTTATGCATCTTCTCCAGCAGCTGGGGCATCACCACCTTTGGTGTTTCTGGTGTAAATCACTTGAGCTCTGTGTTTTGAAACCAGCTTGATAAGCCCTTTACTTAGCAGCTCCTGAAGGGCTGCCCTGGCCAGGGAACCCCGAATCTTCAGTCTCTCTGAGACAACAGCTGGGGTTATAAGCTTATAGTTGGGAACTTCTTTACAAAGTTTGTCATATGTGGCTTTGTCAAACAAGACCAGGTTATTGAGATTGTCCCGAACTTAGCCTTTGGACCACTTCTTCTTCTTGGCCTTGCCCCCAGATTTGTTCACTGGGTCTTTGTCCTTCTTGGCTGACTTCCTGGCGTCTTTCTTCTTCTTGTCATCCTTGGGCGGCATCGCGAAGCTCGGAGAGGAGCTACCACAAGTGCAGCCTTGTTAAGATGTCAGATAAAAAGGAAGCATGGCCCCTTCCATCTTCTTTTAATGCTTCCTAAATCGTTCAATATTCTGCCCATACCATCCTTAAGCATTGCAATTCATAGCTTGAATTTGTTCTTCAGTTCCTTCAGCTTAAGAAATGCTGAGCAAGTTCAGCCCTTTTGATTTTCCAACTCCAGCTCCTTGCATATTTCATAATTCTTTGCCTTGTATTCCCGAGGTGCCTTGGAAATTGTCTATTCAGCTCCTTAACTTTTTTATTTCTTCCCTTTACTTTGGCTTCTCAGTGCTGTAGTGCAATATTCAGAGTCCTTTCTGATATCCATTTTTGTCTTGTCTTCTTCTTCCTTCTTTGTAATGGCCTTTTACATTTTCATGAATTATATTCTAGATATCTTCCCACAGCTCATCTGGTCTTCATTCATTAGTGTTCAAGGCCTCAAACGTGTTCCTGAATTGGTTTTTAAATTCAGGGAGGATAGAAGCAAGACCAAATTTTGTTTCTTGTGGATATGAGTTAACCTTCATTAACTTTAACTTGAACTTGCATATGAGTGGTTGATGGTCTGTTCCACAATCAGCACCTTGTCTAGTTCTCAGTACTGATACTGAACTTCTCCAATGATTCCTTCCATAGATGTAATCTACCTGATTCCTGTGCATCCCATCAGGTGAAATCCATGTGCATAGCCTGCATTTGTTTCTTATAAAAGGTATTTATTTTAATAAATCACTGTGCATAATTCTGTCATTCTATCCCCAGCCTCATTTCTGTCACAAAGTTCATATTTTCCAACTACTGATCCTTCTTCCTGGTTCTCAACTTTCACATTCCAGTCACCCATTATTATTAATGCATCTTGGTTACATGTTCAATCTATTTCTGACTGCAACAGTTGATAGAAATCATCTATTTCCTCCTCTTTGGCTCTGGTTGTTGGTGCATAAATTTGAATGATAGTCATATTAACAGGTCTTCCTTGTATGCTTATGGATATTATCCTGTCACTCACAATACTATATTTCCTCTTCTGCTAAGAGAACAAACAGGTTCATCCTTGAAAGGTTAAACCAGGCTGCTCCTTGAAGGCAAGGATTTTGAAGCTTTGTCTGACATACTTTGGACATGTTGCAAAAAGGGACCAGTCCTTGGAGAGCTACGTCATGCTTGGGACTGTGGAGGGACAGCGCAGGAGAGGAAAACCTTTGATGAGATGGATTGATTCAGTGACTAGGTAATGAGAATAGGTGTGTCAGAGACAATAAGACTGGCACAGGATAGAGCAGAGTTTAGGCTAATTGTACATAAGATTGCTATGAATTGCAGGCAACTCAATGGCACATAACGACAACAACAACAATATCGTAAGTCAAAAGTATCAATTCTTCTATAATCCTTAGTCACTGTCTAACTTTTAGATGCATAGCATTTAATTGAAAACACCATGGCTTGGATCTGTCGAGTGGAGTGCAGACCCACAGCGACCCTACTAACAACAGATCTGAACCCTGTTGTATCCTGTGCCATCTTCACACTTCCTGACACACTAGAGCCCATTGTGGCTGTCCTGTGTTGAAGGTCTGCCTAGTTGAGGGTCTTCTCCTTCTCCAACACTCCAACTTTGTGAGCTTCATGTCCCTCTCCAAGGAGTAGCCCTTCTAGCAACATACCCAAAGTATGTGAGGCAAAGTTTTATCATCTTTGCCTTCAAGGAACACTCTGACTTAATCTTCTCCAGGACATATTGCTAGTTCTTTTGGCAGTCTATGGGATATCAGTGCTCTTCTCCAACCCACAGCTCAGAGGCATCAATTCTTCTGCCATCCTTATTAATTTTCCAGCTCTCAGATGGATAACAAGTGATTGGAAAGACCATGGCCTGAATCGGATGCAGCTTAGTCCTCAAACTGATATCATTACTCCTAAATAATTCAGAGGTACCTGACTGCAAAGTTTCTCAATGCAATACATTTCCTGATTTTCTGAATCCCAATGTTGTTGATTGTGGATCCAAATAAGAGAACGCTGTTGACAGTTCAATCTTTTCTCCATCTGTCATGATGTTGTCTGTAGGTCCAGTGGTAAGAATTTTTGTTTTCTTGACATTGAGATGTAATCCATATTGAAGGCTGTATTCTTTGATCTTCTGCAATAAGTGCTTCAAGTCCTCCTCACTTTCAAAAAGCTAGGCTGTGTCATCTACATAACTCAGGTTGTTGATGAGTCTTCCTCCAATCTTGAAGCCACGTTCTTCTTCATTGAGTCCAGCTTCTCAAATAATTTGTTCAGCATACAGACTGAATGGGTATGGAAAAAGAATACAACCCTGATGGCCACCTATCTTAACTTAAAACCATTATAGTAGTGTTCCCTTGCTCTGTTCACATAATAGCCTCTTGGTCTAAGCATAGGTTTCACATGAGCCCAATTAAGTACTCT
>NW_006399767.1:27492542-27493321 GCF_000299155.1 Elephantulus edwardii | reverse complement strand
CTTTAGCCTGACGGTCCCCGAGAAACGCTTGTCCTTTTGAGGGTCATAGTTCTTCAAACTGATCTGCAGCTCCACAGTCTCCAAAAACTTTCTGCATTTGCGCTGGTTCCCATGCAGGACTTCCCGCACCGCCTCGTAGAGGGTGTCGCGAGAGACTTTGCTGCTCATGGTTGGTAGCGCCGCAGTAACCGGAAAAGAGCAATTCCCATTCTTAATGTTAACTGTAACGTACTGTGATTCACACAGTCAAATGCCTTTGCATAGTCAATTAAGTATAAGTAGACATTCTTCTGGTATTCTTTACTTACAGCCAAGTTGGATCCAGTACGCCTTCACTTTTAAACTGACATCCTTGCTCTTCTTAACAGCAGATTTCCCCAGTGCAACTCATCTTTTGATTTCTTGACTTCTGGTACAAAGAGTGTTGACCATGTATCTAAGTACAATTTTCTCCATCTATCATGATGTTCTCCACGGTTACCTGAGAAGTGGGCAGATGGTTTTAAGGTCCCTTGAGCTATCCTGTTTTTCTGCTTGTCAAGATTTCTTTCTGCCCCCTCTATGTGACCTGAGAACAGTCTCGTAAAACATGGACTGAGAACATGGACTCTGACAGAAATGGAGCTGGAGAGAGAATGGCTGAATTTTGCACAATGACTTTATTCATTGCAAATACATTTAAGAGACATAAACGCAGGTTATATACATGGATTTCACCTGATGGTATGCATAGAATCAGATTGATTACATCTGTGGAAAAAACCACTGGAGAAGCTCAA
>NW_006399767.1:27482292-27491964 GCF_000299155.1 Elephantulus edwardii | reverse complement strand
TGTGTGGATCATAACAAACTGTGGCTGACTCTGAGAAGAATGGGCATCCCAGAACACTAGATCGTGGTAATGAGAAACCTATACTTGGACCAAGAGGCAGCCATTAGAACAGAGCAAGGAAACACTGCATGGTTCAAAATTGGGAAAGGCATACACCAGGAGTCCTATCTCCATACCTTTTCAACCTGTATGCAGAACAGATTATCCACGAGGCTGGGCTCTATGAGGAGACGTGTGGTATCAGGATTGGTGGAAGATCTATTAACAATCTGCATTATGCAGATGACACAACCCTGTTTGCTGAAACTGAGGAGGACCTGGTGCACTTGCTGCAGAGGGTCAAGGACTGCAGTTTTCAGTATGGATTGAAGTTCAGTGTCAAGAAGACAAAGATTCTCACCACTGGACCAATTGGCAGCATCAAGATGGATGGTGAAGAGATTGAGATTGTTAACAATTTTAGTCTGCTTGGCTCCACAGTCAACACTCCTGGCACCAGTAGCGAAATCAATAAACGTACTGCGAGGGGAAAGTCTGCTGTTAGTGACCTCTCCAGGGTACTGGAGAGCAATGGTGTCTCTCTGGAGACTAAGGTGTGTCTGATACAGGCTTTGCAATCACTTGTTATGCATCAGAGAGTTGGACAATGACCAAGGAGGATAGAAGGAGAATTGATGCCTTTGAGCTGTGGTGCTAGAGAAGAGTATTGAGAATACCATGGACTGCTAGGAAAACAAACAGATTTGTCCTGGAAAGGGTTAAACCGGGTGGCTCCTTGGAGGCAAGGATTCTGAGGCTTCGTCTGACATACTTTGGACATGTTGTGAGGAGGGAGCTGTCCTTGGAGAGGGACATCATGCTTGGGAGGGTGGAGGGACAGCGCAGGAGGGGAAGGCCCTCTATGAGGTGGATTGGTTCAGTGACTGGGGTAATAGGAATGGGAGTGTCAGAGGCAGTGCGACTGGCACAGGACAGAGCAGAGTTTAGGCTGTTGTACATAGGGTTGCTATGAGTTGCAAGCTACTCGATGGCACATAACAACAACAACATCATGACGTCGTTTTCTCTGTGTGTCTAAAGTTTAGCATTCAAAATCTCTTTCTTAGCCAATCGTTAACTGTTTTTTTGTGTGTTGAAGTATTTATTGTATTAAGGAGAATTAGGATGGGATGCAAGCCCCACCCTATTAACAGCTCATGGGATCTCAGTGCTAGCTCTCACTTTTGAGACACTCACTAAACTCATAAACAGCATCCAGCTGCGCCACAACTGACAGTCTACAAGATCCTGGCCCACTGTTCACCTGCAAAACCAGCCTACATACCTATAGTCACATGAGTCATTCCCCTGCAGGTCTGAGTCTTTGTCAGACCTTCCAGCAAACCACCGAACCCAAGGTACAAAGAGGAGCAAATGAACTGGACAGGGGAGGAGCTATTGATGTCAGAAATCACTGACTTACACAGCAAGTAAAGCATTTGGGCCAATGTTGAGTCAACACTTCTTATAACTGGTCTGGTACTAATCTTAGCAGAACGAATTACAAAAACACCTATTTTTATAGGTGACTCAGTGGTGAGGATTTTTGTTTTCTTATACTGAGATATAATCCATATTGAAAGCTGTGGGTTTGTTGTTTGTTTTGGTTTTTTTTTATCTTCTGCAGCAAGTATCTTAAATCCTCCTCACTTTCAGCAAGCAAGGCTGTGTTATAAGCATAGTGAAGGTTGAGTTTTCCTCCAATCCTGATGACATATTCTTCTTCACAAAGTCCAGCTTCTCTAATGATTTGCTCAGCATACAGACTGACTAGTTATGGGGAAAGAATACAGACCCAAAACACACCTTTCTTTATTTTAAGCCATGCAGTGTTCTCTTGCATGTTATACAAGATCCTTTTGGTCTAAGCATAGGTTTCACATGAGCACAATTAAGTGTTCTGAGATTCTCATTCTTCTCAATGTTAGCCATAATTCGTTGTGGTCCACACAGCCAAATGCCTTTGAATAATCAATAGAACATAAATAGACACCTTCTGGTATTCTCTGCTTTCAATCAAGATCCATCTGATCTCAACCATCATATATCCACGATGCCATGGACTTTTCTAAAGTCACTTAAATTTCTGAAAATTTTCTATATCCTTTTTAGTGGATTTTGGATAATCTTCACCAAGATTTTACTTCCATGTAATATTACTATTATTCCATAATTTCCACATTCCATTGGATCACCTTTTTTTGGAAATGGGAACAAATACAGATCCCAACCAATGAGTTGGCTAGGTAGCTGTCTTCTAGATTTCTTAGCATAGGCTGGTAACCATGTCCAGGGTTGTGACTTTTTTGTGTTTTTTTTTAAAACAAAACAAAACATAGTCCATTAGTATTCCATAAATTTCTGGGGCCTTATTTTCACTAATGTCTTCTGTGCAGCTTGAACTTCTGCTTTTCTTACTTCTTCATTGGTTTTTGATCGTGTGCTGCTTCCTGAAATGGTTCTATGTCAGCCAAGTCTTTTTGAAACAGTGACTCTGTAAACCTTCTATCTCTTTTTGATGCTTTCTGCATCATTCAAGATTTTCCAAGAGCATCCTTCAGTATATCAATTTGAGGCTTCAATTTATTTTTCAGTTCTTCAACTTGAGAGATGCCAAGCAAATTCTTAATTTTTTATTTTCTGACTTCGTCTTTGCACATTTCATTATACTTGATATATTTCTTTATTTTGTCTTCTTGAGCTGCCCTTTGAAATCTTCTGTTCATCTCCTTAATGCATCATTTCTTTCCTTTGTTGTTGTTTTTCCTTGTTGTGTACTGTCAAATCAGATCCAAGTGGTACAGGAGGAGATTGCTTTTCCTCCTCAAGTGGAGCATCTGGTGGATTCAAACCATGTGCCTTCAAGATTGCAGCATCTTCCCTTTCTTTTGGCTTCTCAACCTCCTAGTATAATTTTCAGTCTCTACTGACATCTATTTTGGTCTTTTCGGAGCTTTCAAATTCACAAATAGCTGCACCGTAGAAAGACAGTCTCCTCCTGTGTGATTTACAGCATCCAAAAGATCATTAGAGAGTCAGCTATGAGTTGGCTCTGACTCAACAGCAGTGAATAATAGTTAATTGTAGTTAAGCACCGCCAAGTTGAGTACAACTCATAGTGACCCTATGAACAACAGATCTGAACTATGTCTTATCTGTACCACCCTCACTATCTCTGACACACTTGAGCCTATTGCTGCAGTCACTCTACCTGGTTGAGGTCTTCCTTTCACCATGCCTCCTCCACCTTCCCAAGAATGATGTCCCTCTCCAAAGAATAGTCTTCTCTAGCAACATGCCCAAAATATGTGAGACAAAGCTTTATCATCTTTACCTCCAAGGAACACTTTGGTTACACCTTCTCCAATATTCAGTACTCTTCCCCAATACCACAATTAAAAAACTTCTGTCATCCTTAGTCATTTTCCACCTCTCAGATTCATAACAAGTGACTGAAAAGACCTTGGCTTGAATCAGGCACACCTTGGTCCTCAACCTGACATCACTGCTCCTCAATAATTTAGAAAGTTTCCAAATTATTGGGATCTGCAGACTTTTCCAGTGCAGTACATTTTCTGTTCTCCTGATTGTTGGTACCAAGTGTATTGATTGCGGATCTAAGTAAGATGAAGTTGTTGACAGTTTCGATCGATCTAGTGCTGGAAATTTTTGTTTTCTTGATGTTAAGATAGAGCCTATATTTAAGGATTCAGGGTTTGATCTTCTTCAGCAAAATTGTTTCAAAACCTCCTCACCTTGAGCAAGCAAGTTTGTGTCATCTGCAAAATGAAGGTTATTGATGAATCTTCTTCTAATCCCAATGCCATAATTCTTTTTTTTAATTTTTTTATTTTATTATTTGTGTGAGTGTACCGTCAAATCAGATCTGACTGGTACAGGAGGAGATCGTCCCTCCTTCCCCAGCAGAGCATCTGGTGGATTCAAACCATGCGCCTCTGGGATTGCAGTGCAGCTTCTTGCCACTAGGCCACCAGAGCTCCTCTCCATAATTCTTTACAGAGTCTAGTTTCTCAAATTAAGCGCTTATCACACAGACTGAATAGGTACGGACAAAGCATACATCTCAGATTCATACCTTTCCTAATTTTAAATCATGCAGTAGGGTTTGTTTGCTCTGTTTGCACAATAGCCTCTTGGTCTAGGTACAGGTTTCACATAAGCACAATTGTGTTCTGGGATTCCCATTCTTCTTAATGCTAGCCATAGTTTTTTATGATCCATGGCCAAATTATTTTGCATAGTGAATAAAGCACAAATAGACATTCTTCTTGTATACTTATACCCAGAATCCATCTGGTATCAGTAATGATATCTGTGGTGCACAATTTCTTCTAAATCCAGCTAGAACTTCTGGAACTTCTCTGCCTAAGTGCTACTCTGTTTTTGAATGATCGTTACCAGTACTCTGCTTGCATGTAATATTGTCTGACAATTTCCAAATTCTGTTGTATCACCTTTCTTGGGAAAGGTAGACATTATTCTGTGGTGCCCTCCATGCATCTCAGCTGGAAGGCTCTAGAATCCAATCAGTGCCCCATCTTGTCATGCCACCACTGGCCTCAAATGAGCTCTGCCCCATGATTTTTCATGTGCCTGATTTCACATAAGAACAGAGACACTAAGCCATAAGAAGACAGTCCAGAAGCAGAAGGTGAGAGACAAGGACCTTCCTCCAGAACCACCAGAGAGAGAATGCATAACAGTATAGGAACATGGATAGATCTATGCAGGAGGTAGAGCCCAGATTGAGAGTCAGTCAAAATTAGGAGAAAGAGCTACAAACATCTTCTAATAAGTTGTAACACAGAATGTACAAAGTATGAATGCTGGAAAACTAGAAGTTTTGAAAAGTTAAATAGAACATGAACACTGACATTCTAAGCATTAGTGAGATGAGATGGCCACTTTACATCAGACAATCACATGGTATTACTATACCAGGAAGGAAATACAGAGTAAGACTGGCATTGTATTAATAGTTAAAAAGACAATTTCAAACTCTATCCTGAAGTACAATGTTGTGGGTGATAGGATATTACCCATATGCATACAAGGAAGGCCTGTCAATAAGTAGTAATATTGTTGTTAGGTGCCATTAAATACAACTCATAGCAACCCTATGAACAACTTGAACACTGTCTTATCCAATGCCATCCTCACAATCTCTGACACAACCAAGCCTATTGCCACAGTCACCACGTCAAACCACCTAATTGAGTGTTATCCTGTCTTTTGCTGCCTCTCCATCTTCCCAAGCATGATGTCCTTCAACAACATGTCCACCTTCAACAACATGTCCAAAGTATGTGAGAAAAAGCTTTATCTTCTTTGCCTCAAAGGAGCACTCTAGCTGTACTTTCTCCAAGACATATCTGTTTGTTCTTTTTGGCAGATCCTGAGATCTTCAGCCCTCCACAGCATACTCAAAAGGCAGGAGTTGGAGCCAAATGAACCCAGGCCGGAATCTCAATTATATTATTTTCTTCTTCAATAAAATGAAGATAATATTAACTACTTGACACCTGGTACATAGTAGTTATATGGTAAACTGCAGTTGATATTTCACCTAACCCTTGCTATATAAGATTTGAAATAACAATTACTATCATGCAACAGAGTTACCAACTTATGAGTCATTTTATTTGCCTTTCTAGAATTTCCTCCCTCTGTCACTAGATCCCTCTAAGTGTCTAAGGTTTATCATTCAAAATATCTTTCTTAGCCAACCATTAACTACTTATTTTGTGCTAAAGTATTTCTAGTATTAAGGAGAGATTAGGATGTGATACAAGCTCCACTCTACTAGAAGAGGCTTACATAAAAGCATGGGACTTCAGTGTTAAGTCTCTCTTTATCTTGGGACGCCTGCCTTCAACGGATGGTCTACAATGCTCACCAGTCTCTGCAAAACCTGTCTGCATACCTACAGTCACATAAGTCATTCTACTAATGAGTGTGAGTCTCTGGGAGAACTTCCAACAAACTATCAAACCCAAGGGACACAGAGAAGCTAGTGAACTGAACAAAGGAGGAGCTATTGATGTCAGAAATCATGGACTCAAACAACAGGCTAAAATTTGGGACAATATTGATTTGACACTTCTATAACTGGTCTGCTACTAGTCTTAGCAGCTCGAATTAGGAATACAGTCCCATAATTAAAATCAAGAGGGAGAGCTCAGCAAAGGAACATGAGAATGGCTCCACAATTCAAAGAATGCAATCACTGTTAATGTAATCAAATGGTACATACAGCAATCGTTGAATGGTTGTATATTTTGGTGTTTGTATTCTAAACAAAATAATTTTTAAAAGGGTAAAAGATGAGTTTTGGCTGTAGAAACACTACATTCATACTGTTAAAAAGTTGAAAATTAAGAGGTAAAAATCAAAGTCATTAGATATCTTTAAGGCATTGGATATTCTGTAGATATCTGTTCTTTTTTTCTGTCTTTATCCCCATTGTTTAAAAAATACCACCATTTCTAGTTATTCCCTCATAATCTGTCATAAGGATGTACCATCAATTATTTTACTATTTCTCCATTGTTAGAAACTTAGATTATGTCCTTTGTTTCATTATAATTAGTACAATGAACATTCTTCTATATGAATTCTTATCTGTATCTCAGATATTTTCCCCAAATAAATCTTATAAGTAGAACAAGGAATTATTAGATGCTGTCAAATAGGTTCCAACTCATAGTGAATCTACAAAAACCAGTGGGCTTGGAGTTCTGGTGGCCTAGTGACAACAATCTGCTGCAATTCCAAAGGCATGCGGTTTGAATCTACCAGATGCTCTGCTTGAGAAGGGGGGGGGGCAATCTCCTCCTGTGCGAGTCAGGTCTGACTTAACGGTACACACACACATAAAAACCAATGGACTCATGTGTAGTGCCAATTGCATCCTCAAAATCACTGCTTTACTTGAACCCATTGTTGGTTGCAGCTACTGTTTTGTCATTGCTTCTCCTTGAAGGTCTTCAACTTTTTCGCCAACCTTCTACTTTACCAAGCTTGATGTTCTTCAGGGGATTGTTCATTTCTGATACCATGAACAATGCATATGAGAGACATCTTAAATATCCTTGCTTTCAAGAAACATTCTACCTCTACTACTTCCAAAGCAGATTTGTTCATTCCTCTAACAGTCCATAGTTTGGAATTGGAAAGGAAGTGCACCATGGTTGTAGTCTCTCTCCATACCTATTGAATCTGTATGCTGAGCAAATTATCCAAGAAGATGGACTCTATGAGGAGGAATGTGGCATCAGGATTGGATGGAAACTCATCAATAACCTGCATTATGTAGATGACACAACCTTGCTTGCTGAAAGTGAAAAGGACTTGACTTGTTGCAGAAAATCAAGGAATGCAGTCTTTGGTATGGACTGCATCTCAATGTCAGGAAAACAAAGATTCTTACTACTGGAGTGATAGGCAGCATCATGATGGATGGGGAGGAAAATGAAACTGTCAACAGCTTCCTCTTGCTTGGATCCACAATTAACACCCTTGGTACCAGCAGTCAGGAAATAAGGAGACACACTGCACTGGGAAAATCTGTAGTCAGAGACTTATCCAAATTATTGAGGAGTAGTGATTTCAGTTTGAAGAATAAGGTGCATCTGATTCAGGCCAGAGTCTTTCCAGTTACCTGCTATGCATCTGAGAGCTGGACAATGAATAAGGATGACAGAGAAAAGAATTGAAGCTTTTGAGCTGTGGTGTTGGAGAACAACACTGAACAGCCAAGAGAACAAACAGATATGTCTCGGAGAGAGTGCAGCTGGAGTGCTCTTTGGAGGCAAGAATGATGAGGCTTTGCCTCATATAGTTTGGACATGTTGCTAGGAGGACCTACTCCTTGGAGAAGGACATGATGCTAGGAAAGGTAGAAGGTTGCCGAAGGAGAGGAAGATCCTCAACCAGATGGACTGACACAGTGACTGCTGCAATGGGCTCTTGAATGTCAGGAAGTGTGAGGATGGTCAGGAAAGAACAGGGTGTAGATCTTTTGTTCACCAGGTCTCTATGAATTGTGCTTGATTTGATGGCACCTAACAACAACTAACTGTCCATGGTACATTCAATATTCTTTGCCAAGACTGTAATCCAAATGTACTGATGAATCCCCACAATAGCATGCTTCCCATTTCTTTCCTATGTTTCCAGTCATCCTTCTTTGCTACTCCTTCTTGCCTTCTGAGCCTTATTGCTCTTGATCTCATGTGGCTGATTGTTCCAAGGGATGTGTTCTTCCTTGGCATTACCAATCGCAGTGGAAGCTGGGTATAGTCTACATCTTTTAATTTGTACAGTCTGACATTCTCATTGTTCATTAGTGTTTGGATTAACAGTCTGGTTTTCTTCACTCTTCTTTGCTCCAATGGAGAAGTCAAGAGTTGCCCCATTTTCTTTTGATGCTCCTTGCAACATTCAGTTTTTTGCTCACAGTACTTAAATATTGCAACTCAAGGCCTGAATTTTTCTTTCCTTCAGTTCTTTTAAGTAAGCATGTTCTTCCTTTCAGTTTTCCAGCTCCAGATCTTTTCATTACTACTCCTCTCCCCCTTTACTAAATACCTTTTGAAATCTACTCCACTCTTTAATTTCATCAATTCTTCCTTTTGTATCAAAAAACAAGTTTCAGGGTTTGTTTTTTTTTCTGACATCCATTTTGGTCTTGTCTGCATTCTTAATGAACTTTTGCTCTATGTATGATGTCCTTGATGTCATCTCACAACTCATCTGGCCTTTGGTTCATTGCATCAGATTTATTCTTGAGATAGTGTTGGTTATGGTTCATATAGTGTATCAAGTTAATTATGATCCTCATTACAATGTAACTATCTTGTGTGTTGTAAATCCTAACCTCTGTGAAGTTAATAAAGCAGATTATGATAAGATATGATAAGCTTTATCTGATGTGACATGTAGCTGGTAGTTTCCAAAGGCAGCAGCCTGAGACCTTGCTTGTCTGATGACGATTCTTAGATGCTTCGAGCATCCTTTTTGAGATCTGACCTACAGACCTGGACCTTGCTTCTGCAATTATGAGACATTTCCTAGAAATAAAGAAATCTATCTCTATGTTTATATACACATCATTTCACACACACACACACACACACACACACACACACACACACACATCTATTTACTGCTTCTAAAAACCTGCTGGAGTGTCAGCTAGGGGTCAGTTCCAATTCAGTGGCACACAACAACTATATCTATATATATAGTGGCTTAGTGATTTGGAATTGTGTTAACACAAAGGTATGCGGTTTGAATCCACCGCTGCTCCACAGGAGAAAGATGAGCAATCTCCTCCTGTGCAATTTACTGCTCCTGAAAAGCCATTGCAAGTACTTCATAATCCTCAACATACATAGTCCTTCACAGTACTCAACAATATTTTTTTTATTTTTTTTTTTATTTTTTTGTGTGTGTACCGTCAAATCGGATCTGACTGGTACAGGAGGAGATTATCCCTCCTTTTCCAGCAGAGCATCTGGTGGATTCAAACCATGTATCTCTGGGATTGCAGTACAGCTTCTTGCCACTAGGCCACCAGAGCTCCCTGACCCTCTACTTTTTGATGATGTC
>NW_006399767.1:27448746-27482192 GCF_000299155.1 Elephantulus edwardii | reverse complement strand
TATATATACCATCAAGTCAGAACCAACCCATAGCTGACCCTCCAATGGGTTTTCAGAGGAAGGAGATACCCCATCCTAATCACATGATACAGCTGCAGGATTCGAATTTGTGTGCCTTCAGGATTGGAGCATAGCATTTTGTCACTAGGCATACATATACGTTGTTGTTGTTGATTGCCATTGAGTCTAGCATGACTCATAGCGGCCTTATGAACAAAAGGCCTGAAGCCTTTCTATAACTATCTTCATTTATCGAAGTTCATAGAGTTTCCAGAGGCATGTTGTTTAGGAAGTGGATGCCACTCCTGCTTCCAAGAACTGAGGGGTAGGGAGGAAAATGTGCAATAATGCATGAATGAAAATCTAATATTTCACTATTGTTAAAACCACAATTTTTAAAAAGTTTGCCTTGACAATTGGAATTTATTAAAATATTCTTTGAAAGAGATTAACTGGACAAATGTCAAAGTATCTCACTACCATTAGCTTAGACTCACTGCTAAAGTGTACATGAGAAGTTTAGGGAGCAATGAATCTAAGCTAATGCAAGTGAGATGCTTTGGCAAGAGACAGAGAATGACACAAATATGAAGCATATAAACAAGGCATGGAGTTGTACAGTGTTGGTAGTGGTGTCTGGTGCTGTTGGAATATGACTCATAGGAACTCTATGAACCTTGCCCTATCCTGTGCCATCCCTGTCATCTCTGATACACTTGAGCTTATTGTTATAGTCACTGTGTTAATTAACACTGTCATATTTTATGTTGTTGAAAGAAAGCATTTTTAGGGGGGAGGGCTGGGCAGGGAGATAAGTGCAGCAATGAATGAATGGAAATCCAAAAATCTCTTTAAATGTTCATTAAAATTTTTTTAAAAAGAAGAAAGTATTTTTAATGATAGTCATTGGCCTTGCAAAATTCTATCAGATAGTCTCTGCCATCTTACTAAGGTTATACTTGCTAATTAGTGAAGCTTCTGTTTCCAACTTCTGCATTCCAATTACCAGTAATTATCAAAGCATCTTTATTTCATGTTTGATCATTTCAAACTGCATAAATTGGATATGAAGTTGAATGTGAAAACTGGGTGGATAATTAATAAAGAAGACCAAAGAATTTATGCCTTGGAATTCTGATGTTGCCTTAGAATACTGGATATAACATGCACTGCCAGAGTAAACAAATCTGCCTTGGAAGAAGTACAGCTAGAATGTTCTTTAGAAGGGAGTACAGTGAGACTTTGTTACTTGTACTTTGGACCTGTTATCAGGAGGGAAAAGACCCTCAGATAGATTGGCTGACACAGTGGCTCCAACAGCAGGTTCAAATCTGGTAACAATGATAAGGAAGGTACCAAAGCAGGCAACCTAACAACAAATGTTGAATGAAAAGATGGATAAAAGTTTACTGTTTCTTTATAATTCCTTCCTCAACTTTTTATGGGCCTATCAGTTGATATATGTTGTGGTTTTGCTGTTGAGCTGGAACCAACTCCTAGCTGACCCTCCAGCAGGTTTTCAGAGGGAGTTAATTGCATTGGAAGAGAGTGCCCATCCTTCTCACTCAAAACATCTGGCAGATTAGAATGTAATGTCTTCGGGATTGCTGCACAGCTTCTAACTACAAGGCCATGAAAGCTCCATTAATTTATGTATGTTGTTGTTAGGTGCCCTTGAGTCAAGTATGACTCATAGCACCCTTATGAACCTTGCCTATCCTGTGCCATTCTCACAATCTCTGACACATTTGAGCCCACTGCTGTAGTCACTGTGTTAATCCACCTCTCCTGGCAACATGTCCAAAGTATGTAAGACAAAGGTTCATCATCTTTGCCTCCAAGGAGCACTCTGGCTGCACCTTCTCCAAGATATACATTTGTTCTTTTAGCAGTGCATGGGATATTCAGCACTCTTCTCCAACACTACAGTTCAAAGGCATCAATTCTACTGTCATCCTTATTCACTGTCGAGCTCTCAGCAGCACACTAACTGATTGAAAAGACCATGGCCTGAATCAGGCACACCTGAGTCCTCAAACTAACATCATTGCTCCTCAATAATTTGGAGAGGTCCCCAACTGCAGACTTTCCCGATGCAAGATCTCTCCTCATCTCCTGACTGCTGGTACCAAGAGTATTGACTGAATCCAATTAAGATGAAGTTGTTGACAGTGTCAATCATTTTTCCATCTATCATGGTGTTGCCTATTGGTCCAGTGCTGAGGATTTTGGTTTTCTTGATGTTCAGATGCAATCCATATTTAAGACTGTAGTCTTTGATCTTCTGCAGCAAGGGCTTCAAGTTCTCACTTTGAGCAAGCAAGGTTGTGTCATCTGCATGAGGCAGGTTATTCATGAGTCTTCCTCAAATCTTGATGCCACACTCTTCTTCAAAGAGTAGAAAGGTGATCCAACAGAATGTGAAAATTATCAAACAATAGTATTAATGCCACATATAAGCAAAATACTGCTGAAGGTCATTTTTAAATTACTAGAACGGTATGTAGAGAATTGCCAGAAGTTCAAGCTGGATTTAGAAGAGGTCATGGCATCAGGGCTCTATCATTGCTGATGTCAGATGAATCCTGGCTGAAAGCAAAGAATACCAGAATGTTTCTTTGTTCTTTATTCTTTATGCAAAGGCATTTGACTGGGATCATAACAAATTCTGGAAAACATTGAGAAAAATGGGAATCCCAGAGCACTTAATTATGCTCATGTGAAACTTAGACCTAGATCAAGAGGCTACTGTGCAGAGTAAAGGAATATTGCATGGTTTAAAATCAGAAAACGTGTGCATCAGGGTTGTAGCTTTTCTCCATAACAGAATTTATGTATAGGTATCAGCAAAGGACACACAACCTTAATGCACACTTTTCTTGATTTTTAAACCATGCAGTGTTCCCTTATTCTGTCTGGGCCACAGATTCTTGGTCTAGATATAGGTTTTGCATGAGCACAATTAAGTGTTCTGGGATTCTTATTCTTCTCATTGCTAGCCATACTTTATTATTATCTAGTTGAATGCCTTTGCATAGTCAATAAAACACAACTGAACATCTTCTTAGTAGTCTCTGCTTTCAGCCAAGAGTCATCTGACATCACCAATGATATCCCTCATTCTATGATCTCTGTCAAATCCACCTTGAATTTCTGGAATTTTGTCATATTAGGGGTTTATTGTTCAAAATGGATTTCCTAGCCATTGACTGACTTTGCCATGTAGACGGGCAGAAGTATATGAATAGGGCACGTTAGCCTATCCACAAGGTGACTGGCTAGTTTCGTCATTAAGTTGAAATGATCCAGCAGCATTAGATAATCTGACCACCAGCAAAGAAGCAGCAAGAGAATGCAAGGCATCCTTTGGGGACAGATATTCTTTTGCCAGTCAGATCAGGGCCTACAGGAGCAGCGGCCATAGCCATAGCAACCACAATGCAAAACCAGAAACCTGATGTGAGATGGAGCAGAATTTAGGACTGCCACACCATTGTACCAGAGCCAAGAACCTTTTGCTCAAGTTAGTTGGAGTACTTGGTTGTGGGGTGGGGAAATCCATAAGTGGCAGGGCTAAGAGGTTTGTAACAGAGGCCTAAAGCCATGAGGCTCAAGGCTGAGGTATCTGTGAGTACATGTCTGACTGAATGACTATATTCTGTGCCTAACCTGAATTACAGCTTTTTTAATTTTCCTAATATGACGAAACTACAGGACAATCTCACTGATTTCACATGCAAGCAAGATTTTACTGAAGATTATCCAAAAATTACTGGAACAGCACATCAACAGAGAACTACCAGAAGTCCAGGCTGGGTTTAGAAGGGGTCATGGTACTAGGGATATTGTAGCTGATGTTAGATGGATCTTAGCTGAAAGCAGGGAATACCAGAGGAATGTCTATCTGTGTTTCATTGACTATGCAAAGGCATTTGGCTGTGTGGATCATAACAAACTATGGCTGACTCTGAGAAGAATGGAAATCCCAGAACACTTGATCGTTCTAATGCGAAACCTATACTTGGACCAGGAGGCAGCCGTCAGAACAGAGCAAGGGAACACTGTATGGTTCAAAATTGGGGAGGGCGTATGCCAAGGATGCATCCTATCTCCATACCTTTTCAACCTATATGCAGAACAGATTACCCGGGAGGCTGGGCTCTATGAGGAGAAATGTGGGATCAAGATTGGTGGACGATTTATCAACAACCTGCGTTATGCAGATGACACAACCCTGCTTGCTGAAACTGAAGAGGACCTGAAGCGCCTGCCGCAGAGTGTCAAGGACTGCAGCCTACAATATGGATTGAGGCTCAATGTCAAGAAGACAAAGATTCTCACCACTGGACCAACTGGCAGCATCAGGATGGATGGTGAAGAGATTGAGATTGTACACAGCTTTAGTTTGCTTGGCTCCACAGTCAACAGTCTTGGCACCAGCAGCCAGGAAATCAAAAGGCACATTGCCATGGGAAAGTCTGCTGTTAGGGACCTCTCCAAAGTACTGAAGAGCAATGGTGTCTCTCTGGAGACTAAGGTGCATCTGATACAGGCCATGGTCTTCGCAATCACTTGTTATGCATCAGAGAGTTGGACAATGACCAAGGAGGATAGAAGGAGAATTGATGCCTTTGAGCTGTGGTGCTGGAGAAGAGTATTGAGAATACCATGGACTGCTAGGAAAACAAACAGATTTGTCCTGGAAAGGGTTAAACCGGGTGGCTCCTTGGAGGCAAGGATTCTGCTTCTTCTTCCATACTTTGGACATGTTGTGAGGAGAGACCGGTCCTTGGAGAAGGACATCATGCTTGGGAGGGTGGAGGGACAGCGCAGGAGCGGAAGGCCCTCTATGAGATGGATTGATTCAGTGACTGGCATAATCGGGATGGGAGTGTCAGAGACAGTGCGATTGGCACAGGACAGAGCGGAGTTTACGGCTGTTGTACATAGGGTCGCTATGAGTCGCAAGCGACTCGATGGCACATAACAACAACAACAATATGATCTTGTATAGTCTGTGAGCTACTGCAATGGATTTCAGATCCAGTGGAGTAGTATTAGTATTGAGATGAGTAGAAAAAGGTGCAAGAGTGTGGGTGGCATGTCTGACCTCATGGGAATTGGTTTTGTGTTGTTGACAGGGACAGTTCCCCTTTGTGGAGTTGGTAAATGTCAGATATGTCTGTTTCCATACTGTCTTTGCTCTTTTTACGGTTTTATTACAAGTTATATTAATATTGTTCTATTAAGTTCAACACTCTGATCACTTTTTGGAATGGGAACAAATGTAGATCTTTTCCTTTCAGTGGGCCAGGTTGCTGTCTTCTAAATTTCTTGGCATAGAATAGTGATATGCCATCATAGATAGAGAAAAGACTAAAATTATCAAAGATTTCAACTTACTTCGACCCAGAATTAACACTTATGGTTGCAGCAGCTAAGAAATCAAAAGATATATTGCACTGGGAAGATCTACTGTCCAGAACCTCTTTAAAGTGTTAAATAGCAAGGATGTATGTATAAAGACTAAAGTGTACCTGATCCAAGTCAGGGTATTTTCAGCTATTTCATATGCATCTGAAAGTTAGACAGACAATATATACAGAAGACCAAAGAAGAACCGATGCCTTTGAATTATGCTGGCAAAGTACTGAATATGCTGTGGGCAGCTAAAATAACAAATTTGTTTCAGAGGAAGTAAGACCAGGGTGTTCCTTAGAGGCAAGGATGGTGAAATATTTCACATACTTTGGGCATGCTCTTAGGACGGGCCAGTCCTTAGAAAAAGACATCATGCTGGGAAAGGTAAAAGGTCAGCAAATGGAGGAATAACCTCAATGAAACAGGTTGACAAAGTGACTGCAACAATGGGCTTGAGTGTGGTGAAAATTGTGATGGCAAAAGTCACTGAGTTGTAATCAACTCAACAGCACCTAGCATTAATTTAAACCCCCAGATCTAGTCTCTTTTCTGAGTAGTAAAAATTAATTTTCCTTTGTCCAAGAAATATTACCCAAGGTACTCCTTCCCTTTCCTGGAATATAGATAGTAAATGTTGTTGTTGATGTTGTCATGTATTGTCAAGTCAGAACTGACTCATATCTGACCCTCTAGCAGGTTTTCAGAGGCAGTTAATTGCATGGAGGAGATTCCCATCTTTCTCTCACGGAACACCTTGCCCTTCGCCATTACTCCATTAAGACTCACTTTCTTTGCACACCCATATTTATGGTGACTTTGTTCACAATAGCAAAGAGTTGGAAACAACCTAAGTGCCCATCAACAAACAAATGGATAGAGAAGCTGTGGTATATTTACACGATGGAATACTAAGCTGCATTGAAAAACAAGGAACTCATTCAATATTATTCAAAATGGATGACCCTGGAAAACATTATGCTGAGTGAAATATCTCAGTCACAAAAGGACAAATATTGCATAATGCCACTATTGTAAAACAGGACTGACATCAGGGTTGGAGGGAGACTGAGAAAGATAGGATAAATTATGTATACTGCATTGAAACAGATAAGGGAGAGAACTGTTTAAAAGGGATATATGATTGAGTATTATTGTCATGACAGGAGTCCAGAACGAAGGCTGCATAGTGGAATGGACTTGGGGGGAGGGATTGTATAACAATGAAAGAATATTTCTTTTACTTTTCAAAGAGAAGAGCTAACTTTGCAGGGGGGGAGGTTGGGCAGGGGGAAAGTGCAACAATGAATAAATGGAAATCCAGAGCCTCTGTAAATTTTCACTAAAATTAATTTAAAAAAATTGAAAAAACAAACCTGGTCAATGACTAGGGATGATAAAAAAAAAAGTCTCACTTTGTTTCCTGGATCATGGTCACCCATCTGGTCTTGTGGGTCCCCATCCAGATCTCCTTAATACCCTTACCCACATCACTAAAGGAATCCTTTCCAAATACGTATCTGACTAGGCCACTGTCCTTTCAAGTCTCATTCCTTCTCTCATTTCCTAAATTCTAGTCATTCTGAACTTGAACCAGGCATTCCATTGAACATGCTTTCTCTATGGTCTGGTAGGTTCTTCTTCACAGTCTTAGCTCACTGTCCCTTTTCTCCCTCCCCTCCCAGAGAAAAATGAAATCATATTTGTTTTAAAAGTTAGATTAAAAGTCACCTCCACCTAGAGGTATCTGGACATCCTAGAAACCTAAGCTTTTTTTACTATTTTCTTGCTGGTCTGCCCTCCATATTTCACAGTCCTTGAGGGCAGAATCTGTGTGTCATTTATCCTTGCCTATTTTAGTTAGCCATTATTGCAGGGATGACACAGAACACAGAAAACGTAGTTAATGATTAAAGAGCTACTATTCTCTTCTGAATTTCATCTTTATTATAGAGTTCAATCACTTACCAGTATGGAATTAGATCACTTGTCTGTAGAAACACTTCTACCCAAAATTTGAGGATCACACAGAATTCTCCTGATTCCACATTTTAGGGATCATCTAAAGCAACTTCTTAGAGTGAATCCTAGATGAAATGTGAATAAAAATACAGAAAATTTCTTTTTCTGAGTTTCTTTACACCCTTATACACCATTATGACCCTCATTCATTCCATCTCTACAAGCCTCCCAGGAGCATCTTTTGTTAATGATCTTTCCTTTTAATCATACATTTTCCTCCTTATTAGTTACCTACCTATTGCTGCTTAACAAACCTTCCCATAACTTTATGACATGAAGCATGAATCATTATTTTTCATAGTTTCCATTGGTTAAGAATCCTGGACTGGTTTGACTGAGCAGTTCTTGCTTGGAGTTGCTCATTTAGTTGTGGCCAGGTGCTGACTTGAGCTACAGTCATCTCAAGGCTTGACTAAAGCTGAAGGATCTATTTCCAAGGTGGTTCCTTTCCAGACTTGACATTTTGCAGATCTGAGTATCCTTCCACATGGGCCTCTGGTGTGTTCTCACAATGTGGTGAATTGATTCCTCCTGAGGGCCAGCAATTCTTCCTCCAATATCCTTACTGAACTGCAAGAACTGCAAAGTTTTTTATTACGTAACCTTGAAAGTAAAATTTTCATTTCTGCCTCTCTCTCCTTTTTTCTGCCATCATGCTCTGTCAAGTGCAGCCCTGTTGCATCTTCATTATGTCTCTCATAAGACTTTTAGCATCAAGAGGTTCCTGATCAAGAAACAAAATCTAACTGTTCCACTTGTCAATGGATTAGAATGAAAATTGGCAACAAAATCAGGTACCACTCCAAGAGGAGACATTGGAAAAGAACAAAACTGGGTCTCTAGGGAGTCACACACAGATGGCAATACATTATAAATTTAGGTGCATTTGTATCGCTTAATGTTACCATATCAAGTTTAAAATTATGTCACAATCTGATCACTTCCCATGGAAATTGTGTGTTTTTATGCACCCACAGTTTCTGATACACTAATAAATATGTGAGAGGTATGGTGTGAAAAACTGGTGTGAAGGATCATTGAAACCCTCTTAGAAGATGTCTACTAAATCTAGCATAAAATTTATCCGGTCTATGATTCATTTATTCACTATTCAAGGATCAGGTAGTGTAATTAACAGATCAACAGTGAAGGAAATAATCATTAGGAGAAGTTATCTTTTAATAGATGAGTAAAAAAAAAACCAAACTCTCAAAAAACAAACAAAAAACCAGCAAAACCACCACCACCAAATAAAAATCATTGCCCTGAAGTCAGAATCAACTCATAGCTGATCCTTACACAGGTTTTTGTTAGGTACCATGAATACAAGTTGTGCCAAGAAATCTGGAGAACAACCACTTGGCCAACTGACTGGAAGAGATCTGTATTTGTTCCCATTCCAAAGAAAGGTGACCCAACGGAGTGTGGAAACTATAGAATATCATTGATTTCACATGCAAGCAAGATTCTGTTGTAGATTATCCAAAAACGACTGGAACAGCATATCAGCAGAGAACTGCCAGAAGTCCAGGCTGGGTTTAGAAGGGGTCATGGTACTGGGGATATTGTAGCTGATGTTAGATGGATCTTGGCTGAAAGCAGGGAATACCAGAAGAATGTCTATCTGTGTTTCATTGATTATGCAAAGGCATTTGACTGTGTGGATCATAACAAACTGTGGCTGACTCTGAGAAGAATGAGAATCCCAGAACACTTGATCGTGCTAATGAGAAACCTGTATTTGTACCAAGAGGCAGTCATCAGAACAGAGCAAGGAAACACTGCATAGTTCAAAATTGGGAAGGGCATAGGCCAGGGATGTGTCCTGTCTCCATACCTCTTCAATCTGTACGCAGAAGAGATTATCCAGAAGGCTGGCCTCTATGAGGAGAAATGCAGTATCAGAATTGGTGGAAGATCTATCAACAATCTGTGTTATGCAGATGACACAACCCTGCTTGCTGAAACTGAGGAGGACCTGGTGCACTTGCTGCAGAGGGTCAAGGACTGCAGCCTTCAGTATGGATTTAAGTTCAATGTCAAGAAGACAAAAATTCTCACCACTGGACCAATTGGCAGCATCAGGATGGATGGTGAAGAGATTGATATTGTTCACAGCTTTAGTTTGCTTGGCTCCATGGTCAACACTCTTGGCACCAGTAGCCAGGAAATTAATAGACGTATTGCGATGGGAAAGTCTGCTGTTAGGGACCTCTCCAGGGTACTGAAGAGCAATGTTGTCACTCTAGAGATTAAGGTGCATCTGATACAGGCCATGGTCTTTGCAATCACTTGTTATGCATCAGAGAGTTGGGCAATGACTACAGAGGATAGAAGGAGAATTGATGCTTTTGAGCTGTGGTGCTGGAAAAGAGTATTGAATGTACCCTGAACTGCCAAGAAAACAAACAGATTCAACCTGGAGAAGGTTAAACCAGGCTGCTCCTTGGAGGCAAGGATTCTGAGGCTTCGTCTGACATACTTTGGACATGTTGTAAGGAGGGAGAGGTCCTTGGAGAGGGACATCATGCTTGGGAGGGTGGAGGGACGGCGCAGAAGTGGAAGACCATCTATGAGGTGGATCCATTCAGTGACTGGGGTAATCGGGATGGGTGTGTCAGAGGCAGTGAGATTGGCACAGGATAGAGCAGGGTTTAGGGCTGTTGTACATATGAGTCGTAAGCGACTCGACGGCACATAACAACAACAACAATTATGAAATACAAAGACCCACTCATCAGGTCCTGCTTAACTTAAAACAAGAGGCTTCCAGCTCACAGCTGATTGTTGACTAAATCTAGGCAACCAATCCACTTATATTCGATTGTTAACAAAATTTTAAAAAATGACCAAACATTTAATACCCAACTTTAAATTAAATAAAAATAATCCTACTGTCTAGAGTCCAGCTGCTTCACACAGGAGCCCCCAAACTGGAGATATAGTCAGTGCCCAACCAACTTTTAAATACTACATCTCCAGTTTCTGGGTTTCTGTGTGAAGGAGCTGGATTCTGGAGGGTAGGGCTGTTTTAATTTAAAGTCAAGTGTAAACTGTTTGGTCATTTTTTATTTTGTTAACAACTGAGTGTGAGTGATTGGTCACCCAGATTTAGTCAACAATCAGCTGTGGACTGGAAGCCTTTTGTTTAAGTCAATCAGGACCTGATGGGTGGGCCTTTGTATTTAAAGTTGGTTGGACCTGGTGTTAAATTGTGTTTGGGGAGAACATTGTGCTAAATGGTACAGCACTTGTCTGTCAGTGTACTGTGCTAACTTGAGGCTGCTATGATTCTGAATGCTGTGCCATTGGTGTGTCAAATGCCATAATGGTTACCCATGGTATACAGAGTTTGGTACAGTTCCCAGATTAAGACAGATTTGGAAGCAGAATTAGCATCCACTTCTTAAATAATAGACCTTTGGAAATCCTATGAATACTAGAGAAATGATGAATGTTATGGAATAGTGTTCAGATCTTTTGTTTGTAGGGTCCCTATGTGTCATACTTGACTCAATGGCACCTAACAACACCAACATCACTGAATAGGAGCAGACTCATAGTTGACACTTGAACAAGTTTTCAGAGGCAGTAAATCACATAGGAGGAGACTGCCCAGCTTTCTTGTGGAGCAGTTGGTGGATTCGAACCATGTTCTTTGGGTTGCTAGTGCAACTCCTTACCACTAAGCCACTAGAAGGTTTTTAAAGGCTGTATATTGTACATCAAAAGAAATTGCCCATCGTCCTCCCATAGAGTGACTGGTGGAGCCAAACCTCCTGCCTTTGTGTTGGTAGAACAAGTGGTTGCTCTAACCCACAGCTATCCCATATCTTGCAGAATAGAACTGTGCTCCATAGGGCTTTGAAGGCTGTAATCTATTGGACAGACTGCCAGGTATTTCTTCTGAAGTGTTGCATTCAAATCAACAATCTTTTGGTTAATAGTGCAGCATGTAATGCCTTATGCCACCCAAGGACTCTTGGGTTACCTGGGTAGGCTCAATGCATTTCCAACAGGCTTATAAGAAAATCAAACAGGGAGGAAAGAGACGGAGATAGAAAATGATATTGAAAATAGGTCTGAGAGAAAAAGAGGCTTAAAGATGTTATACTTTCCTGGTTTTGAAACAGAAACCATGGAATACAAGCAGCCTCCTATAAGCACGAGGTGGAAAAGATAGGAAAATAGATTCTTCCCTTGAGTCACCAGAAGAAATGCAGGAGTCATAACCTATTTTGGACCTCTTCTGACTGAAACCATTAACTCCAAAACTTTAATGAATCTGTGTTCCTTCAAGCAACAGCCTGTGAAACTTGTTATATCAGCAATAGCAAACTAATACACTCAGTAAAAATGACAAATATGTCCATAAAGTCCTGTATAAAGTGTTCATAGCAGCTTCATTCATAATTACCAATAAATGCCACTCTGCAGGAAACTGGATATTAAAAATATACTATTATCTATACAATGGAATATTATTCATCACTACCAACTGGCAGCATCAGGATGGATGGTGAAGAGATTGAGATTGTTCACAGCTTCAGTATGCTTGGCTCCACAGTCAACACTCTCAGCACCAGTAGCCAGGAAATTAGAAGACGCATTGCCATGGGAAAGTCTGCTGTTAGGGACCTCTCCAAAGTATGAAGAGCAATGGTGTCTCTCTGGAGATTAAGGTGCGTCTGATACAGGCCATGGTCTTTGCTATCACTTGTTACGCATCAGAGAGTTGGACAATGACCAATGAGGATAGAAGGAGAATTGATGCCTTTGAGCTGTGGTGCTGGAGAAGAGTATTGAGGGTACCATGGACTGCTAGGAAAATAAACAGATTCATCCTGGAAAGGGTCAAACCAGGCTGCTCCTTGGAGGCAAGGCTTCTAAGGCTCTGTCTAACATACTTTGGACATGTTGCAAGGAGGGACAGGTCCTTGGAGAGGGACATCATGCTTGGTAGGGTGGAGAGACATTGCAGAAGGGGAAGGCCCCCTTTGAGGTAGATTGATTCAGTGACTGGGATAATTGGGATGGGTTTATCGGAGACAGTGCGATTGGCATAGGACAGAGCAGAGTTTAGGGATGTCGTACATAGGGTCACTATGAGTTGCAAGCGACTTGACGGCACATAACAACAACAACAACAACTACAACTACAGATTAAACTCACAGACATTATAATGAACAAAGCTGAACACAGAAGAGAATATTCTGTAGGATTACATTTACATGAATGAAAAATGGATTTGCTCTGAAAACCACAACTGAAATCGCAATTTTAAAAAAACTGAAAAATTAAATATTCCATTTCTGTATCATCGTAAAAGGGAAAACTAATCCATGTAAAAAGACATTAAGAACAGCTATGCTAATGGTGGAGGAACTGAATGGCAAGATATGTGATGGAACTTTTCCTTGGTGTCTACTAGCCAATGCCCATGAGAGAACTGATTCCCTGTTGTAATGAGAGAAAAAACTTACCATGGTAAAGGTATAAGGTGTTTTAAGAAGGGGGTCAAGATTTACTCTTCCCTGCCCCCCTTTTTTTGTGGTTGGAGCTTGTTAGGGAATTTTGGGAAGGGTTTTAGGAAGAAGATTTTATGGATTTGATGTATCAATAAGCAGAGTAAATGACTATTTTAATAGATCTTAAATAAAGTGGCAGACCGTCCAAGGTATAACTCCAAGAAAAGCACCAGTCATTTAGTTGGGATGTGAAAATGTATTAGTGGCTTATAAACTTGATGTTGTGTGTGCTTCCCTAAGATTATAAAGTGGTCTTGATTTTTTTTGCTGGCTTATCAAAGTCACAAACTGTGACACTGATATTCAGTCACATTGTTAATGCTCACTATAAGACTAGCTATAAGTACCAGGCCAGTTCCTGAATGTCAGTAGCTACTTTGATCTTTCTCAGAAGAGTGAATTATATCAATGTATCCATTTTTCCCAAAGGTAAAAGGAAAAGAGAATATCCTCCTATACTACTTACCTCCTCTGAAAACCTGGTGCAGGTTCAGTTATGAGTCAGTTCCAAGTCAACAGATCTTAACAACATCTGCCGAAGTTTAAGATTTGTGAATGTTGATGTCAATTCTATCCCACAAGGTTCTTTTTTAAAAAACAAAAACAAATAAGTTGGTAGAAAAGAACACTGAATAATAAAAATGAACCAATGCACGACAGATGAATGAATGAGCGGATCCCGGAAACATGGTTAGCAAAAGTCAGAAACCAGTAATTCCATTTCTCTGACATTAAAGGCAAAAATACAGAAACCAAGAAAAGTGGTTGGTAGGGCAATGACCATGAAGCAGCAGCATGGGGGTACTTTATAAGATGCTGTGATTGTACACATAGGATTGTTCTGTTTCCAAAAACTCCAAACCATATTTCTAAAAAGCATATAGTTGATTGTATATAAATTATACTTCAATAACTCCACCTAACCAAAAATATATATAATCAAGTTGAGGGTGAGAGAGTGGGTGTAAGCGTATAAGAATGGCAGAATGTTTATGACTGTAGAGATGGGTACTTGGTAGCTTGTTATGCTCATTATTTATGTTTTCCATGAAAAAAATTCTTTCAATGGACTGGGAAATCTCTCATAATGGAGGCAGAGATATCAGCTGACTGTTCATTCTCCCAGAACACTTTTTGCACATTAATGAACTGATGCCCTCAGATTCTCAAACTTACCTCCTGCTGTTCATGTTCCTAAAACAAGCTTTTTGTATTTCCTTTCACATTTCTTACAGGTACTTTTCAGAATTTTCAATCCTTCTTGATGCCTAGCCTCCCTAAGTTTTGCTGCTTTGAGGCCTCCTTTTCCTTCCACTTGGACATCCTCTCCTATGTAGTATTTATTTATTTTTAAAGATGCCCTTTCCTCACAATGGTCTCTTTGATATGTCAGTAAACTATGCAGGGCTTATTTTTCAAGTAGCTGTTCTTTTGGATTTGCGCCATTCATTTATCACAGGCTTCCAATAAAGCACTTTTAAACAGAAATGGGCTCCAGGATTTCTATGGGCTGTAACTTTTTAAACAATTCCTTTCATTTTCCTCCCTAATGCCCTCATTCTGTCCTAGTTTCCCTTTTATAAAACAGAGCAATCAAATGATGGATAATTTCCCCTCCCTTCCTCATTAGCAGGCTGAATGTGTATTGTGGTTATTATTCACTGAGTGGTTTACCCATGACCACTCAGTGCCCCAGTGTGGTCACTGAACACACCCAAATTCAGCAGGGCTCCTGCCTATCATACTTTGTTGCGGGGGCTCTGGTATTTGCCCAACTCCCAGTACTCTCAGTCATGTATTAACCTTCATATTGTTAACTGGCTCATTATAATCTACAAGATAAAATCTAAACTCACACCTATTAGAATAGCTAAAATAAAGACAAGCAAACCAAGAGTTAGTAAGGATGAGGAATAATCAAGATTCACACACTGTTATAGAGATTGTAAATGGTACTTAGGAAAATAGCCTCACTGTTCCTCAAAACATACAATCCAGCAATTCCACTATATTTATACTGCAAGAGAATTTAGAACATGTGCTCACCCACAAAAGTTCGTACATAGCAAAATTATTTAGTAAAAAAAAAAAAAATTAAAAAAATAGTAAAAAAACCCCCAACAACCCAAATGTCTATCAACAGATGACTAGATAAACAAATTGTAGTGTTTCTTTACAATGGAATACAACATAGCAATAAAAAGGAGCAAACCACTAATGAACATGTGATTAATTTAATGAGGAAGATTCTTGATGAGATGGATAGATTCAGTAACTGGGATAATGGGGGTAGGTGTCTCAGAGACAATAAGGCTGGCACAGGATAGAGCAGGGTTTAGGGCTCCTGTACACAGGATCACTAGGAGTCACAAGTGACTCAACGGCACATAATAACAAGAAAAAAAAGCCGCCTACTTAAAATGCCATTTACATAAAGCTTTATATAATGCAAACTCAACTACAGTGCTAGAAAGCAGATTAATGTTTATGTGAGGCTGTGAGAAACAGAAACTTTTAGAGTGATGGCTTCATGAACCTATACCTACACCAAATTGGCCACTCTAAGTATATGTACTTATTGAACCTACTAGGCTCAGAATTAGGAGAGAGGGTACCAATGCATGTCCAAGCAGTTTAACACAGTCTAATAAAGTTGAGTGACGGGTGGGGAATTACAAGAGGGACACCTACCATCAATTCTAATTATCTGTCAATGAAATGTCAAAAAGAACAACCAAAACAAAACAATTCAAACTCCTAGTCCCAGGTTTCTTTCTCTAACTTTATTATTGCATCAGATGCTCCTTCAGTTCATAACAATTCCGCTCAAATGGACAGTGACCTACTATGCAAAGAACTTCCCTTAATACTTCATTCAGCCACCAATAGAACTCCAGCCATAGTTGAGTCACCTACCACTTAGCATGTTTCTAGATTTGCCCTCCCAAATCCTAGCAGTATCTCATTATCACTTGTTTCTGTTATGTGCTGTCAAGTTGCCTGCAACCCAATACACAGCAGCTCTGAACTCTACCTCCATTGCCCCAGTTACTGTAACAATCCATCTCATCCAGAGTCTTCCTTTCCTGTGCTGTCCCTCCACTCTTCCGAACATGATGTCCTTCTCTAAGGACCGGTCTCTCCTGGCGACATGCCCAAAGTATGTGAGATGGAACTTCAAAATCCTAGCCTCCAAGGAGAAACTTGGTTTCACCCTTTCCAAGACAGACTTATTTGTTTTCTTGGCAACCTACTACAATATGGAGATGACACAACCTTGCTTGCTGAATCCGAACATGACCTGAAGCACTTGCCGCAGAAAGTCAAGGACTGTAGTCTTCAATATGGATTAAAGCTCAACATCAATAAGACAGATTCTCACCACTAGACCAATTAAATTAGCAGCACCATGGTAGATGGTCTTTGCAATTACTTGTTATGTGTCAGAGTGCTGGACAAAGACTAAGGATGACAGAAGAAGAATCGATGCTTTTGAGTTGTGGTGCTGGAGAAGTCTTTTTGTTGTTAGGTGCCATTAAGTTGACTATGACTTACAGCGACTCTATAAATCAGAATGGGACCTTGTTCTATCCTCAGTATTTTTTCATTCTCAAATTCTCAATTTAAGTCAACAGAGATTCTTATTATTTGGTGCTTATTAACTCACAGATCTTTCAGATCAACTTTTTACAGCCTATCATTCATGTAATGATCCTCAATGGATAAAGGAGCTACTGTACCTGCAGCAGTGAGCTATGTACAGAAGTTCAGAGGGAGCTCTGGAGCCTAGTGGCAAGAAGCTGCATTGCAATCCCAGAGGTACGTGGTTGGAATCCACAAGAAGCTCTGTTGGAGGAGGAAGAGCAGCAATCTCCTCCTGTACCAGTCAGATCTGAATCGACAGTACACACACGCACAAAAATAATAAAAATGGAGAAAAAAAAAGTTAGGTTCAATGTCAAAAATGAATTAATATGTGTTCAAGCAATTAAAGGTGAGTGAACTGTGGGGAATATCAAGAATGACACCCTCAAAAGAACCCTAATGTCAAGGGTGGGTTCTGTCAGGAAAGAGTGCTTAAGACCCAACAGTCTGTGATTAAGTCATTGCTGTAGTTGTGAACAGTTGACCCTCCACTCAGTTTTCCCAGGCAGTAAATTGCATGGGAGATTGTCCATCTTTCTCTCATGGAACAGTTGGAAGATTCAAAGTATATTTTTTGTGTGTTGGCAGCACAATTCCTTACCACTAAGCCACTAGAGCTCCCTAAGACATAATACTCTGAATCGTTAAGATCAACCTCAAAATGATGGTAGGTAGGAGTGGATGAGGCGTTCCTCATCAAAGCAGCACTACATGCCAAATACTCCCACAAAACAAACCATTAAAGAGGGCATTCTGGTGACCTAGGGGGTAGGAGTTAAATCATCAGCCCAAAGGCATGTGGTTCAAATACACCACCAGGTGCTCAGTGGGTGAGATGGGCACCTCCTGTGTGATGTCTAGCCTCTGAAAACTTGCTGAAGAGTCAGCTAAGAGCCGGTTCTGACTCAACAGCTAACAACTTTAAACCCTGAGTTCCCAAAGAATAAAGTTTGCATTAGTTCACATTGTTGCTAAGTGCCACTGAAATGAGCACGACTCCTTATGACTCTATGAACAGATCCGAACCCTGTCCTATCCTGTACCATCCTCATTTCTGACATATTCGAGTCCATTGCTCCAGTCATTTTTTTGTCAACCTATCTCACTGAAGGTCTTCTTGTATTTTGCCATCCCTCCACCTTCCCAAACATGTCCCTTTCCATAGAATAGCCTTTTCTAACATGCCCAAAGGTTCACCTAGATAATGGAATCTGGAGGTTCATTTTGGTAGAGGTCATGAGATGCTGATTTGGAGGTAGACTGACAGCTAAACCTTGCTGTTAGGCATTACATTTGTAGAACACTCTAGAAAATTCTGGTGACACAATATATAGGGTGTTGTGCAAATCTACCAGGTTCTTGGAGGGAGAAAGATCTCTTCCCATTACGATTTCTAGCCTTGGAATGACTTGATAGTAGGTAGTAGTGTCTAGAAGGCAGAATGGAGCCTTTGAAAGATTTCAGCCTGTGGAAAACCTTGTTTATACCCATTTCTGAAATAATCTTGCCTGATATGCAGAGAAAAGTTGAGAGGACAAAGCAGGTCTCTCTTTGGAGGAGATCATAATGGTCCTGGGGCAGATGGCAGCCTGAGGTCAGGCTGAGCAGGGAGAGGCCTAGCAGGATCTGTTACACATCTGCCCTAACCAACTTCCTTTCACAGTATCCTAAGTCCTTGTTCCCAAAGCCTAATTAGAAAGACTACCTCTTAGGTCACTGACCCCTCCTTAAAGTCAAGGTCTCCTCATTTGGTTTTAAAACAAGTGCTTGAACTGGCACTATCAAGCAAAGTTGTTCTATCTCTTTTATCCAGCATCTTCCAAGTTAAAACTAAAGCAAAAGCTAAGCCCATCCATCGCCAGAGTGACTGACACTCTCTCATACTGACTCTCCACTGAGTTTCCAGGCTTGTTAAATCCATTCTAATGGTTTATTATATAAGCTGATTTTGAGGAAGCAGGCGTTTAAAACCCCACACAGTCAAGTTCAGGCACAGATTGGTGCACTTCTGAGTAGACTTGACTTCTGAAAACATTACGGGGCTAGAACATTCCTCTGGGCCCTTACATCTTCAGGGATAGAGGATTTAATCTTAAAAAAATCTCCTAAAACCTTCTCTTACAAATTCTTAAAAACTAATTCTACTTCTTCTAATAGTCTAATTCATCTAATGTGGTAGACTGTTTCATCAAAGAAGAGAGGCTTGAAGGAGTTAAAGCTTAACATTCATGATCAGCACTGCTTTTGAGAGGTGAAAGGGAAAGGGACTCTTTTATTAAAACTTTATAGATATTGCCAGTGAGCAAGACTCAACTTTCCATTGGATTTCCAGGGCTATAAAATTGCACAGGAGGCTATCTTCTTTCCCACGGAGACAATGCCAGACACAGCCTCTGGGCTAGCAGCAAAACTCCCTGCAAAGGAAGCCACTAGAGCTCCCTAGTGTATTAAGCTTGTTAAATGCATCTTTAGTATTCAGTTCTTCTTTGGAGCCTGAAGGTAGGTAGTATTAGTGGCAGTGTTGACTGTGGACCCAAGGAAGCTGAAGTTGTTAACAATCTCAATCTCTTCTCTATCATGATATCCAGTGGTGAGAATCTTTGTTTTCTTCATGAGCTTCAATCCATCTGAAGGCTGCCATCCTTGACCTTCTCCAGCAATTATTTCAGGTTCCTCTCGGTTTCAGCAGTTAAGATTGTCATCTACACAGCACAGGTTGTTGAGTTTTTCTCCAATCTTGATGTCACATTCCACCTCATGAAGTCCTTACAAATGATCTGCTTATAGACTGATCGGTATCAAGATAGAATACATCTTTGACATACACCTTTTGATTTTGAACCATGCAATGTGTCCTTGCTCTGTTCTGACAACTGCTTTCTGATCCAAGTACAGGTTTCACATTAAGTATAATAATGTGTTCTGGGATTCCCATTCTCCTTTAGACTATTTGTTGTGATCCACAGTCAAATGCCTTTGCATAGTCAATGAAACACAGACATCCTGTATACTCTGCTTTCAGCTACAATCCATCTGACACCGGCTAAGCTCCTAGGGCCACAGCCCCTTCTAAACCCTGCTTACACATCTAGCAGTTCTTTGTCGAGGTCTTGTTCCAGTTTTGGATAATCTTCAGTAGGATCTTGCTTGTATGTGGTATTAGTGATATCAACACTCTTGGTACTAGAAACCAAGACAAACAGCTGTCAAAGACCTATCCAGAGTACGGAAGGGCAACGTCAGTCCAGAGACTACTGTGCCTAATCCAATGCATGGTCTTCACAATTACTTGCTATGCATCAGAGAGCTAGACAATGACTAAGGAAGACAGAAGAATGCCTTTGAGTTGTGGTGCTGGAGAAGAATATTGAACATACTATGGACTGCCAAGAGAACAAATGGATCTGTCCTGGAGAGAGTGAAACCAGGCTGCTCCTCGGAGGCAAGAATTTCAAAGCTTCATCTCACATATGTTGGGCATGTGGCCAAGAGGAGCTAGTCCTTGGAGGACATCAACCTTGGAAGGGTGGAGGGACAGTGCTGGAGAGGAAGATCCCAGATGAGATGGATTACCACCACCACTGGAGTAATGGAGGTAGGTATCAGAAACAGAGAGACTATCTCAGGATAGAGAATGGTTCCGAGTTATACTGTACACAGGGTCACTACAAGTTGCAAGTGACTTTAGGGCACATTTCAACAATATGGCAAGAGGTACGACTGTAGAGCTATGGGACTAGTAGACAGATGCAGAGCCAGTGGATCGACTCTCTTCCCAGGGACGGCTGTGTAGCTCGTCTCTCCTAAACTGTTAGGTTGGTATCCCATAAGCACAACAGCAAAAAGTCAAGAAAAGCCATCTGGCATACTGAGTAAAAAGAAAAAAATTGGAAGAAAACAGTAATTGTGGGATCGGCAAACAGTGCTGTTCCTCTAGATACTAAAATGGTTTAATTTTTTCTAGTATTTATAAGGTCAGATGTGGGTTAAGGTCTCCTCTTCCATCACGCTAGAAGAGGCTGCTTACATACATTGCTTACAGGTTTCTTTGAAGAAACTTTTAGACACTTCCCTATTAAAATCTCCTGTAGCCATAATAGCAATCAAATGCTCTTCCAGTTTTGTACTTTTACAACTTAGCACCTCCATTTTATAAAGTCATGTCCCAGTAAGACAAATGCCTTAATCTTAGAGATAACTACTTCATTCTTCCCTCAGCACTCCAGCCCTCATCATTCCATCATGCAGTCTGTTTAGCTTTTATTTCGCAACTAACTATAAGCACCTTTGGGGCAAACTTCTGAGTGGTTTCTCAAAGCACTGGTCCCTGGTGCCCATTCACTACCTTACTGGCAGTTATTGTGGGAAGCAAGGTTGGGGGAAGAAGGGATAGCTAAAGGCAACAAACCCACAGCCTCCTGCAATTTTTATCTGCTTGATCTTGCAAATTCTACGAGTCCCTGAGCAATCTGGAGGATATATTCCAAGACTAACTTCAATCACAAGGGAAAGAACTGATTTTCAAAGAACTGAAAAAGCGACACTTTGGGGCCTGAAAATGCTATAGTGAAAATGTATGCAATTGTCAGCCTCCATGGGAAACAGAAAGATCAGCAGCTGCTAGTATTTCACAGTAGAATCCAGGTTAAACAATCATGAGGCGTGTGAACACAGGCAAACCACTTGACATCACTTGAGCCAGCAGAAAAACTGGATAAAAAGCAATCTTTGGCAAGGAAACAAAGCCACACAGAAATAGCGTCCTCAAACACCACTTTTCGGCCAAAGCAAGCTTCTATTCACTGGTGGTCAGAGTCCAAAGCTTACCTCCCAGAACTGTTAAGTCCATTGACTCAGAGTTGCCAGTGGCTGCCACCTAGTGGTTTAAATGGCAACCATGTATTAATGTGGCTACCTTTTTAGTTATCAGTCCCAAGTATTTTAATGTCTTAATGACAGGGATCACTAACTATATAAGATCCTGCCCACTGGTACAATCACTGTGAAAGGCAGTATGGTGCTTTCTCAAAAAGTTGCAAACAGAGATACCATCTGACCCAGTAATTCCACTACTAGGAATATACCCCAAAGGGACCATAACTGACATCCAAGCAGATTTATGCACACACATTTATTGCAGCTTTGTTCACAATAGCAAGGAGTTGGAAACAACCCAAGTGCCCATCAATAAACAAATGGATAGAGAAACTGGAATAGAATACTATGCTGCATTGAAAAACAAGGAACTCATGCAGTATTATTCAAAATGGGTGACTGGAGGACATTATGCTGAGTGAGGAATCTCAGTCACAAAAGGACAAATACCGCATTGTGCCACTATTGTAAAACAGGACTGACCTTGGGGTTGGGGAGAGACTTAGAAAGATGGGTTCAATAATGTATACTGCATTGAAACGGATAAGGGAGAAAACTGTTTAAAAGGGATGTGATTAGGTATTTTTGTCACAACAGGAGTCTAGAGCGAAGGCTACATGGTGGAGCAGACCTGGGGGAGGGTTTGTAAAACAATGAAAGAATTTGTCTTTTACTTTTCCAAGAGGGTAGTGTACTAGCAGGGAGGGTTGGGAGGGGATAAAAGTGCAACAAAGAATGAATGGAAATCCAAAGTCTCTAATTTTTTATTGAAATTAGCAGTAAGTTAAAAAAAAAAAAAAAAAGACCTGGCCCACATTATCTCATAAATTCCCAAGTCCCACACCACATTAAAACTACGTTTTCCAGGCCAAAAAGCTTACCTCAGTAGGTCTGTCCTGAGGTGGTACCACGGCTCAAGTGGTCACAATGGATTAGTTCAAGTGTTTTTGATCTTCACTGGTGCATATTACCAGTTATGACTGACCACCAAGTGAAGCCAGTGGTAACCCCACCCAAGGACTGTTTCCTAGAACATTCATTGGCTCCTCCTTCAAGATCATCCTCATGTCCCTCTTCTAGGAACTTAAATGCTTGTGGTTTGCTGTCAAGGACTGCACTCCAATTTTTCTAGTGTACATGGCAGAACATACTTCCTCTCTAAAACATTGAAGCCTGCAGAAATACCCACAACTCCTGATTCAGGAGTTCACTGTTGTCCACTTAATTCATGTTGATGCAAAGCTACTAATTAGAAAGGTCTCCAGGAAACAAAATATTTTCCCTTTATAAGGAGTCTTGGAATAACAACCAATTGACCTAAAACCCACTTCTACCCTTTCCACTAGCCTGAGCATAGATGAGAAATTATCTTTGCCTTTCCATATCCTATTTTCCTAGAATATCTTCTCAAAACATTCAAATACTTAGCATAGTCTTAAATCCAAGGTCAAAACAGCTCCTTTCCCATCAAGCAAAATGGACCAGTAAGGTTGGTGGGACAAAACTGACAAACTTCCCAACTGCCTCCCTAGGGCATGGAGGCATGGACACTGGACCCGCCTCTGCAGGGAGGAGCCTGCTGGAACCAAAACAAGCCTGTGTCCAAGCCAAGTGCAGCAGCTCTAACAGCAACAAATGACATCACTCTGGACAAAAGACAACTCCCCAAACCAAGCAAGTCTGGCCATTTTAGCATTCTGACCCCTAGACCATTTTTATTCAGGATTTATGACGAAAATAAACAGGGAGACTCGATTAAGTTTTTCTGACTACATGTTTATTCAACACAAAACAATTCCCTCCAACTTTACTGAGGTGGCTGACCACGTCCACGACCAAATCCGCCTCTCTGTAAGAAAGCAAACGATGACATCAGTGTTACGAACACACCCAGCTGTCTATCTTCTTGGGCTTTTCTAACTTTCAGGCCGTAGGTCTATAAAACCCCCCGTCTTATCCCTCACTGGCTATGGGACCATCTTCTTAGTGTGTATCCATATATTCACATGTGAAAACAGGACAGCTCTTGTTTCTACTGTACATACCTTTTCTCAAACGAGACCTCAGGAGATGTGCTACTTTTAAGGATGTGCCATATGCCAGGAGATGACACCAATCCTCACAATAAATACTTTACTCAGATTGATAAATCTCAAAATTACCTTGGTGAAGTTACAGTATGCCACATGATAATGCTTAGTGAGATCCCTTTAAGTAATAGATGTATGAAAGCTAGCATTATTTTTCACAAGGTAAAATTTATTTGGAATCTGTGGTGGAAAGGTACATAGTGCACTACACCGTACCTCTAAAACTTAAGGGATCTACAGGGCAATTGGGGATACTCACAAACTGGAATTCAGTTGCTGACCCAGCCCCAGCCTCGGCTTTCTTGTCGGCACCAGCTGAAATTAGAAACACCAGTTTAGAGTGATCATCTGATCTGATATACAGCAGAACAAGGGAAGATGAGTCACCTGACTATAAGCCACAGGAAAGGCTGCATCAACAGTGACACCTATCCAAGTACAAATAATTGACCACATTTTTTATTTGTGTTAAATAGTATTTGTCAGTTTTGCAAACAATGTAACTCCTGCTTCCGATGTATGTTTGTGTGAGCACATTATATGTATTAAATACAGTACACAGACAAGTAGGGAGCTCTGATGGCTTAGTGGTAAGGACAACCCAGAAGCACTTAGGTCTAATCCACCAAATGCTCTTTGGAAAAAGCAAGCAGTTGCTTCCCTCATGATTGATTAGTTAAAACCTGCTGGATTCTTCCAAGAGTCTGTTCCAACTGTACACTATAAACACATAGGATCATCTGAGCCCCTTTGCTTCCTGACTCCCTTTCTCCTGGGGTAGACCTCTCTCTCACGATTCCTTAAACCATTTTTCAAAATTCAGACAGCAAACTACTGCCTTCTTCAGGGCTACCCTACTTGCTTACAAAACTCAGTAAATAAAATAATACTCTTCATTGAGCTTGTTTCCATTTGCTTTCTTAACTGCTGCTAGGTGACTGTGTGTCAAGTGTGACTTATAGCAACTCTATGAACAACAGATCTAAAGCCTGTCCTAATCCTGTGCCACTCTCATCAGACAAACTTGAGCCCACTATTGCCGGTACTTTGACAATTCAGCTCCTCGAGGGTTTTCCTCTTTCACTGACACCCCCATCTTTCCAAGTTTGATGTCCCTTTCTAGCAACATGCTCAGAATAAGTGAGTTGAATCTCCACCATCTTTGCCTCTAATGAGCACCTGCCTGTAGATTCTCCAAGACATATTTGTTCTTCTGGCAACCCATGGGATAGTCAGTAGTCTTTTCCAACATCAAAACGGAAAGAAACAGATTCTTTCACTGTCTGGTCCTCTGGTGCTTATTAAGTGAATGAAAAGGACATTGCTTGAATCAGAACACCTTAGCCTTCAAAGTGACACCATTGCTTTCCAAGACTTTGGAGTGTTCTTTTACAGCAGACTTTCCCAATGTAAGCCCTTTAAAAAAATTTTTTTAAAGTCTTTCAATCTGTTGTAATGTGCCGTCGAGTCGCTTTCGACTCATAGCGACCCTACGTACAACTGCCCTAAACCCTGCCCTATCCTGTGCCAATCTCACTGCCTCTGACACACCCATCCCGATTACCCCAGTCACTGAATCAATCCACTTCATAAAGAGTCTTGCCCTCTTGTGCCGTCCCTCCACCCTCCCAAGCATGCTATCCCTCTCCAAGGACCGGTCCCTCCTTACAACACCTCCGAAGTATGTCAGACGAAGTTTCAGAATCCTTGCCTCTAAGGAGCAGCCTGGTTTAACCCTTTCCAGGATGAATCTGTTTTCCTAGCAGTCCATGGTACCCTCAATACTCTTCTTCAGCACGACAGCTCAAAGGCATCCATTCTCTTTCTATCCTCCTTAGTCACTGTCCAACTCTGATGCATAAAAGTGATTGCAAAGACCATAGCCTGTATCAGATGCACCTTAGTCACCAAAGTGACAATATTGCTCTTCAGTACGCGGGAGAGGTCCCTAAAAGCAGACTTTTCCATCGCAATACGTTTTTTTTATTTCCTGGCTGCTGGTGCCAAGAGTGTTGACTGTGGAGCCAAGCAAATTAAAGCTGTGAACAATCTGAGAATCTTTGTCTTCTTGACACTGAGCTTCAATCCATACTGAAGGCTGCAGTCCTTGACCCTCTGCAGCAAGTGCACCAGGTCCTCCTCAGTTTCAGCAAGCAGGGTTGTCATCTGCATAATGCAGATTGTTAATAGATCTTCCACCAATCCTGACACCACAATTCGCCTCATAGAGCCCAGTCTCCCGGATAATCTGTTCTGCATACAGGTTGAAAAGGTTATGGAGATAGGACACATCCCTGGAGTACACCTTTCCCAGTTTTGAACCATGCAGTGTTTTCCTGCTCTGTTCTGATGACTACTACTTCTTGGGCCAAGTATAGGTTTCACAAGTCAGCCAGTTTGTTATGATCCACAGTCAAATGCCTTTGCATAATCAATGAAACACAGATAGACATTCCTCTGGTATTTCCTGCTTTCAGCTAAGATCCATCTAACATCAGCTACAATATCCCTTACAATGAAAATTCAACCTTTCTGCAAAATTTTGTTAAAAATCAATTTAAAATATTTTTTAAAACCAGCATAAAAAAAAAAGACCATACAGGAAAGTGAAGAATTGCTGCAGAACATTTCTATGGCTGTAAATCATTATCAAAGCAAACCGCCAACATCTTTCTCTCAGAGGCTGTTGGTTCTGCACACCTTAGGGTTACCAGCCAAGCATTTAATCACTGTACCACCAGGCCTCTACCATTAACTACTGGGGGGGGGGGAGAGAAAGTAAAAAGGCAGAATGATCCCTTAATTAAATAAAAGCAAGTAAAATGCAATCACCCTGAAAACACACTACCAATGTCACTTCACCTTAAGAGTAGAATTCCAACTCCTTTCATGCTCCACAACAGCACTGTCTTCTCATCTGCTTATTTAGTTCTGATCAAGGAATTAAGGGAGTTGCACCCAAAAAAAAGGTTCAAATCTACTACTAGCTACGCTATATTCTATGGGAGAACTTCCTAGGCTTTAGTTAGGCAACTTCCTACCCCTGGAGGGTCTGCTTTAATCTGGTTCCTTTTTCTATCTGGGATCCTTTTTCATCTGCCTGACTGCTCCTCCCTCCATCTCAGTCACTGGCTGGCTCTCTTCACCTTCAAGGTGTCTGTGCAAATCTCACTTATGCAATCTACCCTGAAAATTCCATTTTACAATTGTGGCACTTTTTCTCCAGTTTCCACTTACAAGAACATTTCATCTATGTTCAGTACCTGGCATACCACAGCTGCTCAATGAATACTTGAATAAACTGCTATTCCAAGTCAATACAAATAGTGGTCACACAGTAAGATATTGAATTCTTTTGTTAGCAAGGAAACAATGAAGACAGTTTGGGTGAACACTGCCTTCAAGGGACTTTATTTATGGAGAGAATACTTATGGAAGATAGAAACGCACTTCTGTTATCAATCCTGGCTGCTATGAAGATGTTTTTTTTTTTATGGCGGGCTTGGTGATGCCCTGGATGTTATGAAGATGTAAGTATTTTAACTTACAGGTGATTTCTAGAAAGCTGTTAGTTCTGCTGTAGTTTATGATCTTCAACTAAACTTTTCTCTGTTCGAGAGTTTTCCTCCTACTTCTCACCTATCAAATCTCTGAAAAAGGAAGCAGCACAAAGGACTCCAGTAGCTCTAGAGTTTGAACCCATTCCTGGTCAGCAGGAATAGTGAAGATTTAGTGGCCCCCGAAGAATTCTGATAGGGGGCACATTACTTACGAGGCACTGCACTCCGTCTGTATGTGTCTCTGTCAGCCTCCCCTCGAGTCAATCTTGCAGGTCGTTCACCTTCCAGACCTACAGAATTTAAACCACACTGTGAATACAGGGTAATGTAGAAATTGTCACTTTAAAGTCAAGAACATGGAAATCACTCTACTGGTCTCACTGGGCAATCATTAGTTATGAAGGATTAACGGTAATAGTAACTTTAAAAGGCAAAAATGTAAAGGTATCTTAAAACCATTCTTATAAATCCTTAGAGAATTAACCTAGTATTCCTTCTAAATCCTTGCCTCCTAATTACCTAGGATTAAATTATAGACCACACCTAAGTTAAAAAAAAACCAAAAATACAAACACAAACACACAAAAACAAATCTGATCCAGCAGTGATCCAGGTTTACGATTACACCAACTCTTCAGATTCCCAAGAGTCACTAAGTCAGCCTCTTTGGGGAAAATCCATACATTTTAATGGGCATCTCATTACTGAGTCCACAAATTCCCCTAAAAAGTTCCAAGGACAAGATCTCCCCAACTTTGAATCTTATGAATAAAAAGGAAACCACAACCATCACAGAATCCAACTCTGAATATCTATCAATTAAATATGTAACACATGAAAGCATTTCACCTCATGATTATCTCTTCTTTTCTCTATGATATGCTGTGAAAATGTCCTCTCATGATGGCCTGAAAATGTGCAACCACTTCCCTTACAAACTGCTCTAGAATCAGGGACAGGGATCTAGGACCTCACTAGGATCAATGTGTCACACCCAAGTCCTAATGTTGACACACTAAAAAAACATTGCATAGCAGAAAACAGCTTCAGAATTGGTCCTGTACATACCTTTCGGTCGTGGCCTGCCAGTCTCAGGTCGGCTGCGGCGCAAGGTGGCAGGAACAATTTCAGGAGGCAGATGAAGGTAATCACGTAGATACTGGATACCCTCGTTGGTAAGGTACCAGTAGAAATGTCTCCAGGCGAACTGTTCCTTCACATAACCTCGTGACTTGAGACTCTGTAAGAAAACTACTGTTAAGGCCCAGAGAGAAAAAGGCATTCAAAAAACCTAGATGTTTTGATCTAGAAAATGTCAGTGACATGGAATGTCTCACAAATTTTCACAGCACATCTCCAAGTGCTTGTTAAGGTGGTAATCAGCTCTTGAGCTCCCTTTGGAATGTGCCTTGAACCATCTGTGACAAAATGTCCCCAGTCACCTCTTGAATACCTGCATGGCCTTCATGACATGAAGGTTGGGCACGTTTTTATCTGCCAGTTCGGGGTGCTTTGGCATGTGGACATCCTTCTTGGCCACCATCACCCCCTCCTTAAAAAGGAGTTCATATATAGCAATCCGGTTCTTCTTGGGCATCAACATCTGTGTGAAGGAAGCAATCATCAAAAGCACTTTAGAGCACTGTGGTTAAAACTGTGTTTTTTAAATCCCAAAATGACAGCAGAAAACCACCAAGCATTGGGTTAAAATCTCAAACACACCATATAAAACGTGCAAAGAGGAATATAAGTCAGAAAAACGGACAAATCATTCACCAGCATTTCAAGTTCGAGAGAAGCCTGGGAAAGCATTAACAAAACACAACCCGGGACTGAGGGTGCACATTTGTTTCAAAGTTATGGTCACAAAATACGATTGGGGCAGGAAGTGTGGAGACCCTATGTATCTGAATACCAGAAGACCGTAAGGGATAGTGCCTGGTTAGGAACGACGAGACTGTAACTTCTATAATGTGTGGAATCGGCCCTGAGAAAGTCCCTCCTGTTTTGACACGGAAACAGACCCCTGACACTAGAGTTGATTTCCACACCTTCACACTCTACCACTATTCTTCCGACTTACAGCTCGAGTTAGGAAAAGCCGCCTTGGGTGAGACGTCCTGACCCAAAGAAAAAGTATGCAGGCAAGTCTTTATCGTTGCCAGGTTGATTCACGTCCTACATCTTCTGATCCTACGCTTTTCGCCGACAGCACCCGCCACTCCCCGCCAGTGGAGCGCCAAATCCTCGTCAGCCGCCATCCCAACCCCCTCCTAGAGCTAAGCGTCCCAATTCCTCTTGCTATTCAGAAATGGACTTAGAAAAAGGAAAAGAAGGGCCTCTTGGCCCAAATGTGGGAAGGCGCAGAGACCACGATTGCGAGATGGCGCAGATGGGGGACAGATGGAACAAGGAAACTACGAGAGGAACTCACCTCGACGTTGGATGGGTCCGGAGCCTAGACTGGAAAAGAGAGAGCATGCGCCGCGCTGTGACTCTTCCGGGCTGAGGCGGCCCCGCCCCCTTGCGAGGACCCACGCACGGCCGGGGTGGCCTCGGCGGTGCCTGAAGGATGGAGTCTTTGCAGGTGATGGTAAATCCCTTACAATTCAAGGACACAGAGGTCTTACAGACCACATTATGTTTGTACCTCATAGATTGTAACCCCGCCGCGAGCTTCTGAGCCTATGCGCTTCATCAGTAAATCTCCGTAGAAATACGCTACTCGTTTTCCAACTGGAAATGTGTAAATAAAGTACTCTATGGAAGCAGGAGTGGCATCCACTTCCTAAACAACATGCCTCCGGAAACTATGAACTTTGATAAATGTCGATAGTTACAGAAAGGCTTCAGGCCTTTTGTTCATAGGGTAGCTATGAGTCGTGCTTGACTCGAAGGCAATCAACAACAATAACATACTTCTAGGGGGGAAAGTGATTATTAAGGAAACTACAACAATAGTAATTTTAATCGAGTGATAATGAATATTTTAGCATATAGTCTTTCAACTTAGAAATATGTCTATTTGAAAACCTAAAAAATCCTTCCCATACACACAAACAAAAAATTGGGAAGGAGCTCTTGTAGCTTAGTGGGTAAAGAATTGCGTTGCCAACCCCAAACTGGCTGTTCGAATCCACCAGCCCTCTGCCAGAGAAAAATGAACAACTACCTCCAGTGTATGTTGTTGTTGTTAAGTGCTGTCAAGTCGCCTGCCACTCATAGCGACCCTATGAACAGTAGCTCTAAAGCCTCTTCTATCCTGAGCCAATTTCACTGTCTTCAATGACACACCTATTCCCATTATCCCTCTTTCTGTGTCAATCCCTCTCATTCAGGGTCTTCTTCTGGGGATGACGCTCCACCATTCCAAGCATTATGTCCTTCTTCAAGGACACACTAGAGCCCATTGCTGCAGTCACTGTGTCAACCCATCTGATTGGGGGTCTTCCTCTCTTTCACCAACCCAACACCTTTCCAAGCACGATGTCCCTCTCCAAGGAATAGCCTCTCCCAGCAACATGCGTGAAGGATGTGAGACAAAGCTTTATCATCTTTGCCTCCAAGGAGCACTCTGGCTGCCCTTTCCCAAAGACATTATCTGTTTGTTCTTTTGGCAGTCTATCAGAGATACTCAGTACTCTTCTCCAACACTACAAATAAGCCTCCACACCTCAACAAAAAAAAAAGGTAAACAACCCATTCACAAAATGGACACAAGATATGAATAGACTCTTCACCAAAGAAGACTTTCAACATGCCCAAAATATGAGAGAGTTTCAAAATCCTTGACTCCAAGGAGGAACCTGGCTTCTGTCTCTCCAGGACAGACTTATTTGTTCTTTTGGCAGTCCATGGTATGTTTAATACTCCAACACTACAACTCAAAAGGCATCGATTCTTCTTCTGTCACACTTGGTTATTGTCCAGTTCTCTGATGTATTCCAAGTAATTGAGAAGAATAGGCCTGAATCAGGGGCACCTTAGTCTCCAGACTGACATTGTAACTCTTCAGCACTCTGGAGGGGTCCCTGACTGCAAACTTTCCCAAAGCAACTCGCCTTTTTATTTAGACCCTCTGAAAATCCGGTAGAGGGTCAGATATGAATCTGGGTCAGTTACAACTCAACGGCCCATTTCAACAAGTATCACTGGTCCCAGTCGGAACCAACTCTTTGTTGACTGGCCATTTTCCTCCCATAGAACAGCTGGTGGATTCAAACCTTCAGAGAGGCACTGCAAATTGGGTGAGTCATGCCATATACGTGAATCCAGAAGAAATATTTTTAAAGTATATGAAAAAAGTTAAAAACTAATTCTTAATATTTATTAGGGTTTTTTACATTGTTGAACATCCCCCCTTTCCTCCTCTCCTATCACACCCTGCAATGCACCCCTTGTTCCAGATTGTTGTCATATGTATAATGCCTAATTATTTATTTGGACAGTTATTCCACTAATCTGTTCTACTGCAGTGTTCATTATCTATTCATTCTTTTCCCATTCTCTCTCCAACCCCCATGTCTATCCTATTTTATGACAGCAGTGCTACGCAGTGCTTATCTTTTTGTGAGAGAAATCTTTCTATCAGCATAATGTCTTCTAGGCTTCCCCATGTTGTGTAATGTTTTACGAGTTCTTTCTTTTTTGGTACTGCATAATATTCCATTGTGAGACCATACCACATAGCTTTTCTATACATTTGTCTGTTGATGGGCTTAGGTTGCTTCCATCTCTTTGCTGTTGTGAATAATACAGCAATAAACATAGGTATAAAAAACAGTTAATAGCTTTAATTGTAAATAGTTATTTCAAGTCAATTAAAACAAACCTCAGTAGCAAAACACAGAACAGATATAAACATATAAGGAAAAAACATAAGTCATTTGTGACTCATAGCAATCCTGTGTACAAGAACCCTAAACCCTGCTCTGTTCTGTGCCAACCTCATTGTCTCCAACACACCTACTCCCACTACCCCAATCATTAAATCGATCCATTTCATTAAGGGTCTTCCTCTCCTGCGCTGTTCCTCCACTCTCCCAAACATGATGTCCCTCTCCAAGGATTGGTCCCTCCTTGCAATATGTCCAAAGTATGTCATACGAAACTTCAGAATCCATAACTCCAAGGAGCAGACAGGCTTCACCCTCTCCAGGACAAATTCACCACTCTTCTCCAGCACCACAGCTCAAAGGCATCAATTCTCTTTCTGTCATCCCTACTCACTGTCCAGCTCTTCAATGCATAGCATGAAATTGTGAAGACTATAGCACAGATCAGGTGCACCTTAGTCTCCAGCCTGATGTCATTGCTCTTCAGTACTCTGGAGAGGTCCCTGACAGCTGACTTTCCCAGTGCAATTAATCTCTTGATTTCCTGGCTGCTGATACCAAGAGTATTGACTGGGGAGCTGAACAAACTAAAACTGTTATCTCAATCTCTTCACCATCCATACTGATACTGCCAATTGGCCCAGTGGTCTTGACTGTATTCTGTTATTAATCTGCATTATATAATCTTTTGACTTCCCTTATGAAAAAAAAAAGAGAGAAACCAATCAATGTAGGAAGAAGTACAGCCAGAGTACTTCTTAGAAGCAAGGATGATGAGACTTTGTTTCATATATTTTGGTCATGTTATTGAGGGGCCAGTCCCTGGAAAAAGATACCATACAGGGAAAAGTAGAGGATCAGCAAAGGAGAGAAGACACTCAAGAAGATGGGTTCACACAGTGAGTGCAGCCAAGATTATGAGGATGGTACAAGATTAGACTGGATTGCATTCTGTTGTACATAGGACCATTATGAAACATAGTCAACTCAATGACACCTAACAACAACAAGGGATCATAGCTGAGAATAGTGACTTCTGTTCTCATGTGGATACTTTTTACTTATTTTTCTTATATTATTTTGCTAGCTATAATGGGAGGTCAGGCATCCTTGTCTTGTTCCCAGTTTTAAGAGTTAAACTCTCAATCTTTCCCCCTTTAGTATAATTTTGGGTGTCGATATTTCATAAATGAATCATATTGAGGAATTTATCTTCTAGTCCACTTTCCTTTAGAGTTTTCAACCATAGAGGGTGTTGGATTTTATAAAATACTTTTTCTTTGTCAATTGAAGGAATCAGATGGTTTTTTTCCTTTGTTTTTCCCATCTTACCTTTAAGAAGTATTCTGGCTGTTTCTTCCGAGATACTGTGTTTGTTTTTTTGGCATTCAATGGTATCTTCAATATTCTTTGCCAATAACAAAATTTTTTTCTTTTTTATTAAATTTTATTAGTTTTAATGAACATTTACA
>NW_006399767.1:27439349-27442294 GCF_000299155.1 Elephantulus edwardii | reverse complement strand
TGGCGGGTAGTCTTCACTCCTCTGGGGTTCCGCGGTGGATGGCTGACTATTGCTCTTCCTGGGTCTCTTCCCAGCCCATCTGGCGGCAGAACTCCGTCTCTGGCGGGGGAACTCCGTCTCTGGCCAACAAAATTCTTATGAATCAATTATTCCTCAGTCTTTCCTATTGTCCAGCTTTCACTTGTATATGAGGCAACTGAAAATACCATGGCTTGAGTCAGGTGGACCTTGGTTCTCAAAGTTACATTCTTGTTCTTCAGCACTTTAAAGAGATCCTTGGCTGCAGATTTGTCCATTGCAATATACCATTTGATTTTTTTTTTTTACTACTGCTTCCACGAGTATGGATTATGGATCTATTGACAATTTAAGTCTACTATTACGGTATTGTTAGGTGCTGCCAAGTTGTCTCCTGTTCATATACCATTTGATTCTTGACTACTGCTTCCACGAGTATTGATTGTGGATCCATTGACAATTTCAGTCTACTATAATGGGATTGTTGTTAGGTGCTGCCAAGTTTCCTCCTGTTCATAGCAACCCACAACAGAAAGAAACCCTGCTCAATCTTGTGCCATCCTCACAATCTCTGCTGTACTGAAGCTTTGTTGTTGTAGTCATGGTGCCAGTCTGTCTTCCTAAGGGTCTTCCTCTCCTTCCCTGACCTATTTTCCCAAGCATGTCCTTTTCCAAGATCTGGCCCCTCCTGAAAACATGCACTAAATATGTGAGGCAAACTCTCATGATCCTTGACTCTAAGGAGCACCATAACTAGTAGTATCTATTTCTCCCTTCAATTCTATCAGTGTTTGCTTTATATATTTCAGTTCCCCAACACCTGTTCACCTTTGAATGATGTTGTTCCCTCCCATAGGTGGGATATCCATCCAGCGGTGGCACTTTCTTGAGAGCAAGGATAATAAGGCAAGGATATTCTCCCAGTATCCTCTCCAGAATTTAACAAAATATGTGGTTCAAGTGTACTAGAGTTTAAAATCTGAAGCTTGCCTTGTGGAAGGCTGAAGTCTATCGTGGAGCTGTAACAGTTTGTTTGTTGGCATAGGCTCTGGCGGCATTTGAGTTCTTTTAGTAAACCAGCCATGCGGCTTTTCTCTCAGGGAATTGCAGCTGCAGTGCAGCTTCTTGCCACTAGGCCACCAGGGCTCACTCACATGTAACCGCCTTTTGACACTTTAGTAGTCTCCTCTGCAATAGTACTCTGCATCTTCCTAATAAAAGTTGTGGCCATGATTCAGCAGAATGCTTTTGGTACCACGTTGATGATTTCCCTCACTCCAGAGAGCTTTGTCTCTGTCTGGTTTATGTCTTATTAATGTGTCTTTATAAAGTACATTTGAATCTGGAATGTCATTTTTTCGTCCCTAGAAAACAGGTTGTTGTTGTTATTGAGTTCCATCAAGTCGAAATTGACCCATACCTGACCCTCTGGCAGGTTTTCAGAGACAGTAAATTGCCTGGCAAGAGATTGCCCATCCTTCTCTTGCGAGTGGATTCAAACCACATGCCTTTGAGATTGAAGCTCTGTTTCTTTCCTTAGGTTACAATATGTTAGTTATACTTAATAAAGGATTCTGGAATAAACAGCAACCTCACTGAAAGCAGAAGAAACTGGATGATAATGGGTAGGAAAGAGGGATACATAATAACACCTTCTGCTATTAAAAAAGGTTCTCAAGTGGCAATGAATCATTGAATTCACTGAATTCCATTGAGCAGCTGGCACTGGGCCAGGTGGTAGACTGGGATAGAATAAGGGCAGGAACATATACCAATCCTCATCAAACAATAAACACTTCTATTAATGCAAATAGTGCTAAGGGTTAAGAATAAAATTACCAGGATGTGGTAATAGGATAACAGAGAGCAAAGTGAATATTTCAATTACTTTGGCCCTGCCATCAGAAGAATTGGATCTCTGATGACAGACATGATTTAAGTGAAGGGCCAGTGAAGGCAAGGAATACTTTAAATGAAAGGGATAACATAAGAAACACAATAATGACTCAAACATATAAAAATCATGAAAGTGGTTTCTATTGTATATGAGGTTGCCACTAGTTGGAAGTAGCAATTAACAACATGTCTTTAGAAGGATTTACTAGTTGTAGTTCTTTTTCTTTTTGAGATAATGTTCTTGTTTTCAAGTTAGAACTGATGCATAGCTGACCCTACAGCAGGTTTTAAGAGGCTTTTAGTCACACCAGAGGAGATTATCCATCCTTCTCCTGCAGAGCAGAGTTTGGATTTGAGCCCCGTGCCTAAGGTTGGCAGTGCAACTTTTTAGCACTAGGCCAACCAGAACTCCCTTTTGAGAGTATAGACCCTTTAATACCCCCACCTCATATCACAAGAAAGGGACCTTGGTGGATTAGTGGTTAAGTGCTTGGCTACTTACTCAAAGATTGGTGAATCAAACCCACCATTCACTTGGCAGGAAAACAATGGGGCAATCTGCTTCTGCAGTCTTGAAAACCTTATGGGGCAGTTCTACTCTGCCCTGTGGGGTTGACTCTGAATAGACACAATAAACATGAGTTTAGTTTGAAATTGTGTCACAACAAGAATAGAGAGAAATCGAGGGGCATAGAGACCCCATTGGTCAACATATTGGTCTGGAAATGTCTCTATTTCTGAGGCTGTGGAAATCCTGTGGCACAGCTATTAAAATAGTCTGGCACTAATTTCCTGCTATTCCACAGGAGAAATATGTGGCAGTTTACTTTCATAAAGATTTGCAGCCTTGGAAACACTCTGGGAAGTTCTGTTCTGCTCACAGGGCCACTTTGAGTTGATCAGTTCAATGGCAATGTTTTTGTTGGGTTGGTTTTTTTTTTTTTCAAGAAGAGGTTGGAAATTATATGAAGGACACTATTTCATGGAAAAGACATATTTTTTTCTATAATTATATTTTATTAATTTTCATA
>NW_006399767.1:27429041-27437829 GCF_000299155.1 Elephantulus edwardii | reverse complement strand
TGGATTAGGACTTCTAATGTTGTTCCTAGCTTTTCTGTAATGAATTTTATAGTCCTTGGTTTTAGTCCTAGGTCCATGATCCACCTTGAGTTGGTGGAAAAGACATATTGATACAAAAGTATACAAGAATAAACCTGGAACACCAAAACAAAAAGAATAAGTCAGGACATTCCTTAATTAGACACCTTGCACTTCACCCTTTACCACACCTAGAAACTCTCTAACCCTGCATATCTCATTTCTTCCTCCCATTTGTAGAGAAAAACCTCCTCAAGAGAGAGCCATCTGGGCTGTGAATTTTCATTTGTAGCTCCGATAACATATGTGAGTTTGTGATATGTAGGTGGATGGCTGCTGGACACACATATTTGAGTTGGCCACCTCAGGTGCCATCTTCTCCTAATAGATCCTGGTCATTCCCTTTGTGTGACAAACTATGCCGTGGACAACCTGTTTTCCAGTGAATGCACCTCCTTGTTGTCATTATTTGGGGCAGCTCTCTGACCTCACTTGTCTGAAACGGTTGTTGTTGTTGTTATGTGCCATCGAGTCGCCTGCGACTCATAGCGACCCTATGTACAACAACCCTAAACTCCGCTCTGTCCTGTGCCAATCGCACCGTCTCTGACACTCCCATCCCAATTATCCCAGTCACTGAATCAATCCACCTCATAGAGGGCCTTCCTCTCCTGTGCTGTCCCTCCACCCTCCCAAGCATGATGTCCCTCTCCAAGGACCGGTCTCTCCTCACAACATGTCCAAAGTATGTTAGACGGAGCCTCAGAATCCCTGCCTCCAAGGAGCCACCCGGTTTAACCCTTTCCAGGACAAATCTGTTTGTTTTCCTAGCAGTCCATGGTATTCTCAATACTCTTCTCCAGCACCACAGCTCAAAGGCATCACTTCTCCTATCCTTCTTAGTCATTGTCCAACTCTCTGATGCGTAACAAGTGATTGCAAAGACCATGGCTTGTATCAGACGCACCTTAGTCTCCAGAGAGACACCATTGCTCTCCAGTACCCTGGAGAGGTCCCTAACAGCAGACTTTCCCATGGCAATGCGCCTTTTAATTTCCTGGCTGCTGGTGCTAAGACTGTTGACTGTAGAGACACGCAAACTAAAGCTGTGTACAATCTCAATCTCTTCACCATCCATCCTGATGCTGCCAATTGGTCCAGTGGTGAGAATCTTTGTCTTCTTGACATTGAGCCTCAATCCATATTGTAGGCTGAATCTGAAACGGTAGTTAATTATAATCCTGAATGTTTTGCTTAGGCCAGGGTTAAGGTGAAAACAGCAGAGTTCAGGGACTTTCACGTCTTTGTAGCCTATTGACTCTATTGCCTTTGCATCTTGCTTTTAATGATATTGCAAAGATGATCCACATTGTAGTAAAGGTCCAGTCTGTCTATTTTCACCTGTGAGCCTCTGGGCACTTTTCACACCCTTTTGTCTTCCTTTTTTTTAAAAAAAATTTTTGTTTTTAAAAAATGTTTATTTTATATTGGTTTGTTTACAAAGTTCACATACATTGTGTTTTACACTATCCTTCACTCCTATTTTGTTTCATATAATCATTCCTATTCATTGTGTTTTATAAAATTAATCACCATTAAACTGTGTCCACCATTACACTGTCTTTCCAGATCCCTGCTAGATCATCCCAATTTTCTTTACCCCTTACCTCCACCAGATTGTGTGACCCTATGATTTCCCTGCTGCCTATCCTTATCCTCTGCTCCTCACCACTCTTGGATCCTCCTACATGCTTTAGTAGTTATTTTTCTGTTTCTACAATAATCTCATGCAGTATTTGTCCTTATGAGACTGAGTTAGTTCATTCCACATAATGCTTTCCAGTCCCTCCCAAGTTATGTAGTAATTTTTGAAATCTTTGTTCCTTAGTGCTGCATAGTGTTTCATAGTGTGAATGTGACACAATATCTTAATCCATTTGACTCTGGTTGGACATTTGGGCTGTTTCCATGTTCTTGTGATGGTGAATAATGCTATGAATATTCATGTACAAATCTCCATTTGTGTCTCAGTTCTAATTTTCTTGGAGTATATTCCTAGCTGTGGAATAGCTAGGTCATATGGAATTTCTCTGTTCAGCTTTTTTGAGGAAATGCCAAACTGCCTTCCAGAGTGATTGTATCTTTTTACAATCCCACCAACAGTGTACGAGAGTTCCTGTCTCTCCACATCCTCTCCATCATTTATTGCTTGGTATTTTGTTAAACTTTGCAAAAAAAAAAGGAAAAACAAACTTTGCCACTGCTACTGGGGTGATACGGCATCTCATTGTAATTTTGACTTGCAGGGAGCTCTGTTGGCTTAGTGGCAAGAATCTGCACTGCAATCCCAAAGGTGTGTGGTTCAAATCCACCATATTCTCTGCTGGGAAAGGAGGAGAAATCACATCCTGCACCAATCGGATCCAATTTGATGGTACACACACATAAAATTTAGAAAAAAAATTATTTGCATCTCCTCTGTTGCCAGTGATTTTGAACATTTTTTTTTCCATGAGTCTGTTGACCATCCAAATGTCTTCTTCTGTGGATAGTCTTTCCGCGTCTTTTGCCTATTTTTTAACTGGGTTATCAGTCTTTTTCTTGTGGAGGACCTGTAGTATTTGGTAAACTTTTGTTAGAAGACCCTTGTCTGAGATGGTATTGCCAAATGTTTGTTCCTGGTCAATAGGTTTTCTTTTCACCCTGTTGGAAAAGTTTTTCATGTGCACGAGGATTTAATCTTTAGAAGGTCCCATTCTTCAATGTTACCTCTCCTGGTTGTGGCTTTTGTCTTCCTTTTGTTGCCAGGAGAGGCCAGTCCTTGGAGAAGGGCATCATGCTTGGAAGGGTGAAGGGACAGTGCAGGAGAGGAAGACCCCAGACAAGATGGGTTGACATGGTGACTGTAGCTATGGGGGAAGGTGTGTCAGAGACAGTGCAACTGGCTCAGGATAGCGGAGGGTTCAGAGCTATTGAACACAGGGTTGCTATGAGTGGCAAATGACTTGAGGGCACATAACAGCAACAACCATCAAGTTCCCACTATATACCTGAAAAAACCAAGAGGTGGAATAGGTTAGAGTATAAGCTCCATGATGGCAGGAACTCCTGTTTATTATGCTCATTACTGGGGTCCCAGTAACCTGAAACAGTGTCTGAAAAACTGTAGAGCTTTGGTAAAATTTACTGAAGATAAGACTGAAGCTTGTGATGTGTACCAGTTTTGAAACTCCTACTTTGATATGAGAGTCACAGGAGGGTGCAAATAGTTAAGTATTCATCTGAAAACTGAAAGGTTGATGGTTCAAATCCACTCAGAGGCACTCTGGAAGAAAGGCTTGGTGATCTACTTCAAGAAAGAAAATCAGCAGTTGTTAACCCTCTGGAACACACATGGGGTCCTGGAGAACCAGAACTTGTTAACTAGTGGTACTTCAATATGATCTTCTTCCCAAATCATCTTCCCCACACAGCTCACCAGGACCAGCCAGATGGCCAGTTCCCCTCCTAGACCTTCCACTCCTATCCTCCACCCAATCTCCTCTTTACCACTGCAGTCTCAAGCCAACTAACAAGCTACATGGACAACTGCCAATTCTGGCTCTGCAACTTTATTGCTCTGAGGCCTTGGGGAAATCTCTTAGTCTTTCTGTGTTTTGATTCCTCATCTTTTTCCTGGAGATGATAACATTGCATGGTGTTGGGGGGTGAATTAGATGAATTCACAGAAGTGATGCTCTCACCACAAGATAAAGGTAAATAATCCAATAGAAAAAATGGGCACAGGATATGAACAGACACTTCACCGAAGAAGACATTCAGATGGCTAACAAGCACTTGAAGAAATGTTCAAAATCCCTAGCTCTAAGTGAAATGCAAATGAAAACAACTATGAGATGTCATTTCACCCCAGTGAGAATAGCAAAATTTAACAGAACAGCAAACAACAAATGCTGGTAAGGTTGTGGAGAAACTAGAAGCCTTATTCACTGTTGGTGGGAGTGTAAAATGGTGCAACCACTGTGGAAGATGGTATGACACTTTCTCAAAAAGTTGCAAATAGAGATACCATTTGACCCAGCAATTCCACTACTGGGGATATACCCCAAAGAGACCATAACTGACATCCAAGCAGACATATGCACACCCATCATGTTTATTGCAGCTTTGTTCACAACAGCAAAGAGTTGGAAACAACCTAAGTGCCCATCAACAAACAAATGGATAGAGAAGCGTGGTTTATTCACACAATGGAATACTATGCTGCATTGAAAAACAAGGAACTCATTTTTAAAAAGATGTGATGCTGTATATTGTTATCAAGTGCCATCAAGTCAATCATAACTATAGTGACCCTGTGAAAAACACTGGAGCCTCACCCTGTCCTATGACATGCTCAAGCCCACTGTTGTAATCTCTGTATCAATCCTTCTTGTTGATGATCTTCCTCTTTTTCACTGATCCTCTTCCTTTCCCAGCATGTCTTTTTCCAAGGGCTTGTTCTCACTGACAATAGGCCCAAAGTATATGAAACATTTTTGCCTCTCAGGAGCACCCTGGTTACACTTTCTACAAGATCAACTTGTTTGTTCTTTGGGCAGTTTAAGGAATATTCAATACTTTTCTCCAACACCAGAGTTCATGATTCTTCTTTAGTCTTTCCTATTCATTGTCCAACTTTCACATGCATATGAAGTAAAATGGAAAATATCATAACTTGGATCATGCATACCTTAGTCATTAAATGGACATCCTTGTTTTTTAGCTTTTTAAAGAGACACTTGGCAGTAGATTTTTCCAGTACACCACATCTTTTGATTTCTTGACTACTGCTTCTATGGTTGTTGATTTTGGATTCTAGTAAAATGAAATCATAGACATTTTCTTTTTTTTTTTTTTTATTTTGTGTGCGTGTACCGTCAAATCAGATCTGACTGGTACAGGAGGATATTGCGCCTCCTTCTCCGGCAGAGCATCTGGTGGATTCGAACCGTGTCCCTCTGGGATTGCAGTGCAGCTTCTTGCCACTAGGCCACCAGAGCTCCCCGAAATCATAGACATTTTCAATCTAGAAAAAGAATTGATGCCTTTGAGTTGTGATGCTGGAGAAGAGTATTGAACATACCATGAAATACTAAGAAAACAAATGGAGAGCGTGAAACCAGGCTGCTCCTTGGAGGCAAGGATTTTGAATCTCTGTCACACATACTTTGGGCATGTTGCTGGGGGGGACCAGTGATATCCTTAGAGAAGGATATCGTGCTTGAAAGGGGGGAGGGACAGCACGAGAGAAGAAGACCCTGGTAAGCTAGCTCTGGCAGCCTAGAGCTAAGGAGGTGGTGCATTGCCAATACTAAGGCACGCAGTCTGAATCCCTAGCTGTCCCATGGGAGGAAGATGGGCAATCTCCTCCCTTGCAATTTATAAAAATTAAAAAAAGAAAAAAAGAGGAAGACCGTGGTGAGATGGATTAACTCAGTGACTGGAGTAATAGGGTTAGGTGTGTCAGGGACAATTAATGGCTAAAGATAGAGCAGGGTTCAGAGTTGTTGCACATAGGGTCGCTGAGTTGCTAGTGACTCTACGGCACATAAAAACAATCATCTTGTTGCCTATTGGTCCACTGCTGAGGATTTTTGTTTGGTGCTTAGAGAAAAGAATGAACTCAATAATGGTTAGCTATTAAACTAAAAGAACTCATTGCGGCCAAGTCTGAATTTACTCATAGTTGACTGTTTCTATTGGGTTTCCGAGGCCTTGGATCACACTGGAGGAAATTGCCTATCTTTCTCCCGAGAAGCTTATGGTAGATGGAACTGTCAGAGGCATGACACACAATGGTGCAGTTCCATTAGCTGAAGTAATCTAGGTGAACTTTTTAAAAGCACCGAGTTGGTTTCCCCAGAAAGCACAAAGAGGCCTTCGGAAGGTCTTAAAATATTGTCCCTGTCACTCCCTCCACATGCTATTGGTCAAAGCAAATCACAAGACTTGCCCATAATAAAAACAGACTCCACCTATTGGTGGGAGGAGTTAAACGTATAAACTGGAGAAGTGCAATCCTTGGTCCCATTTTCGAAGATCCAAATCAAGGCTAGTTAGGCTTAGAGCCCGAGTAGGTGGCTTTCTTCTCCTTTAAGCATCTTGTTTCTAGCCACCATTCATGTAACTTAAGGGGCAGAGATAATTAAGAGGGACAGGTGGCTAGTGGCCTCCAGTCCCAGAAGGAATCCTGGCGTTCTGAATCGACTGAATCCACCCTAGGTATGGAGCTCCCACCTGGGACTTGAGTGGGAGAAATTAGCTCTCATCTTTCCTCCCCACCCCTGCTACTCTCAAGTCCCCTGAGGGCTAATACAACATATGGCCCTGCCAGTGGTAAGTTGAGCTGGGAGCCCTGCCAGGGAGGGCCAGATGGAGCAGAAGGGAGGCACGAATCAGCTCTCATGGTCAGTGCCATAAATAACACTGCAGGGGTGACCAGTCCGCAGGCCCATTTCACCTGCCTGGGAGCGTCCTGGCTCAGCCCTCCTCCTCTTCTCTGGCCCCCAAGTCTTAACCAAGCCGCCCAGCACAAATAGCTGCTCCCAGCATCCTGCAAGCCAAGGACAGCAAAGGGAAAGGTGGATGATTTATCACGGCAAGGTGACTCCCAAAGTCATTATGTTGTCTTCACCTTGCTGCTCTTCCATGCATGGGGTTGAGACCTGACATTCAGATGGATGAAAGAAAGCACTTTCCTCTGTGACACTTTTGCTTTTTTTTTTCCTGTAGCTGGCTGAGAGCACAGGCAAGGTGGCTACCATATGGCAGTTCACTTCCTCAGCAATCGAAGTGGATTTCTGCAAATTGGAGAGCAGGCCCAGAGCCATGTCCCAGCTGTCTTTTGTGACCGGCTTTCTCCCTTCAAGGTGAAGACTTGCTGCCTCCGGTCAAATTCCACAGGCTGTCTCTCTCATCCTTGGGAAGCAGAAACAAGGAGTTCTGCCTGCTATGCCCCAGCAAATTACCTTGCCTTCAGGCTCATGGTGTCTGGAGGATGAGTGCAGCTTGTTACCTCTAGCTCCTTGTTCCTTCCAACACTGGTTGTCATTGGGGTTTGATCCTTCATTTGTTTTTTGACTGGAAAACATCTTTGCACTCTGGTTCTCAAAGTCTGGCCCAGGTTCCAGCTGGAAATCATGTAAATAGCCACCTGGGCTTCCCCAGACCTTCTGAATCCTAATCTCTAGAGAAGAGCCTAGAGAAAGTGCACTTTGTTCTTTTAATAGCAAATATGCTTTATTTAAAAATGTATGCTTTGGTGAGAGCAGGCTGAGGCTCAGTTGATGATGCTAGCCCAGAAGGTGTACTTTAAATGAGTGCTAAGGTGTGTCTGATCCAGGCCATGGTCTTTGCAATTACTTGTTATGCATCAGAGAGCTGGACAATGACTAAGGATTACAGAAGAATTGATGCCTTTAAGTTGTGTTGCTGGAAAAGAATACTGAACATACCATGGACTGCCAAGAAAACAAACATCAATTCTGGAGAGGGTGAAACTAAACTATTCTCTAGAGGCAAGGATTTTGAAGCTCTGTCTCACATACTTTGGGCATGTTGCCAGGAGAAACCAGTCCTTAGAGAAGGACAGCACACTTGGAAGCGTGGACAGACAACGCAGGAGAGAAGGGTCCTGGATGAGATGGATTGACACAGTGACTGGGGTAATAGGAGCATGTGTGTCAAAGACAGTGAGATAGGTTCAGCATAGGACAGGGTTCAGAGCTATTGTGCATAGGGTCACTATGAGTTGCAGGTGGCTCAATGGCATGTAAAAATAACAAGGTAATTTTTTTACCTGACTAAGGTATACCTGATCCAAGCCTTGGTATTTTCAGTTGATCCTTTCCATCTGAAAGTTGAGCAATGTATAGGGAAGACTGAAGAAGAATCTATGGCTTTGAATTGTGGTGTTGGCAAAGAGTATTGGATATACTAGAGACTGCTGAAAGGACAAATTTGTCTTGAAGGAAGTACAACCAGAGTGTTCCTTAGAGGCAAGGATGGTGAAACTTTGTCTCATTTGCTTTGGGCATATTTTCAGGAGAAACTAATCTTTAGAGAGAGATATCATGCTGGGAAAAGTAGAGGGTTGGCAAAAGAAAGAAGACCTTGAGCTTGACCGAGATTATGAGGATGGCACAGGATAGGGCAAGGCTCAGATCTGTTATTCAAAAGGTTGCTATGAGTTGTAGTCTACTTGATGACACCTTACAACACCTAACAACAACAGGTAACTCTTAAACCTAATAAGCCTTAAACCTAATAAGCCTTACAACACCTAACAACAACAGGTAACTCTTAAACCTAATAAGCCTTTTTGTCTTAATATCATGGTTAAACAAGTGGGCTCTGAAAACAAATTACCTTGATTTGCATTCCAGCACTGCCAGTTGCTTCCAGAATGACCCTGGAAAAGCAATTTGGCTTCTCTGGATCTTAATTTCCACATGAGATGAAAATAGCACTTAATTGTATATAGAGTTATTGAGAGACTTAAGTTAATTATCAGTTATGAAGCATATAATTCCTACACATACTGTCTTTAACTGTCATGGAATTGGCTCCAACTCGTAGTGATCCTATGAATGAAATCCATTCTTACAGTCTCTACTACGCTTTTTAAAGCCCCTCGTTGCAGTCACTGTGTCAATCCGTTTTGTTGGAGGTTTTTTTTTATTATTAAATTTTATTAGTTTTAATGAACATTTACAGAGATTTTGGGTTT
>NW_006399767.1:27419215-27427536 GCF_000299155.1 Elephantulus edwardii | reverse complement strand
CTCAAGTATTTCATAAGTTCTGGATATAAGTCCCTTATCTGATATGTTATTACCGAATACTTTTTCCCAGTCAGTGGCTTCCCTTTTTACCCTATTGGAGAAGTTTTTGGATGTACATAGGGATTTGAGTCTTAGAAGATCCCATTCATCTACGTTATCTTCTCCTGGTTGTAGGTCTTGTTGGAGTTCCTAAAGGATATTTGCAGCCATTTCTCCTCATTTTGAGTCATATCACATCAGCAAATGAAGGTCCTTCATTGGCTGAAAGCTTTACTCTACTCACTTCTCTGAGGTAGATGCTGCTTTAAGGGGACAGCTCTTCCCCAGTTGTATTTTGAGTAGTTTGAAACCTGAGTGGAAGTTCTAATGGCGTAGTCAGTAGCAAGCTGCACTGCTCACCCAAAGACACGTCTCCAGCAGTTCGAATCTGTCTTGACTCCTCTGGAGAAAGGTGGGCAGTCTCCTCCTACTGTGATTTACAACCTTAGAAACAGAACCAACTTGATGGCAGTTGAGCTTGAGTTTTCTGGAGCTCAGCCTAAGGGTCTTACCTTCTTCCAGCACTATATCAAACAATGTTCTGCTGTTTTTATACTTCATAGTGTTTTCAGGGGCCTGTCTTTGCCAGAAGCTGTTGTCTGAACAGAGCAAAGGAACACTGCATGCTTTTAAAGTCAAGGAAGGAATTCATCAGGACTATACCTGTTCTCCATACCCATTCAGACTGTATGCTGAGCAAATAATTTGAGAAGTTGGACTTTATGAAATGTAATATAACATCAAGATCAGAGGACAACTCATCAACAACCTGCATTATGCAGATGACACAACCTTGCTTGCTGAAAGTGAGGACTTGAAGCTCAAGAACTTTAAAGACTGTAACCTTCAATATGATTTACATTTTAACACCAAGAAAACAAAAGTCCTCACCACTGTGCCAATAGGTAACAACATAATAGATGGAGCAAAGATTGAAGTTGTCAACAATTTCATCTTACTAGGATCCATAATCAGCACCCTTGGTATTAGAAATCAGGAAATCGAAAGACATGTTGCATTGGGAAAAATCTGCTGTCAGGAACCTCTCCAAAGTGCTTAAAAGCAATGATGTCAATTTTAAGACTAAAGTGTGCCTGATCCAAACCTTGGTCATTTCAGTTACTTGCTATGCATCTGAAAGCTGGACAATGAATAAGGATAACAGAAGAAGAGATGACTTTGAACAACAGTGATGGAGAAGAGTACAGATAATCCTATCGGCTGCCAAAAGAACAAGCATGTCTTAGAGAAAGTGCAACAAAGGTGCTTTTTAGAGGCAAGGTTAGTGAAACTTTGTCTCACATACTTTAGGCATGTTGTTAGAAGAGGCCAGTTCTAGGAAAAAAGGCATCATGCTTGGATAGGTGAAAGGTCAGTGAAGGTAGAAAGACCTTCAACAAGATGGATTGACATAGTAACTGTGACAATGGGTATATTGGAGATGGTGAGAATGTCATAGGTTAGGGCAGGGTTCAGAGCCATTGTTCAAAGGGTTGCTTGTCGACTTGACAGCACCTAACAATAGTAACAACATTATTTCAGAAGTGAGTGTTAAGATTGGTTTCTAGCGGGCAAAGTCTGTAAACTCCACTGAAACCTGTCCACCATAAGTGACCCTGCTGGTATTTGAAATACTAGTGCCATAGATCCCAGAATGACAGCAACATGCAAGTCATCGTAGAACAACACGCTGACAGACAAGTTGTGGATGTACATATGAGGACTATCAAAACCAAGTAACTCTTTTGCTCAAAGGGAAATGAGGCCCAGAAAGGGGAGGCACGTTCCCCAAGCTCACTCATCAATGTGGTACCACGATTGAGGGAGGACCCTTTCCAGAAGTGCAGTCCTGCGTCTTGGTTCTTCAGGGGCTTGTCAGGAGACTGCGTCACAAACCTAACAGCCTGAAGAGAAACACAATACTTTGCTTTAAATACCAGATTTCAAGGATACCTTCACATTAACCCTGCACATGAACCAAGGGCTTGCCTTAGGACTGGCAGAGAGACTGGGCACTGTGGTACATAGGGACTGTGGATGTGTTGGCCTAGAGTTAGCCCTTAATTTTAACTCCAAGCTTTTAAGTAGCTTGACCTCTCTGAGCCTCTCCAGAGGGTCTGTTAATAAGATTAGCACTGGTACAGACTGGATGGAGCACAGCTTCTGCACGGTACCTGGACAATCAAATATAATCTAATGACAATGTGGTACCGTAATGATAAGAATAACAAATGAGTTGCCTGTTTATGTATGCTTGACTTTCATATTATCTGCATTTTACAGATAATCAAAACTGAGACACAAAAAGTTTAGCTTCTGCTAAGCCACACAGCTAGTAAAAGTGAAAGCAGCCTGGGTGGTATCCAGAGCCCTGGGGGTGGGTCTTACTTTTGCCCGATAGAGGGCAGGAGTCAGTAGGGTCTGTTGGAATGGTCCATAAACAAGTCCTAGCTGCTACCCACCAACTGTAGCCTTGGGACAGTCATTTTGCCTCCTTGAGCCTCAGTTTCTCCACATGTTTTGTTGTTGTTACGTACTGTGGAGTCGGAACTGACCCACAGCTGACTCTCCAGGAGGTTTTCAGAGGAGATTGCCCATTTTTCTCCTGTGGAGCAGCTGGTGAATTAGAACTGCATGCCTTTGGGTTGGCAGCACAACTCTTTTTTACTAGGCCACCAGAGTTCCATTCTCTATATGTTAGATGGAAATAATTACCTCTACACGGTGACTATGACAATGGGCTTAATCATACCTGAAGAGGAAGCAGGACCAGGCAGGGGTCCTGTTGAGTCAGAGCAGATGCGATGACACCTAACAACAACTTTGCAAAACTGATACAAGAATGAGAGCCTAACAGGGCATATTAGTTTCCTATTTCTGCTATTGTGAAGTACCACAAATTTAGTGGCTTAAAGGTATATACATTTGTTCTTCTTTCAGGTTTGAAAGTCAAAACCTGAAATGAGTCTTATGAGGCTGATGTTTTTGATCTTAGTCAACTCTTCTGTAGATGGGCATGAAGGGGACATAGTGGGATGAGTGGACAGATGGGCTTCAGTGTCTCCTTTGCCTGCCCAGTTGTTTTCACCTCAGAGTGGCTGCTGCTTTGGCAGCCTGGGATGGGAACTCAAGAGAGTCAAGAGAAGGAGAGCTACAGAGGAGAGAGACAGAAGGAGAGAGACAGACAGATGGATATACTTTCTGCAGTTTGCACACCAGATGAGAAAGAGTACCAGACTCTTCTTCCAGACAAAGATCCCCAGTTTTCTAGGCCTGCACTTTCCTTAACTTCTGTCCCCTTCAGGAGAGGTTCAGATTCATCTTGATCACTGCTTGTGGAACATGCAGGGATAAGGATAGGGCAAGTTTTGGTCTTTTGTTCATAGGGTCACCATGAGTCATAGTTGATTCGATAGCACCTAAGGAGAACATTTTGTTAAACTCCTAGGTCTAGTTCACGGTGGTCCTACTCCTTGGTTCTACCCCATGCCAGCTGTGTGAGAGTGAGCCAGTCACTGGGCTCAGTTTTCCCATCTATGAGAAAGAGAAAGAAATGGTGTCTTTACTGGGTTTTCAGAAGGCCTGTTAATAAATGAGAACATCGTAGGTGGTCCACGAATGGGTTATTGTAAAATCACCTGAGAGTTGCAGTTCTTTTTTATATCATAGTTAGAAGTTGGGGCAGTCAGCTGATTTCTGTGCTTAGGGTCTCAGAGGTCAAAATCTATGTGTTGGCTGGACTGTGCTCTTATCTAGAGATTCTTACGGGAAAATCTATATCCAAGCTCATTCAGGGTATTGGCAATAGGTGCTGGCTATAGGGACTAGAATTCCCTTTTCTTCCCTTGCTGGCTTTCCTCAGGGGATTGCTCTGGACTGACGGGGCACCTACATTCCTTGGCACATAGCCTCCTCCATTTTCAAAGCCAGCAATGGCATATCAAATCCCCTTCATCTCTGAATTCCTGTTCTGCTACCAGCTGTTGGAAATTCTCTGTTGTTAATGGACTCGTGTGTGATTCATTAGGACCCCGTGGATCATTTTCTCCGCATATAATGCAACTAAACCACGGGAGTGATTTTGTAGTTGGTTATTAGTTATCATCAAGTCAATTCCAACTCGCGCCGACTCCACGTGCACCCAGGGTTTCCAAGGCTGTGACTCTCAGTGGCAGATTGCCAATCCTGTCTTCAGAGGCCCCTCTGGATAGGTTCAAACCTCCAATCTTTTGGTTAATAGTGTTTAACTGTTGGCCCTACTCAGGGTCTTCTCAAGGATATTCAAAAGTTCCCCACACTTAAAGGGGAGGAGATTATAGAAGGGCAAGTGTCATTTTCAGAATTCTACCTTCCACAACCTGAAATTCTTCTAAGTGTTCGGGATGTTTTGATTTGCCTTTTGGAGGATAATTCTTACTCATTTTTTTTTAATTTTTAAAGATAAAAATTAATGTAACATAAAGTTTGCCATCTTCAAATGTACAATTCAGTGGATTTTAATATGTTCACAATGTTACGCTGCTGTTACCACTGTTTTACTCCCAAACAATTTCATCATTTCAAAAGAAACCCCATACCGACTGATTATTATATTTTTATATAATTTTTATATTATTATAGTTAGGTGCCATTGAGTTGTGCCTAGACCTTATGTTTAACAGAGTAAAACACTGCTCAGCCCTGTGCCATCCTAGCGGTAATTGCTGGGCTTGAACCCATTGTTGTAGCCAGTGTGTCAGGAATTCTTCCCCACCATCCCCAGACAACTGCTAAGCTACTTTCTGTCTATGGATTGGCCTTTCGGTTTCAATTTTTTTAAATGTAAAATATCGATAAGATTTATTCTCATTAACAGTTTTCACTGAGAAAAGACTTTCTGCTATTAGGACAAGATAATTCCTTGATTGATTTTCAATAGCATGCCCATGAGCAATCCCTACCCCCTGCCATCAAGTTTATTCTAATTCACAATGATTCTATAGCACAAAGTAGAACTGACTGATAGGTTTCCAAGGCTGTAAATCTTTACCACCAGCAGGCTATCTTATCATGCAGTCACAGTTCCCCCATTTTTATTTTTACCTTGCCGAAGTTATTGTCATTGGGATACATTCTTTCCCAAGGAAAAATTTGGGGGAGGTAGGTATATAGCAAGCTTCATTGTTTAGAGCTTCTGCAATTGTGAGTTTTCATTGCGGCAGCTATTTATACCAAGAAGTATTCTCCCCAGTAAAATTTTCCAGGTGCCAATTTTGTCAAGAGGTTTTGATTCATTCTTTTAGTAATTTCACTGACCTCCCAAATTGGGGGGAAAAATATTTTATTACCTCCAAGCCCAATTACATGCTTTCTTTTTCTTCATAAAATGCATCATCACCTTACTTTATATTAATTAATTTATTGTCCTATCATCTGCCTTTCTCACCAGACTGTAAGCTCCATGAGGGCAGGGATTTCCCTTGCTTTCTTCTTGGTTGTGTCCTGAGCACTCAAAACAGTGCCTAGGACAAAGTAGGCCTCCAATAAATGGGATCGGTGAAGGAATGAATTAGGTTGATGTAAAAGAGCAAGGAGTCACATGGAGAGTGCCATATTTTACCCTTATCGACTTCACCAGGGGGAACTGCCCCGTCCACAAAATCAGTAACACACAAAGGAAAATTCGTACCTCTTTCTACTCATCTCAACACCAATTTTAGTGCTTTGGTGGGTCCAAAATCTGATGTGACAGTTCACAAGACCACACAAAACCATACTCAAGAAGTAAAAAAGTTATGATTCAGATTAATAACAAAATACAGTCAAGACAGCTCCTGAAATGTATGTCCAGCACCTCAGCCTCAAGTCTCGCAGCTCTAAGTATTCAGTCCTACCTATATTGGTTTCCCACCCACTATTGTCCAACAAAGTTCTCAGTCCTGCCAATATTTGATGTCTCCTCCCCTAGGGTCTCATCTCACATCATTATCTCATGTCAAGTCTCTAGTTTGGCCATGGCTGCTGCGGCTATCTCAAAGCATATCCTACATTTCACCTGGTTGGGCGTGGTCTCTCTTTTCTTCTGGCAGAGGGGAAGATGTATCTCTGCAGCTAGAACTCTTCAATTTGTTGGTGAGATTAGCCAATCCTCTTGTAGATTGTTGAGACCAGCCAATCTCCTTGTGGAATGGTAGCTAGCCAATCCTTTTGTGGATGGGCCAATATGCCTTACTCATATGGTCCCACCTTTTTACATAGTCAGCTATCCACACTAGAAAAGTCATATTGAGAGACAGACTCCACAGTAGAATTATCAATTATGAATGAATTGGGGAGCCCTCGTGGTGCTAATAAAAAAATTATATGGTTTGCTCTCACCAGTGACTCTGTGGAAAAGAAGACTGCAGCCCTAGAAATCTTTTTGTTGCTGTTATTATGTGCCATCAACTCAACTGTTGTAGTTAGATGCCATCGAGATGAGTACGGCTCATGGAGACCCCAACCAATCTGAACACTGTCCTATCCCGTACCATCCTTACAATCTCTGACACACTTAAGCCCATTGCCACAGTCATCATGTCAACCCAAGAATCTTGTTCTGTTCTGTGCCACCCTCAACAGCTCTGAAACATTGGAGCTGTGTATTACAGTCACTGTGTCAATCCATCTTGTTGTGGGTTTTCCTCTCTTACGCTGACCCTCCACCTTAGACAAGTGTGTGTTCTATCATAGAGAGCCACTGTGTATAGGAACCACCTGGATGGCATACAATAACATGAATGAATTATGACTTAAATAGGACACTGATAGCCTTCATTTATCTCTAAGTTCATGAGTAATATGATGAGCAATGTTGTTAAACAAAGGTTAGAGAAAGAATGAGAGTGAGAGTAAGAAAACTCTAGAAAAGGGATGCAGGACTTGAGAGCAGCTCAGGATCTGCATGGTGAGATCAAGTCCTCCCACTTCACATCGAGAATGAGCCAAGTTCCAAGGAACTTTTCAATTTGTCAGGGAGACAGGTAGTCAGCAGAGTTATTTCCATTTCACAGTTTGATTTGTTAATGCTGTAAAGTAGTAACTAATGTGTGGGTTAGGTGCAGCATGGCACATTGTCCTCCTGGAAATGGTACTGATGGTGTCAGGGATTGACCATCTTTTCCCACTCAGATATTTGGTGACATCTTCATATTTGAACACTAAGTGTTACTTTGTTCTTTTCTGGAAGTGCTTCGTATTCCATTGTATGGCCCGGATATGTTTAAAAGACCTCATTTTAACACTTACAGGGTAGTTTCTAGTATTCACTTCTAACACACTATGCTATGATCCATCCTGTTTTCTTCAGAAAATGAAGGTCTCAGGAGCAAGTAGCTCATCCTAGGGCCTACAGTGCATTGGCAACAGGACCAGGACCAGGTTGTAGTCCTCAGAATGAAAACCTGTGTGTATTCCATATCAGACAAAAGCAGAAGAGCTCAGCATGGTCCTTCTAGTTCTGGTGAGGGAAGAACCAGCATGAGAAGGTAGCAAATGACAAGAGGACAGATGGAGAGCAGGCAGATATTCCAGGCACAGGTACTGTGCCTAACACTTGGCTGCATGGTGAAGGGGTACTCGTCTGAAGGAAGGCCCCGGGCTTTCAGACTAAATGTTAGCAAAGCTAAGACTTTGCCTGGTGTTGGATTAGGACCTGAAGCTGTGGGTCTTCTGGCAGTGTATCTGCCATCATGTCATTTTCTCCTGCAGAAGGAGGAAGAGGAAGAAACCATACAGAATGAGAGAAAAGGTCCACAGTAGACTTCAGGAGACATAGGCCTAGGCCTGTCATTCCTGGAGATGCTGTAAAACAAGCCAGAACTGCCCCACGGTATTTTCATCCTTAGGGATGCAGACTGCCACATCTCTCTCAGAGCAGCTGAGGGGGTTCAAACTACTGATCTTGAGGTTAATAGCCAAATGTCAAATGAGACAATGTATGTGAAAAACCTTTGGAAACTGGAAGAAAATCAGTACATCATACCAATTCCCCTCTTCCTAGGTATTAATTTTGAGGATGCCATTACAAGTGCTGGATACTCCCCAGGACCACATCTTAAATATAAAGTATTGTTATTGGTGAACCACACTTCTCTGTTGTTCAGGATACATACTAAATACAAAACGTGGCGAGCTCTGGTGGCCTAGTGGCAAGAAGGTGTACTGCAATACCAGAGGTGGATGGTTCAAATCCACCAGATGCTCTGCTGGAGAAGGAGGAACAATCTCCTCCTGTACCAGTCAGATCTGATTTGACGGTACAC
>NW_006399767.1:27404965-27419115 GCF_000299155.1 Elephantulus edwardii | reverse complement strand
TATACATATATATATTCATATTGTTAATAAAACTTTGTTGTTAAGTGCCGTCGAGTCGTAGGAGACTCATAGCGACCCCATGAGTGAAAGTCCTGGACATCTGTATAACTTTCGTCCTTTCTCCAGGTTCATAGGGTTTCCAGAGGCAAGCTATTATGGAAGTGGATGACACTCCTGCTTCCAAGCTTGTTTTAATCCGGGAGCTCCATCAAACACTGTCCACCATTGATGAACATTCTCGCATTTGACTCATTAGTGTCACAGTGTTCGGCTTCACAGCGACCACGAGTTACCTCTGTACAGCAAGTGGACATATCAGGGTTACACAACCTAGAAGAATGTTTCACCAAAAACAATTAAAGGCAGGCCCGAAGGCCGTGGAATAGAGTCACCCACCTTTGGCTTGGGACTTCCAGAGTGGAGGGAGACTCCAGTTCCCAAGCCTCGTGAAGGAAATAAAACAATAAGACATAAAAAATAAAAACAAATGTGTGCTAAACCTAGAATTCTTAGTCTGCCTGCATTTAAGGTATCACACCACTAGATGGCGATAGTATCAAGCCTGTTCGGGAGCACAATCTTAAAATATCTATACCGAGAAATTCGTTGAAAGCTGGAACTTAGCTTACTTTTCTGGCTGTTGCAACTTTACCCACCTTTGACAGGACACAGTCTTACTACTTTTTTCTATTAGAGGAATTTTTTTTTAAGTTTTGTGTTTTATTTATGTAAGAAGTTCAGGCCTCGACTGCGTATTTCCGCAGGGGGTACAGGCGCTCCTTTCGCTGCTGCTTCTTGGTCTTCAGGTTCTCCTCGTGCTTGTTGAGCCTTCGGCGCGTGGCACGTGTTTTCCTGGGCGGCAGATCCAGGGCTTTGTACTTCTTGGCCTTATAGTATTTTCTGAGGTTCTCCTTCTGAGTCTGGTTAATAACAGTAGGAACACGGGCAGTGGATTTTCGGACAACTCGGATTTTTTGAGAGCATAGAAGTCGCACCGCCTGTCACTTTGACGACGCGGAGCTGGGCAAGCTCCACTTTCAGATCGTCCAGCTGTTTCAACAGCTCCTCCTTCTTCTTGCCGCGAAGGTCCCCAGCCTTGATTTTGGCCATGGCGGAGGATAGAACCTGGCTGCCGCCTGATCCAAGCCCAAGAGAAAGAGGGGGAGCTACCTTACATAGATCATGGCATTTGATTGTATTTTTTAAGAGGGCTTGCTCCAAGTGACCCACTGAGCCTCAATTTCTTCATCTGTAAAGTATGGATAACAACACCTTAATGAGATCATGGATGTAAAATTTTCCATACACAGTAGAACCCTCAATAAATATCAACTTCATTCAAAGTTGTTAAAACTATGCCTTTTGCAATCAGGTTGTCTAGGTTTAAATCACCAGTTGTGTAATCTTGGGCAACTTATCTAAACCTTCTTGGGAGTCAGTTTCCCTAACTTTATAATGGGGCTAGTAGTCATACTTATTCGTAGAGTTTTCAAAAAAATTTGAAGCACTCACTGAAGATCAAAGATTATAGCCTTCAAAATGGATTACATCTCAACCTTGAGAAAAGAAAACCCTCACCACTATCTGTAGATCAACAGGCAACATCATAGATGGACAAATGTTTAAAGTTATCAATAATTTAATTTTCCTTGGATCCACAATCAACACTCATGGTAACAACAGTCAAGAAATAAAGATATGTTGCATTGGGAAAATCTTCTGTCAAGGACTTGTCCAAAGTGCTAAAGAGCAAAGGTACGAGTTTCAAAACTAAGGTGTGCCTGACCAAGCCATGTATTTTCAGCTGTTTCATATGCATCTGAAAGTTGGACAATGAGAAAGAAGACCAAAGAACAAGTGATGCTTCTGAATATGTAGTGTTGGCGAAGAGTATTGACTATTCCAAAAGAACAAGTAGATCTGTCTTAGAGGTAGTGCAACCAGGGTGCTCCCTAGGGGCAAAAGTAGTGAAACTTCATGTCATGTATTTTGGGCATGTTGTTAGGAGAAACCAGTCCTTGGAAAAAAGGCATCACTCTAGGAAAGGTGGAGGGTCGGAGAAAGAGAAGATCTTCAATGATTTGGACTGACACAGAGACTACAACAATGAGCTTGAGGTGGAGATGGTGAGGATTAGAGCAAAGTTCCAATCTCTTGTTTATAGATTCACTATAAATTCTAATCAACTGGTTGGCAACACCAGGCCTCATGCCTTACATGGGTAAAGTGCTTAGCATGATAGCTGGTCCTGTGCCCTATTTGCCACAGTCTATATATGCCGTGAAGTGAATCAGGCTAGAATTTCATCCTAACTTTAGACACATCCTCAGACTGAGGGGCTTGTGAAGGCACCGGTATTCAGGGTGGCTTTAAGCCCTGGCACGAGTCATGGACAAAGAGAGACACAATTCCAAGATTCCCAGCACCCTGGTCTCCAGATTCAGGGCACAGCTGGCAACAGCCTCTGTTCCACCAGGCAGGTGATAAACCCAATTTGCAAGTGTGAAGCCAGCTGGTGGGAGGATGGAAAGAGGCTGTTTTTAAAGTGTTTTTGTCTTCCAGAGTGTCCTGCTCACCTCTGTGCAAGCTGCTGGCAGGCAGCTCAGAAATGAAAACACCACAGGGCTACCAAACTGCCTACCAGGCACTTCCTATCCACTCCTCCAGGTCCCACCTCCAGGCAGGCTTGTGGGGGAGATGGAGGAGCCCAGTGATGGCAGCACCTGACCAGAAGTCAGATCTGTTTTTAGCCCCAGCTGTCACTGATGCGCTGTGTGACCTTGAATGAGTCACTTTCTGTCTCTGGGCTTCCGAGTTCTGCTCTGCAGAAACTGGGGCACAATCCCCTTCCTTTCTCTCTGAGATGTCAGACTAAAGAAATGCCTTGAAACTTCACCTCCTCCTTGAAGCCTTCCACATTGGATGGAACAAAAGAGAATTGGAAGCCTCCACACTGCCCTCCATCTCTCCAAGCTAACATACAATATTAATTGCCAATACATTATTCATTCATTGATTTATCTCACACACTTGCTCAGTGCTGGTCTGTTGCCCTTTTTGCATACACTTTATATCTTGTCTGCACCTGAAAAGTCTTCTGGGAAGGGCAGGACCTTTTCCCTTGCTTTCTAACAGGCAGAAAAGCTGGTGGAGGAGCTTCTGTCCAAGGGATGGCTAGAAACCCTCGGTGAGAAGGAAGGTCCTGTGGAATCTGAGATGAGTCAGATATTAATGGGACTGAGAAAAGTGAGTTGTTGGGAAGATAAGATATGTGAAAAGGTTCTTTGAAAAGGGAAAAAGCACTCTGTAAAGAGAGAAAAGAGTGTTCTTTGGGAAGAAGCTCCAAACAATAAAAAGAGAGAGAAAAAGAATCCAGCTTTGATGAACATAAATTTTGCAATTAGAAAATCCAGAAGGTTGCTGGTTTAATTTTAGGAGCCAGGAAGTTGTCAATTCCCAAAATAATACTTTATTTTGGATTATGTGTAGGCAGGGGTGTGTGTGTGTGTGTGTGTGTGTGTGTGTGTGTGTGTGTGTGTATGTGTGTGTGTTTCTTTCTCTCACTGTATGTAGAGAAAATATCTAGGGTTTGAGGTTGCTAAAATCTTAATTCAACTCCTGGCATGACTCAACTTCAAATGGAGTAAATGGAGTTTGGCTTCTCCCACACCCCTGCCCTAGCCTGTCTCCCTTTCTCCATCATCTGCATTATCAGGCTCACTCTTCCAGCACCTTCCCTGAAACGGCTCAAACAGATCCAACTGTGTGAAGACAGACATAGCTGCTGTTTTCTCTTCATCCTCTACACTAAAATCCTATCCCTTTTGAATATCTCCTTCCCATTCTTACCATCCTCCACCAAATAATGCATACCTGCCAAAGGACACAGAGTGTCTTTTATTGGCCAGTGAGTGGTCCTGTGTCTGGACTTCACTGTCTCTTCAAAATGTAACCAGTCCTAGACCCATTCCATCCACATCAAAGCTCCTAATGACACCCTGGCCCAGGATAAAGCATTAGTAAGGGAGGGACAGGGCATTTAGTCTAGTGTCCACCCCAGATTACACTTAAAGAGCCTCTCAGGGAATTAAAACATACAAAATCATTGTCGTGAATCAGAACCAACTCATAGCTGACCATCCATTAGGTTTCTGAGATTGTAACTTGCATGGGAGGAAATTGCCTCTCTTTCTTCCAAGGAGCTGCTGGTGGATTTGAACCACCAGAGAGGCATTTGGCTCTCCACCAGCCTTTGGCTTAGCAATGCAACTCCCTATGGACTATGCCACCAGAGATCCCTGCTAGGAAACTAGCCTCTTCAGACAAGGAAAGATCTATTGTTATTTAGGTGCCATTGAGTCAGTTCCAACTCACAGCAACCCTCGGAAACCCTGCCTGGCACCGTGCCATGCTCATCATCATTGCTATGTTTAAGTCTATTGTTGCAACCCTTTGTCACTGTATCTCATTGAGTGTCTTCCTCTTTCTTGACATTCCTTACCTTTTTTGTTAAAGTGTGTGATATTTTTCCATGACAGATAGACAATCTTATTTTATGCTTATTATTGTACATTCTATTTTTTTGAGATGCTTCACAACCCTCTACTTTATCAAGTATGAGGTGCTTCTCCACAGGCGGATCCTTCCTGATGACATGTTTAAAGTACATGAGGTAAAACCTCACCATCCTCGCTTCTTGGGAACATTCTGGTGATGCTTCTTCCAAGACAGGTTTGTTCATTCTTTGAGAAGTCCATGGAATGTTTCATATGTTTCACCAACATCGTAATTTAAAGACATCGATTCTTCTGTCTTCCTTATTCAATATCCAGGTTTTGTGTCTATTGAGGGGATTCACTGTAGGAGGAATATGAAGCAGTCTCCTCACATTAAGATTTAGTCTTTAGGGGAGCTCTGGTGGCCTAGTGGCAAGAAGCTGCACTGCAATCCCAGAGGAACGCGGTTCGAATCCACCAGATGCTCTGCCGGAGAAGGAGGCGCAATATCCTCCTGTACCAGTCAGATCTGATTTGACGGTACACGCACACAAAATAAAATAAAAAAAAAAAAAAAAGATTTAGTCTTAGAAAGCCAATGGAGTCTGAAAAGATTCAATAGTAAGGGTTTATTTTACTTTATTTTGGTGGGTGGTAGATCAAAAGGGAGTAACATGGGAGTAAATGTAGTTAATGATGATGATAATAATCGATAGAATTTATTGAATGCCTATCATGTTCTAGGTATTACTGTATATTCTTTGTCTAACTCCTACAACCCTATGGGGCAAGTACGGTTATCTTAAAAATAATAATCATAAATAAATACAGCAAAGTTAAAAGAGCACTTAAATCCTAAGTGGCTTATCTGGATTGTGTGTAACACTCACCCAGCCTAGAACTTTGATGCTGTTGCCATTTTCCAAATGAGGTAACCAAGTCACAGACAAATTAAGTAACTTGCCACACAGTAATTAAGATGATTGAGGTTGAACCTCAGAGGGCTTAAGCAACAAGCCTATCTTTCCCAGAAGAAAAAAACCTGAATGACATCTTCCCGCTTCCCTTCCACATACTCATCATACCTTCTCTTGGGGCCAAAAGAAACTTCAGGTCGAATGAAGGGACTGCGCTATAAGCTGCTGGGGTGGGGGTGGGGGTGGTTGTAGGGCTTTATATTATCATTACACCTCTTGCACAGATTAGGTCCAGAAATGCTCCAAGATCCAAGCTTCAACTATCTGCCAAATGCTCCCTGGCTTTGCTGAATTTCTTTGTAATTTCTCTATCTCTTGCCCTTATCTACCTCATCAGAATCCCAGTCAGAATGCTGCTTCCTCCAGTAAGTCTTCCTCTGAGTGGCCCCAGCACCGAGCCCTCAAATCTTCCCCAGTATTCTTTCACTTGGCTGTCCTGTTCAGGTTTGGTGTAGGAACTGGCATCTCTCTGCCCTGACCAGGTACTGACTTCCTCTAGGCTCCAATACCTTATATGCAGTTGGTGGTCAGCTAATGAAAACTGAGCAGATACATCCTGTAGTAAGGAATTGGAATTCCCCTGAGTCTTATGGAGAATGAATTTCAATGCCTCTGGGCATGATGGGGTGGAGAGGAAAGGGACACTAAAATTCACTGCTGGTGGAGTGGATGTAAAAATGGCCCTATAGGATTGAGTAGACCTTCCCCATAGGGTTTCCAAGGCCATAGATCTTTACCCAATAAAATTGCCATATTTTTCTTTCACAGACTGGCTGGTAAATTTGAACAGATGACCTTTCCATTAACAGCCTAATACTTATTTCTGTATTAAATGTAACCCAGATGAAGTAGTAGGGAGTGGTGAGGTCTGTGGCAAACTAACCAAAGGGGATTATATTTAAATTAAAAATTCAGTTTTCCCATATAAAAAGCTGGGGCCCAGTCTGGTCCCAATTCCCTCAGCTTTCTTTTCTTTTCCTTAGCTTTATTTTTCTACATTATACATATAATTTTAAAATATATTCTACAACTCATTCTTGGATGGTTGCTAGGGATAGAAAGGGAGAGAGAGGGTTGTGAAAATTGCTCCCTGAGTAGATAATAGACAATTATTAAGATGGGAGAAAGGAGAGGTAATATACAATAAAGGACAAGCACCATGTTAACACTAAAGAAAGAGAAGATCCAGAGAGGTACAGAAGGATTTTAATGGAAATCAGAGTTCTTGGCTGATATTGTTTTCACACACTGCTGTTGTCTAAACCCTTCCCAATGCCTGGCACATACTAGGTCTTCCACAGACTAGTGCTGAATGAGTCATCAGCCGGTGCACCTCTCTGCAGTGAAGAACATAACACTGCCCACTCCCTTCTGGAGGGCCTGAACTTCAGTAGCATTCGAGGTGAAGTCAAGGCAAGAAAGAATGGCTACCTCTCGATATTTCTTTTCAGGGAGAGGGGTCGGTCCATCGCTTTGGGATGTAACTCTAATAAACCTATCATCTTTACTTTTTAACCTAAAAAAAAAAAAAAAAGCAAAAAGAATGGGAGTCACTTCTTAGGAGCGCAATTCCTATGGACTAAAGCATCATAACTACCAATAAAGCAAAAAATTAATTAAAAATATATAAACATGTCTATATATTCAAATTCAGGAAGCATGGGGGGGTGGTGGTGTAGAAAATGCCCTTATCCAAAAGGGAAAAGAAGTGAATTAGAGAGTTCAGCAGGCCACAGCCGCCTTCAACAGCTCCAAGGAGATGGCGTGGAATCGCCTCGGTGACAAACAGGTCCCGGTGGAACTAGGGCACCTGGGTTAGTGACTCCAGTGTGGTCAATGCGGCACTTCCGGGGGAGGCCGGTGGCGGATGGCGAGCAGCGGGGGGAATTGGATAGAGCAGTGCTGGTGGTGGAGGACGGCTTGCTAAGGTGCTTTCCCTCCCTGACAAGCATCAAACATACATATTCTCAAGCATCCAGAGCTTCCAGGAGAGCCCAGGAACAGGCAAAGGCGGAGGCGAGGCCAATGAGGCAGAGAAAGAGCGAGGAGAGGAGCGCAGCGACACCCGGGGGCCTGGGGTGCACCTTCGGGCGGGCTAGGGAGGCGGAGGGTGAAAGGGCGCGCGGAGCTCCCAGCACCCGCCACACGCAGGCCCCCAACCTCAGGCCGGGAGCAGCTCCGAGGGTGCCCGCCCGGACTGCGGAGCCGGGGACGGCGGGGAGGGGGGCCACCGAGAGCGCCGCTAAGCCCTCGGCTGCCGCCTCAGCACTCGCGGCGTCTCCACCTGCGCAGGCACCGCGCCGCCCTGCGCCGCGCGGCGATTGGCCAGCTAAAAATGCCTCTCTAATCTGCGCTCATCTCTTCACGCCTCCTCCCCGGCCTCCCCCTTCTCCTCCTCCTCAGCTCTGACCTTCCTCCTTCCCGCAGCCGGAGCGAGACCTGGGAGAGACGTGGTGGCGGCGGCTGCGCCAGCCTCCTCCTCCCCGGGGAAGCCACACGATTTTGAGGTCCGGCACCAACCCAGACAACCCACGGCGCAGCGGATGGTGCACGTAGCTCGTGTCCACAGGTAGGGGTCTGGTCCTTGGATGAGGGCATTTGAGGGTCTAACTAGGGAGTATGTGTTTGCGATGGGCATCAGGACTGACACCTTCCTGGGCCAGAGCTTGAGCGAAGATTGAGCACTTACCTGGAGACTGGTGGGTGCGTGGCCCGAGGCGCTCTGCAGGTGCTAAGGGTCGCTGGCATCATCCAGGCAGTGCTGGGATGCTTCCAAGTCGGGAGCATCTCCCTTTGAGAGTTGAGGATGGCAAAGGTTGTCTACCCCGGGGAAAGCACAGGAAATAGGTTGCTTGGGAAGCTGAGAAATGGGCCTGGGTGGTCCTATAGCTTTGGGACGTTAGGAAACCGGTTGGTTTGGGTGGACTGATAGCAGATTGGTTCGTAGGCTATTTATGGATCAGAGTGGGCTGGGGAGGAACACAGCAGCAGATGCTCCCTGTCTGGTATATTGTTAAAGGTATTTCCTTCTGTCCCCTTGTCCCTTCCCCTCCACCCCTCCAAGCTGATATGAGTGGAGGGAGGCTGAAAAGGAGGTGATGCTGGAAGGCCCTCAGATATGGCAGAATCATGGCTTGCCTGGCGTCTGCCCACCTCCTCACCCCTTTCACCCTGTGGCTTGTTAAAGCTCTCTCTCCCTCCTTATTTTTTGCCAGATGAGATGCCATGAAAGAGTTAAAGGGGCATCAGGATGGGGGTTGGGGGGCACAATGACAAACCCTAGGGCTTGGCCAAAGCCAGCTTCAAACTCAGCTGCTCCCCACCCCCCACAGGCCAGCTTTGCACCCCACGTGCAGTGACACATGTGGCTGCTTTTCTCTGGGCAAAACCATAAATAACCCGCAGTGCCCTGGCTCTCTGCATTGCACGAGTGCAAATAGAACCGTCAGTTAATGCTTTTGGAGGTCTGTCCCCATCCACCTGGCCTTCGCATCAGCACTTGTGTCCAAATCACCACTCCCATGCCATTGATTGCCACACAGCCAGCCCCCTCTCCCCCAACTTCCCCAAGACCCCAGGTGAATGTGTGCCTCCTGCCTGTGTGTTCTCTGCCCCAGCCTGCCTTGTAGCTTGGTTATTTACGTCCTGTCTGTCACTCTCTAGACTGTAGGAGCCTTCAGGGTAGGTAGGAATTGGTCTGATTCATCTGTCATCACCCTTGCACCTAACCAGGGTCTGACACCAAGTATATGTTTATGGGGTGAATGAGTGAATGAATATAGGAATTTGAACTCTGCGAAATGGTGGGAAATCTGAAGGAGAGACAACAGAAGGAGCCCCTTGGGCTTTCCTTATGCTCTCCAAGACCGAAGAATCCCCAATACCAGACTGTTCTGGTTAGGCTCTTCCTGGACCTGGAGTGGATGGACGCAGCTAAGTCATTTGGAGATAAATACTGCAGTCCTGCTGGCCCCTGAGGGTCTTGATGGTCCCCTGCTTTGTGTCCTGGCCTAGTGCAGCCTTAATAGGAAGGTCTGACTCTCTTCAAGCTACTGGACTGGCTTCTTCTTCTTGGGATGCTAAACTCAAACAAAGGATCTCTTCCTTCCGTCCCAACCCTTGGAAAAATCCCAGTCAGCAATGGGAGGCTAGGAAGATCCAAGCCAGGCCATCCTCATAACAATGCAGAGCAAATCTCATGACTTCATTGTGTGGATGGGCAAGGCCAGGCCAGAGGAGGGGGCTGCCACCAAGGGTTCTGGCCCAATCACAGAGTTCATGTTTATGAAGGACATTGACATCTGCAGAGCCCTTTGCTGGCCTTGTTCCTGTGACAGCCATGCTTGATAAATTGTTCTTATCCTCATCTAATAGAGATGAAGATCAGTAGCAGAGCTGGAGGCAACCCCAGGGTCTCACCTGCAAGTCCAGGGCTCTTTCCACTGAGCTGAGGGAGCTGGGAAGGAGGCACAAGGCACCAGACTGGGGTCAGGGTGTTGGGTTGTCATTGAGTCCAGAAGTCTCTTCTCTCTAACTCTGCCCTGGCCCATAGTAATGGGGGGGGGGGCGGGGGGAAGGAGGGTTGTGCATCTTCCTCTTGCCTATAAGAGAGAGGCTAATGGAAGGTGGTTTAGGTAGTGCCTGCAAGTAGCCTTTCTCCTGGGTGGAGAAGGGCATTAATTTATATAATATAAAAACATCATACAGCTCTTGCCATATGCCAGGTTCTGTTCTAATACTTTATATGTATTAACCAATTTAGTCCTCAGAGTAGCTCAATGAGGTAGGCATGGTTTTAATGCCTGTTTTATAGACAAGGAAACAGAATTTCAGAGAGTTACCTGTCCAAGGTCATCTAGTCAGAAGGTGGAGGAGTTGGGATTTGAACTCAGGCTGCAGAGTTGATGCTATTTTCCTATGAGCAAGAGGTGGTAGACTTAGGTAGATCCTGCGTCTCCATGTAGAAACAGGCTTTAGGGACTCGATGGCTAAAGTCCATGTATGTATGGCATCTGTGGATGCTCAGAATAACAACACCCACATCAGTGGTTCCTCATGAGCACTGTCTGGCAGGCAGTGTTGTTTCTAAGATGTATGTCTGATTCCATCACTCTTTTGCTCTGCATCCTTCAGAGGCTCCCTGCTGCCCTAAAGTGACAATGACTATCTCCCAATGTGGGCCGGTCACCCTCCTCATAGGCTTCCTCTCTCCTCTCCCCCTCCCTCTGCCCTGCAGCTGCTCTGAACTGCTTTTAGTTCCTCAAATAAGTCATGCTTCTCTCACCTGCAGGCCTTTGCGCAGGCTCTCCCTCTGCTTAGCACACTGCCCCTCCTCCTTCCTCCCCAAACGCCTCTCCTTCAGGAATCCATTGAGATGTCTTTCTTGTCAGAATCTTCCACAGCTTGACTGGAAGCCCCGCCTCTGAGCCCCTCTCCCTGCTCTTGCACCTTGATCGCCTCCTCTGGGAACCTTCACCTTACATTGTGTCCTCTCTGCAGCCTTCTGACTGTCTCCTTCCCCATGAGGCTGTGAACTCCTCAAGAGCAGGGACTGTGTGCTGTACCTCCTGTCCCCAGTGCTTTGCTCCTCGTTTATCCTTGGGCAACAAATGAATAAGTGAAGATTGGTCTCATCATGTATTTTTTTTTCTTCTTCTTCACTAATCTCAGGGCCTACTTATCATTCTTCTCCCAACAGGAGATGAGGAAACCATTCAGAAATTTGTATGTAATTTCCTGGCTTACATTGCAAAAGCGAGACCTGTGGGCCTCAAAGGACAGAAAGGACAAGAGAGGATAATAGGGGTAGAGGTGGGTTCATGCATAGGAAAACTACCCTGGGCAAGTAAGTTGGCAGAAGTGGACGTGCCAAGCTGGACTTGGCTTAGTTTTACATTTTTTTTAAAAAAAGCTTTTTCTTTTTCTTCTTCTTACTAAAGTAATGAATGGGTGTGTGTTGTGGGAAATTTAGGATCTATTTGGAAGTCAGTAAAAGTGAAGGGAACCCATTAGCCACCATTAGATCCACTTGCTGTGGGCACTTTGTGGCTGGCTTTAGCCAGGGGCATGGTGGACAAAGCAGTGGGCAGACAGGAAGGGGACAGCTAGAGCTGGGGACTAGCGGGACAGGTTGGAGGGGTTGGAAGGTGGTTCCCAGAGAGGGAGGGGTTTGTGTGCAGGAGAAGATGGTGACAGGAGCATGATGTGGTTAATAGAAGAGGGAAGCAGGATTAGAGGAGGGAAAGGTGAGCTCAGAGGCAGTCCCAGCAGTACCCTTGGCCAACCCCACAGGGCCCTCTGGAGATAGAGTGGCCCTTCAGCTGTGTGGATTTGATGAGGATAGACACTATATACATATAAATCAGATGGGAGTCCCTGGGTGGAGGCGCATAGAGTTATTGTGCTAGACTGTTCACCAAGAGGTTGGAGGTTTGAATCCACTCAGAGATGCCTCAGAAGAAAGGCTTGGTGATCTGCGTTTGAAAAACCAGCCCTAGAATAACCTCACGCAGCAAAGTTCTACTTGACACACAAGGAACAGCCATTAACTCAATGGCAGCTCATTTAGTTTGGTTTTTGAAAGGCAAAATCAGGCACAGGATATGGATTGCCCTAGGAGAAATGTGGGCATGGACAGATGGGGCAACCCTGGAAGGTGGGTGCCAGCTGAAGGTACTGAGAGCACCCCCAGCAGTGGGAACATTTAGTCTTCATTTTTTAGGTGAAATCTGAGTGGTGAACCACCATGTTTACAGTCACCGATGGAAATGGATGGGGAGAGAGGACCTGGAGAGAGAAGACCCATGGAAAACTTGATCTGTCTGACGCTGGGGAGATGGGAGCCAGGGTTGATGTCACTTTCATTTGGATCCAAGAGTGTGATCTTAACCTAACCTGTGGGCCATTTCTGGTTAAAGAATGGCAGTGATCAGAGATCATCTCAGAGATCAGAGGCACCTGAGGGCGAAGGATATCCATGGACAGTCTTAATTTAGATTCTGAGAGACAGGAAATGGCCATTCCAAGCTTTGCAACACTGAGGACAAAGATGGAAAGGCTGGCATATGAGAAGTGGCCCAAAGGCTGGCCGGAAGTCAGTTCAGGGATATTTGGGAGAAAGTGAGAGCTGAGGCTGGTGAGAATGAATCTGTATTGCTGGGTCGAGGCTTTTTAAACCTGCCTCACTGAACTTGTCCATTTTCCCTCTGAGCAACGTGGGCCTCCACACACTAAACCTGACCTGTCAAGGTCCAGCCTTGACCCAGCTGCTGGAGGAGGAGAATGGACAGAGTAGGGGTCCAGGCAGGGATAAGGCCCGGAGGTCCAGGGTGAGGCTTTGACACTGACACACCAGGAAACCTGGGTCATTCAGTGCCCTCCCTTGGATTCAGTTTCCTCTTCTGTCTTATACTTTTAAATTATTTATTGTTGAAGATTCAAGTAATTGCAAAAAATAGAATAGCGTAATGAACTACCATGTACCCATCACCCAGCTTCAACATTTATCAACTTGTGTCCAGCCTTGTTTCATTTCTGCTCTGCTGATGGTAATGATTCAAGGCAAATCCCAGATGTAATTTTGTGAAAGCAGACTTCCATGTCTTTCTTCCACAGAGTGGCTAGTGGGTTTGAACTGCTGACCTTCTGATTAGCAGCGAAGCACTTAGCCATTTAACCACTGTGCCACCAGGACTCACTTTTTATTAATTTAATAATTAATAATTCTTTTATATCATTAAGTTTCTGTTTAGAGTTTTGATTTATTTATTTTTTTTTTATTTTTTTTTTGAGTTTTGATTTAGAGTCTCAAGCATGCCTTTTGTTGAATTTTTTTTTTTTAAGCTTATTTGAGTCAAGATCCAGGTAAGGTTGGAACATATGTCTTAGTCCCTATAAAACAATTTCTTTTTTTTTTAAAAAAACCCCAATTTATTTTATATATATATATTAGTGCCCTAGTGAGAATGAGCTACACCGCCAACCCAAAAGCACATGGTTTGAAACCACCAGCTGCTCTGCAGGAGAATGATGGGCCTTCAACTCCTGTGCAGTTTGCTCCCTCTGAAAACCGACAGGAGGGTCAGCTATGAGTTGGTTCTGACTCAATGACACATAACAGCAACAGCAGATATTTTGCATAGCTGGAGTCACACTGCTTCACCAAAACCAAACTCCCCTGCTATCAAGTCAGTTCAAACTCTTTTCATCCATACTCTCGCTTTCCATCTCTTTTTCTTTTTTTCATTGCAGTTTGCTATCAAAGAAAAAAAGGTTATCATCTATAATATCTCAGTCTGGATTTTGTTGATTGCATTCATGGGGTGTAGTTTATTTAATGTGTTCCTCTGAGCTCTCTGTAAATTGGTATTTGGATTTGTCTGTCTTTTGACATGTCCTCACCCAGTTGTTTGTAAATCTTCTCAGCTCTGCCTTCAAAACATGTACTGAGTCTGGCCACTTAACCACCATTACTGTGCTCTTTCTTCTAAGCATCTGCCGTCGCTCTCATGATAATTACAGCAGCTTCTACCTAGTGCCTCTCCTCTGCTACCTCCAGCCCTAGAAGCCAGAGAAATCCTTTTAATACTTAAATAAGATCACCTCCATCCTCTGCTTAAAACTCTTCAGACTCACTTCTTTTTTTTTCTTTTTTTTTTTTCTATAATTATATTTTATT
>NW_006399767.1:27363105-27404865 GCF_000299155.1 Elephantulus edwardii | reverse complement strand
AAAATATCTGTTGGCCTTGTTTTTGATGCTGGTAATATATGAAAATAGGAACAAGACCCTCAAAATCCCTCTTTTTCTTTTTTTCTATAATTATGTTTTATTAATTTTCATAAACATTTACAGAGATTTTGGGCTTCCACTCATTCATTGTTGCACTATTCTCTCTACCCTCCTCCCAGTTTGTTCTTGTCAGACTCACTTCTAATGCAGAATGAATTCAAAGGCCTGTACTAGCCTGAACTCGGTGGCCTAGCGAATAAGTTGTACTGCCAACAAAATCACCTGTATTTTGAATCCTTCATTGCTTCTCTGGACAAAGATGCGCAGTCTCCTCCTGTGTGATTTACTTACTCCCTCTGAAAACCCTCTGGAGGTTCAGCCATGAGTCAGTTCTGACTTAATGGTACCCAACACCACCACTGACAACACAGCCTGTGAAGCCCTACGTGATGTGGCTGCCTACTTGCTCTCATTTAATCTCGTACCATTCCGCCCTCACTGGTTTCTGGCCATTTCTTGGGCTTATCAGATATCCTCCTGCCTCAGTGCCTTTGCACTGCTGTTCTCTGTGCCTAGAATACTCTGCTTCCTCAGAGATCCACATGATGTTCATTATCTCTGTTCATGTCACTTCCTCAGAGAGGCCTTCCCAAAGACCGCATCTAAAATTGCCCTTCAGGTTTTTAAAGATTGGGACCAGCCATTTAAGGTAAAACTGTTGGTCTCTTCCTATTTGAAACAAGGAAGAGTGAAGAAAATAAAAAGTGCATAGAAACAATTAGTCAAAGAGACTAATGAATCACACAGCTTCAGGATCTACTACTTTGAGAGCAGAAGAACTGGAATGTGCATATCTTCTGCTAATTAGTCTAAAACAGATTATATCAGAGGCTCCTGAACACAGAGGGAAAACAATTCTAAAATTTGAAATCATAAATATGACCATGCCTACTGGTCTATTAGAAACTTGTTAACCTCCTGAGAATATAGCCCTAAGTAACCCTGGAACTAGTCCTAACTCTGTAGCTCAGCTTTCAGCCAAACAACAGACATGCTTATAAGGTGAACACTAGGGATGGAGCTCTGGTGGCTGAGTGGTAAGGAGTTGTGCTCCCAACCAAAGGCACATGGTTCAAATCTATGAGCTGCTCTTTGGGAAAAAGATGAGCATTCTCTGTGTGATTTACTGCCTCTGAAAACCCACTGGAGGGTCAGCTGAGTTCCAGCTTGATGGTATACAACAAGAACACAATAACCAAGAGTATACTCATTCTTTAGAGCAATCTTACAAGACCAAAAAGAGAAAGCTCAGAAGGCAGGAAGGGCTAGGACAGAAGAATGAATGGAAAAAAGAATCATAGAGAAGACAAAATGTGTATGAATTATTGAATGGAAAACCAATTTACTCTGTAAACTTTCATCTGAAGCATAATCAAAAGTAAAATAAAATTGCCTCTTACTCTCCATTCTCTGGTTCTCCTTTATTTTCCTTCATAGTACCCATCCATCCCTGACATTATAATCTTTGATTTCTTTTTTAAAAAAGTTGTTTTCACTGCAATCCCAGAGGTGCACGGTTCAAATCCACCAGATGCTCTGCTGGAGAAGGAGGGGCAATCTCTTCTTGTATCAGTCAGATCCGATTTGACAGTACATACACAAAAAATAATAAAATAAATTTTAAAAAGTTGTTTTTATTTGAGTGGGAGCTTACAAGTCTCTCAATCATTCATACACATTTTGTTTTATAACATTAATTACAATTAATGTTATTGATTAATGGTAATGTTGAAACAACCCTTATTGTATATTGCTTTTCTGTTCACCAAGCTTAACTGTTTATTAGGTTTTACTCCCCTCTCACTCCCTTTTCTTCCTTGATGACCAGTATAACTTCAGTTTCTTAATCTTTCTCCTGCTGGCCTTGAGTTCCATGTGGGAGAGCATACCTCTGCTCTTCCTGACCGCTTTACCCCTGTCCAGAGAACAGATCTCGCTCATTGTTTCCTGTCAGCTCCTTTCCTTCAGCGTCTCTTGAAAAATAAAGCAACCTCATTGTGAAGTACAACACTTCAAAGTTTAAAAGGTACTTTACAAGACACTTCTTGTGTTTTTGTTTTTTTTTTTTTTTTTTTTTACACTTCTTGTTTTAGGTCAAGGTCCCTAAAAGCAGATCGTGAAACAAGAGATTTCTGGACTAGGGATTTATTGAAGGGGTGGGGGAAAGGGTGGGAGGGAGGAGAATCCCTGAAGGGTAGGGAAGGAAATAGAGAAAAAGTGTTTCCAGCTGAAATGTAGCTCTAGCCTATCCCTAAGGGAATTCAGGGGGCTTGAACAGCAGGCCTCGCAGGATCCTTCTCCAAGGCATTTGTACTCCTCACCAGGCAGCCAGTGACCTCCTGACGTTACCTCTCAGACATCTCTAGGTGGGCAACTCCCATTGACCTAGAGCAGCTTGTATGAGCCAGCAGCCCCACAGGCTACTGATTGGGTACCCACCTGGAACGGGGCACCAGCAGTACTTCCTCCATTGCCATGGTGGATCTTCACTCTGAACCTTGCCATAAGCCTAGAAAGAAGGCTTATATTAATTATCATTATTCCCATTTGGTAAATGATAGATGAGGATGCTGAGGTTCCCTGGGGTGAAATGATTTACCTGGTTACATTGCCAGGGAGGGACAGGACTGAGGTCTGAACCTTAGATTCTTTCTTGAGATCCTCTCATTAGTTCCTCTTCGCAGCTGCTGGTTCAGTCTTGTTCTAATGCATTCATTCAGTAAGTATGTATTGAGTACTGACTGTGTCCATCTCTATACTGAGCTGGATCATGCAATGGTGAGTGAAACACAGTTGGTCCTTGTCCCCTCAAGGTCCCAGTCTGTGTATCTGTCTAGCATTTAGCCACTTGTCACCACCCTGGTTATGCATGCTAAGACCTTAGCAGCCTCAACATACGTAATCACAACAACTGATACTTGTTGAGCACTTATTATGTATCAGGCATTGTGCTGATAATGGTGATTAGCACACTTCATCCTCATAGCACCCCTTGTTCAGATGGGTAAGCTGAGTTCCCAGGTGATACAAATTGTTAATACACTGCTGTTAATCAAAAGGTCAGAGATTTGAATCCACCCGGAGGGGCCTTGGAGGATAGGCTTGGAAATACACTTCTGACAGATTAGCTGTTGAAAGCCCTGCTTTGACACGCACGGGATCGCCATGTGTGGAATTGACACAGGACAACTGTTTTTTGTGTTTACGAGCAGGCAGCAGGGGAGGTTAAGGCACGGCCAGTCTCTAGGTGAGTCTGTGAATGAGCTAGGATTCAAAGTCACTTCTGACAAACATTTTCCCTCCTTCTCCATCCCCACCCCTTCCCCTTGTATCCCCCTAGCCTCACCCACAGCATGGTGTCTGGTGTCAGTTATATCAGCAGCTCCATCACACACCAGGATGCCACTGCCACCTGCTGCCCAGGAGTAGGGTGACCTGCCTCCATCTCACCTGCCCCACTTGGCCCTGCACAATTGGAGCACCTCTGATGGAACGCCTCTCCTACCCCACAGGCCCAGAATCCCCCTCCTCAATCCTCCTTCACAGCCACCTCGCCACTAGTCCTGACTGACTGGGCGGGCCCTTCTGCCAGCTCAGCATGGCCCAGGGATTGGTACGCTTGTCTGGCTGCCTCCTAACATACCAGCTGGCCTGGTAAGCTGAAAATCTGGCTGGGCTCGGATGCCCCTGGACAGGCTGGGGGCAGGGTGGAAAAATCACAGCTGGTTTCCTTCTTGCTCTCCACTCTCCATACAGGGCCAATACAGGCCTGACACAATGAAACCATGTCTGAGGGATTTAAAGTGTAGGGAGGGCCCTACTTCCTTGGTCTTGGGGATCTACATGGAGTGGCATAATGTGGTAACTCAGGCCGGCATCAGCTCCGAATCCCTCTGAATCTAAGTTCCTCCGTCCCTGTTGCTCAGTGCAGTCGGGGTCATCAAGACCCTGCTCCAGCACATGAGAGCTTGCTCAGGCCTGTGCTGTCCTCACAGTCTCCATTGTGCCCAAGTCTCTTATTTCAGTCTCTGTCTCAAGCCATCACCTTTCTTTCTTTCTCTACCTCTCCCGCTTGATGTCCAAAGTATTAGAAAAGATACATTCTGCTCTGGGACTGGAGGCGTCAGTTTTCCAAAAGTAAAGAAATGTAGTAAAGACCTTCATTTCGACTTTCCTCCTGGAACCATGGAGGCTGCCATGGAGAAGAAAAAGAAGGTTCCTGCAGTGCCAGAAACCCTTAAGAAAAAGCGAAGGAATTTCGCAGAATTAAGGGTCAAGCGCCTTAGAAAGAAGTTTGCCCAAAAAATGCTTCAAAAGGCAAGAAGGAAGCTTATCTATGAAAAAGCCAAGCACTATCACAAAGAATACAGGCAGATGTACAGAACTGAGATTCGGATGGCAAGGAAAGCTGGCAACTTCTATGTACCCGCAGAACCCAAGCTGGCATTTGTCATCAGGATCAGAGGTATCAATGGTGTGAGCCCAAAGGTTCGTAAGGTGTTACAGCTCCTTCGCCTTCGCCAGATCTTCAATGACACCTTTGTTAAACTCAACAAAGCTTCAATTAACATGTTGAGGATTGTGGAACCATATATTGCACGGGGATATCCAAACCTGAAGTCTGTCAATGAACTGATCTATAAGCGTAGTTATGGCAAAATTGATAAGAAGCGAATTGCTCTGACAGACAACACTTTGCACGATCTCTTGGTAAATATGGTATCATCTGCATGGAGGATCTGATTCATGAGATCTATACTGTTGGCAAACACTTCAAGGAAGCAAACAACTTCTTGTGGCCATTCAAATTATCTTCTCCACGAGGTAGAATGAAGAAAAAGACTACTCATTTTGTAGAAGGTGGAGATGCTGGCAACCGGGAAGACCAGATCAACAGACTTATCAGAAGAATGAACTAAGGTATCAACCATGATTCTTTTTTGTAATCTGGTCAGTTAATAAAACAGTGACTGCTTTCAAATTGAAAAAAAAAAAAGACCTTCATTTCTCAACGTTTAGAGAAATGAGTTGGTGCTCTAAGCAACTTCTCAAGCTGACCAGTGAGTATTTTTTTCCCACCTAAAAGTGTATGAAAGAAGTTGTACAACTGAAGAGTTTAAAGCCATTGCCCCTGATGTTACCATTTACCTCAAGACGTTACACGTTGTCATAACTCCAGAAGACCCTCCAGGACCCTTCCCTACCACAGAGAATCCCACCATGCCAATTAGGATAATTAGTTGCTATGGTATACATTAAGTATACTTTCAAAACAAAATAGTCGTCTCTTCCTGTTTTAATCAATGGTGTTATGTTTTAAAACCATTTTCACCATTTTAAATATACAATTCAGTGACACTAATTATATTCACAGTGTCATATAACCATTGCTAGTTTTTCATCATCCTCAATAGAAGCTCTATACCCATTAAACAATAACTTACCATGCCCCCATCCCCCCATCCCTGCCAAACTCTAATCTGTGTTCTGTCTCTATAGATTTGCCGAGTTTCAATATTTCAATTTGCTCATTTCAAGTTTCATCTCTTTCAAACATGTACCCAAATTTAATTTTTTTTCCCCAAGCTGAATGATATTCCATTGTATATATATTTTTTTGTTTATCCATTCATTTGTTAAAGGACATTTAGGGGGTTTTTTGTTTGTTTGCTTTGTTTTTGTTTTTTACCTTTTGGCTATTTTGAGTAATGTCATGTTCATGGTTGGTTTCCAAATATCTTTTGGATCCCCTATTTTCAATTCTTTGAGGCATATAACTAGAAATAGAATTGCTGGCTAATATGGCATTTCTATGTTCAATTTTTTTTTTAAACTGCCAAACTGTTTTTTCTATAGCAATGGAATCATTTCATATTCCCACCAGCAATGTACAAGAGTTCCAATTTCTCTAATCTTTGACAATATTTACTTTCCATTTTTCTCATTATAACCATCCTATGGGGTGAAGTGGTATCTCTTTGTGGTTTTGATTTGCATTCCTCAAACCAGTTGCTCCTGAATTGATTTTAATTCATAGTTACACTTACACAGTTCAAGAATAAATATGCTCCGTAGAGTTTCCAATGGCTGTGATATTTCAGAAATAGATCCCTGGACTTTTTTAGCTTACAGAATGCTTCCGGTGGGATTTAAATACTAATCTTTTGGTTAATACCTGAGGGTGGGTGGGTCTGTCTCTCTCCACATACACTCTCTTCTATGAAGTCCTGGTGGCATGGTGTTTAATATATTGGCTGCAAACTCGAAGGTCAGAGGTTTAACTTTACCAGCTGCTTCATGGATGAAAGATGAGAAGTTTCTTCCTGTGAAGATTTATAGCCTCAGAAGCCCAGAGGAGGGTCGCTGAGTCAGAAACAACTCAATGAAAGTGGATTGGGGTTTGTGTGTGTATGTGAATAAAATTAAGGTGTAATTCACCTACCATTGTGTTATTCCTTTAAAGTGTGCAGTTCAGTTGTTTCCACTATAGTAACAAAGTTGTTCAATCGTTGTTGTTGTTAGGTGCAGTCCACTCAAGGACTTATAATAACCCTATGTTGTTGTCGTTTTGTGCAACTGAGTTGCCTTCAAATCATAGCAACCCCATGTACAACAGCTCTGAACCCTGCCCTGTCCTGAGCCATCTCACTGACTCCAACACACCTAATCTCATTGCCACAGTTACTGTGTCAGTCCATTTCCTCTGGGGTCTTCCTCTTCTGTGCTGTCCCTCCATGCTTCCAAACATGATGACATACAACAGGTCAAAACTTTGCCTGAATCTCACAATCGCCACCATTGTTACAGTCACTGTGTCAGTTCATCAACCTGAAGGTCTTCCTCTCCTTTGACAATCCTTTGCTTTTCCAAGCTTGAAGTCCTTCTATGGGAGACGGCCCCTCCTGATAGCATGCCCAAAGTATGTGAGTTGAAGTCTCAGCATTCGTACATCTAAGGAGTACTCTGATGGCATTTCTAAAATTTGTTTGTTCTTTTGGCAGTCCAATAGTATATTTAATACTCTTAGTCAAGAATACAATTCAACGGAGTCAATTCTTTGGTGTTCCTTAGGTGCAACTTTCACATGCATATGAAGCAATTGAAAATACCCATGCTTGGGTCTCCTATTTAAACAGTGTCTTTAAACTAACACTCTTGCTCTTCAGCCCTTTTAAGAAGACCTTGACATTTTAACAAGAAAAAGACAAATAATCTAATTACAAAATGAGCAGAATACATGAGTAGATACTTCACCAAAGAAGATGCTCAGATGACCAAGAAAGACATGAAGAAATGCTCAAGATCAGTGGCTATTACATGTAAATCAAAACAGTGAGACATCATTTCATTCCAGCAACAATAGCAAAGTCCAGTAAGACAGTAAATGACACATGTTGGTAAGGGTATGAAGATTGGAACTCTTCTACACTGCTGGTGGGAATGTAAGATGGAACAACCACTATGGAAAGCAGTGTGGTTCTTCCTTAGAAAGTTAGAAATAGACACTTTGATCCAGCAATCCCACAGCTCCTGTTGTTGGGTGCCATCAAGTTGCCTACGACTCATAGTGACCCTCTGGACAACAGATCTGACTCTTGTCCTATCCTACACCACCTTAACAATCTCTGTCTGGGGGTGGTGGTGAGGGAAATGGAAAGAATTTGTTATTGGAAACAATGTATTAGAATTTAGTAAATAAACTAGAAGAAAATTTAAAAAAAAGAAAAGAAAAAAGCCACAACAATCTCTGTCATGCCCAAACCCACTGTGGTAGTTACCATAGCACATCATCTCACTGAGGGTCTTCCTTTCTTTCATTGATCTTCTACCTTTGCCAGCATGTCTCTCAAGGACTGGTTCCTCCTAAAATTATGTCCAAAATAAGTGAGATGAAGTTCTACTATCCTTACCTCAAAGGAACACTCTGGTTGTACTTCCTTTAAGACAAATTTGTTTGTTCTTTTGAGTTGATGGTATATACATTCAATACTCTCTGCCAAAACCACAGTTTTTAAAAGCATCAGTTTTTTTTTAATTTAGGTTGTTTATTTTTCATTTCAATGAACATCTACAGAGATTTTGGGATTCCATTCATTCATTGTTGCACCCTTCTCCCCTCACAACCCCCCCCCCAAGCATCAGTTTTTTTAATATTCCTTATTCATTGTCCAACTTTCAGATGCATAGGAAACATTTGAAAATACCAAGGCTTGGAACAGGTGCACCTTAGTCTTTACACTGACATCCTTGCTTGCTTGAACTTTGGAGAGGCCCATGACAGCAGATTTCTCCAATACAACATATCTTTTGATTTCATGACTGCTACTATCAAGGGTGTTGATTGTGGCTCCAAGTAAAATGTAGATTCGAGCAATCTTACTGTATAACCTCCCAAATAAGAACTGTAGCACAAATTTACATGAAATCCTGTTTATTGCAGCATTATTTACAATATTAAAGTGTAAGCAACTCAGGCATCCATCAGTAGAGGAATGGATAAACAAAGTATGATACAGTCACACAATGGTACATTATACATCACTAAAAAGAATCAAGAGTATGTGGAATACTGCACAAAATCAAATGAATCTAGAACATTATGCTGAGAGACATAAGACAGTCACAAAACAATTGTAGTAAAAGACCACCACTGGTATAAAAAAGTCAAGGAAAAATTTACATACAGATAGAATAATTATTGGGTGATTATCAGGGGTGGGAAGAGAGGAAGAGGAGAGCAAGATTAATAAATAAGTTAGGTGAAGAGAAAGATGATATATAACAAGGGGTTCATTGTTGTTAGATGCCGTAGAGTTGAGTACAGTTTAGAGCAACGCTATGAACAACAGATCTGAACCCTGTCCTGTGCTATCTACATATCTGGCACACTTGAGCCCTTTGCTGTAGTCACTGTGTCAGTCAGTCTTGTTGAAAGTCTTCCCTTCTTTCATTGAATCTCCATCTTTCCAAGCATGATGTCCCTCTTCAAGCAAAGGCCTCTCCTAGCAACATGCCCATAGTATGGGAAAAGAAGCTTCACAATCCTTACTTCCAAGGAGCACTCTGGCTGTACTTTCCCCAAGACATATCTGTTTATTCTTTTGGCTGTCCATGGGACATCCAGTGCTCTTCTCCTACACCACAACTCAAAAGCATCAATACTTCTGTCCTCCTTAATTACTGTCTAGCTCTTGGAGGCATAGCAAGTACTTGATAAGACCATGGCCTGAATCATGTTCACCTTAGTTTTCAAACTAACATCATTGCTCCTTGGTACTTTGGAGAGGTCCTGATCTCTGGACTTTACCAGTGCAATACATCTCCTAATCTTCTGACCACTGGTACCAAGGTTGTTGATTATGGATCCAAGTAAGATGAAATTGTTGATAATTTCAGTCTTTTCTATCATGATGTCCTTTATCAGTCCAGTGGTGAGAATTTTTGTCTTCTTAATGTTAAGGTAACATTAACATTTTGCTGTGATGCTGAACCTTGTGCCATTGAGGGGTTAAATGCTGTAACGGTTACCCATGGACAGTGTTTGATGGAGCTCCCAGTTTAAGACAGGTTTAAAAGCAGGAGTGGCATCCACTTCCTAAATCACATGCCTCTGGAAACTATGAATTTGTAGAAACAACAATAGTTATAGAAAGGCTTCAGGCCTTTTGTTCATAGAGTTAGGGTTGCTATGAGTCGTGCTAGAGTCGGTGGCAATCAACAACAAACAACAATGTTAAGATGCAGTTTTTACTGAAGGTTGTATTTTTTTTATCTTCTGCAGTAAGTATTTTGAGTCCTCCTCACTTTCAGCAAGGAAGGTTGTGTTATTTGCATAGCACAGGTTGTTGATGAGTCTTCTTCTGATCCTGATGCCACATTCTTCTTCATAGAGTCTGGTTTTTCAAACACTTTGGTAAGCATACAGATTGAATAGGTGTAGAGAAAGAATACAACACTAATGTACACCTTTCCTGATTTTAAGGGACATATTAGATAGTATGATTCATTAATTCCTTTAGTAATTGTACTTGATGGTATAAAACAAAATGTGTATGGCATATTCAATGAAAGACCAATTTTATTTGTAAAATTTCACTTAACAATATAAAGTGGTCCTTGGAGGACATTATACTGAGTGAAATATGTCAGTCACAAAATGGCAGATACGGCACAGTGCTACTGTTGTAAAGTGGATCTGACATCAGAGTTGGGAAACTAAGACAGGATAAGTAATGTATACTGCATTGAAACAGATGAGGGAAAGAACTGTTTAGGAGGAATACATGATTAGGTATTATTGTCATGACAGAGTCCAGAATGAAAGCTGCGTAGTGGAGTGGACTGGGAGGGGAGAAGGATTGTATAACAATGAAAGATGGTTTGTTTGTTTTTTTTTACTTTTCAAAGACAAAAGTAAGCTGGGGGGAGGGGTGGGCAGGGAGAAATGTGTGTAACAATGAATGAATGGAAATCCAAAGTCTGTAAACTTTCATTAAAAAAATAAATAAAGATTTCAAAAGTAAAATAGAAAGCGATCTGAAATTGGGAGTATTGGAAGGAGCTCACTACAAAGAAGTGGCTGTCAAGGGTGGCAATAAAAATTTGGTTAAGAGTGTGGGCTTTGGCTTGTTAATGGCCAAAGCAGTGAATTGTAAAAAAAAAAAAAAAAAAAAAGCAGTCCTTGATAGTATATTTGTCCAATATAATAACATCTTTTGATTTCTTGACTGCCACTTCCAAGAGTGATTGTGGATCCAAGCAAAATGTAATCCTTGATAACTCCAGTCTTTATCTATCATGATTATTTCCTTCCATCTCTTTGCTGTTGTGAATAATGTAGCAATAAACATGAGTGTGCATACATCTGTTTGAGTTGTGTCTCTGGTTTCTTTAGGGTAAATTCCCAGTAGTGGAATTGCTAGGTCAAATGGTATTTCTGTTTCTAATTTTTCTGAGAAAGTGCCAGAACCGCCTTCCATAGTTATGGGTACCATTTACATTCCTACTTGCAGTAAATAAGAGTTCCAATCTCTCCAAAACCTCGCTAGCATTTGTTGTTTGCTGGCCTGTTGAACTTTGCTATCGTTGCTGGGGTGAGATGATCTCTCCTAGTTGTTTTGATTTCCATCTCTCTGACAGGTAGGGATTTTGAACATTTCTTCATGTGTTTGTCATCTGAAAGTCTTCTTTGGTGAAGAGTCTGTTCATATCCTGTACCCATTTTGTGAATGGGTTGTTTACCTTTTTTTGTTGTTGTTGTTGAGGTGTGGAGGCTTATTTGTAGTGTTGGAGAAGAGTACTGAGTATCTCTGATAGACTGCCAAAAGAACAAACAGATAATGTCTTTGGGAAAGGGCAGCCAGAGTGCTCCTTGGAGGCAAAGATGATAAAGCTTTGTCTCACATCCTTCACGCATGTTGCTGGGAGAGGTTATTCCTTGGAGAGGGACATCGTGCTTGGAAAGGTGTTGGGTCGGTGAAAGAGAGGAAGACCCCCAATCAGATGGGTTGACACAGTGACTGCAGCAATGGGCTCTAGTGTGTCAGGAAGGCACAGGATAGTAGAGGATTCAGATCTGTTGTTCATGGAGTCACTATGGATAGTAGTTGATGGCACCTAACAACAGCAAAGTAACTCTGTGGGGTTTTTTTGTGTGTGTGTGGTTTAAAAAAGTTTTTTTTTAATTAATTTTAATGAAAGTTTACAGAGACTTAGGGTTTCCAATCATTCACTGTTGCACTTTTCTCCCTGCCCACCCCCTTCCCCCAATTAACTCTTCTCCTTGAAAGTAAAAGAAAAACTCATTGTTGTAAAATCCCTCCCCCCAAGTCCACTCCACTATGCAGCCTTCATTCTGGACTCCTGTCATGACAATAATACCCAATCATATATCACTTTTAAATAGTTCTCTCCCTCATCTGTTTCAATGCAGTATACATTATTTATCCCATTTTTCTCAGTTCCCCCCCAATCCCAGTGTCAGTTCAGTTTTACAAGAGTGGCACCATGCAATATTTGTCCTTTTGTGGCTGAGATATTTCAGTCAGCATAATGTCCTCCAGGGTCATACATTTTGCATAATATTTTATGAGTTCCTTGTTTTTCAATAATTCATAGTATTCCATTGTGTGAATATAGCAGAGCTTCTTTATCCATTCATTTGTTGATGGGCACTTAGGTTGTTTCCAGCTCTTTGCTATTGCGAACAAAGCTGCGATAAATATGGGTGTGCAGTAACTGTGTTTGATCTTTTAAGGAAATGCCAGAGTGCTTTGCTAAGTAGCTGTACCATTTCACATTACCAGTATTCCAATTTTTCTGCATTCTTACTGACATTTACTATTTCCCTTGTCTTTTTTATCATAGCCATCTTTGTGATGTGAAGTGATAGCTCAGTGTCATTTTGATTTGCATTTTCCTAGTGACTGATGATTTTGAACATCTTTTCCTTTGCTTGTTGGTCTTCTTTATAGGACAGAGAAAGGAAATGCCTTGCCAGTGTGGATCCCTTGTTTAGTTCTCTCTCTTGGTGACATTGCAGTGCCTGGCCTCCCCCATTCTCTTCTGTGGCTCTCAATCTTTCTCTTCTTTCAAGGAGAAGACCATGACATCTTAGCCGAGGGAGGCTTGTCCTTCTAGGATGAGCTGCTGTGGCACCAAGGACGTGGGAGGTGACACTTGGACAAACTGTTTACTCACACTTGGGAAAAACTGGGTTCACCTAAGGTAAAGAGGTTTTATTACTGCATGACTCATCAGTGCTTTTACTGTAGTCTTATGTATTATGAATGTCAAGAGAGACTAGTGCTTGGTGTTTGCCTGAATAAAACTATGCAGTGGTCATGTATTTGGGTTGATGGCTTCCTGGTTCCAAAACTGGCTGTCCCATCGATTAGCCTTATCTCTTAACTTTCCTCTTTCAGTGTCAGTTTCCATTTCTGTAGAATGGAACAATAACAAGAACAGCTATGTGGGTTTGTGTTGAGGAGTAGAGCTGTGATTTTTTGAGAAGGGCTTGGCTTCCTCATTGCTTGATAAGCCACAGTGACTGCTAGAGAAACTTTCCTTAATGAACATTCTCTAGGATTCCCTCCACTTTCACTAGCTGAGAAAGTGTCATTCTTCTTCAATCTTTCTAGTCATTTGCCTAGGCCTGTTGGCATGCCTGCCCTGTGCCAGGCACTCTGGATGCAGCAGTGGACAAGGACAGACAAAATACCTTGGAGCGCTGGTATTCGAGTGGTGGGGGCATCAGGAACAAGAAACAAGAAATTAATAAAAACCCAAAACATAAGAGAGTCATGTTTCAAAGGAAAAATGTACCAAGGGTAAAGGATTAGGGAGTGGATTGGGGATGGACTGGCTTTTTAAGATGGGGTGGAGTAGAGGTCAAAGACACTGAGGGGAGATGTAAACAGGATGAGGAAATGAGCTGTACTATCACAGGAAGAACATCCAAGGGCATAGCAAGTGCAAAGGCCCTGAGGTAGGTGTATGCTTAATATGTTTTGGAATGGCAGGAAGGGCAAAATGCCTGAAGTGGAGTTCAAGGACAGGAGGAGTGGTTGAAGAGTGAATAAACAGAGGAGGCATATAGATCTTGTTCAAAATGAGAGTGAATCACTAGAGGGTTTTTGGAGAAGCTTGCCATTTCAAAATTAAAATTTTGCTTTGAAAGCAAGGAATACCAGAAGAATGTCTATCTGTGTTTCATTGATTATGCAAAGGCATTTGACTGTGTGGATCATAACAAACTGTGCCTGACTCTGAGAAGAATGGGAATCCCAGAACATTTGATTGTGCTAATGCGAAACCTATACTTGGACCAAGAGGCAGTAGTCAGAACAGAGCAGGGTAACACTGCATGGTTCATAATTGGGAAGGATGTATGCCAGGGATGCATCTTGTCTCCATACCTTTTTTTTTCTTTTTTTGTCTCCATACCTTTTCAACATGTATGCAGAGCAGATTATCCGAGAGGCTGGGCTCTATGAGGAGAATTGTGGCATCAGGATTGGTGGAAGATCTAGTAACAATCTGCGTTATGCAGATGACACAACCCTGCTTGCTGAAACTGAGGAGGACCTCATGCACTTGCTGCGAAGGGTCAAGGACTGCAGCCTTCAGTTTGGACTGAGGCTCAATGTCAAGAAGACAAAGATTCTCACCACTGGACCAATTGGCAGCGTCAGGATGGATGGCGAAGAGATTGAGATTGTTCACAGCTTCAGTTTGCTTGGCTCCACAGTCAACACTCTTGGCACCAGCAGTCAGGAAATCAAAAAGCGTATCGCGATGGGAAAGTCTGCTGTTAGGGAACTCTCTAAAGTACTCAGGAGCAACAGTGTCTCTCTGGAGACTAAGGTGCGCCTGATACAGGCCATGGTCTTTGCAGTCGCTTGTTATGCATCAGAGAGTTGGACAATGACTAGGGAGGACAGAAGGAGAGTTGATGCCTTTGAGCTGTGGTGCTGGAGAAGAGTACTGAATGTACCATGGACTGCTAGGAAAACAAACAGATTCATCTTGGAGAGGATTAAACCAAGCTACTCCTTGGAGGCAAGGATTCTGGGGCTTCGTCTGACATACTTTGGACATGTTGCCAGGAGGGACGGGTCCTTGGAGAGGGACATCATGCTTGGGAGGGTGGAGGTATGGCGCAGGAGGGGAAGACCCTCTATGAGATGGATTGATTCGGTGACTGGGGTAATCGGGATGGGTGTGTCAGAGGCAGTGCGGTTGGCGCAGGATAGAGCAGGGTTTAGGGCTGTTGTGCATAGGGTCGCTATGACTCGATGGCACATAACAACAACAAACAACATAGCTACTGTCTGGCTACAGCCAGAGGACAGAGGGCAAGAGTAGAAGTAAGGCATTCAGTGAGGAGGCTGTGGCCCTCCAGTCAAGAGATGATGATGGTGAGCTAGAACAGTGTGTTGATGGCAGAGTTGCTGAGAAGTGGCTGCTGGAAGAATTTTGGATGTTGTCTGGATTGTGATCTGGATGTATTTTCAGGAGTGAACCAATTGCGTATGGAGGAAAAGGAGAGGGGAGGAATCCAAGCTTCTGGCTTGATCTGTCAGGTGATTAGTGGTGTTATTTCCTGAGTTGGAGATCAGGCTTGGACTAGACTTGGAAGCAGTCAGAAGCTGTTTGGGCTGTGTTAGGTTTGAATTGCTGTTCAACATCCAAATGGGAATGTTGAGAAAGTGGCTTTATCTCTGAGGCTGGGTGAAGTGGCAGAATTGGGGTCTGAAATATAAAAGTGGAATAAAGCCATGAGCCTGAATAAAACCACCAAGGGAGTGAGTGCTGACAGAGAGACACTCCAGGCCCAAATCCTGGAGGTGCTAGAATTTAGGGGTTGAGGAGACAGAGGGGTGGGGGTGAGGTGGGAGTATGATACCAGAACAGTTGAGAAGGCCAAATGCACTAAGACCGGGATTAGAGACCAACTCCTGCTTTGCCACCATGGAGTTAGTGTTAGGGAACTAACAGCAATTCCACTAAGAGGGGATTTAATAGAGTGGAGTCACTGTCCTCTGTTATCAGAAGGTGCTGAGATGTAGGTCAGGAGCTGCAGGACTCCTTGGGATCTAGAGAAGGCCTCTTTTTAGTTAGAGAAGTGGGAGTGAGACTACTGGGTGGGTAGCTGGGAGAGGAAGAGGCCAGTGCCCACCGGGAGGGCAGCGCTTAAAGGCCAGGTGCAGGGGGTAGGAGGGTACAGGGCGGGGCAGGTGTTTGTGTGAGGGCGTGGGGCATTTTCTTCAGGTTGTTCCCATTTTCTTTGTGAAATAAGCACAGTTGTCAGCTGAGAGTGAGGAAGGAGATGGTGCTGTGAACTTTAGTCTTCAACTCGGGCTTCAGAGCCACTGTGTGAAGTAGGTGCCATAAGAATCCTTCTATAGATGAGAAAACAGCCCAGGAGGGTCAGATAACTTGAAAAGAAGGAGAACATGGATTTGAAGGCTAGATTTAATGAAGAGGAATGTGGTCTCAGGATTGGAGGAAGACGCATTAACAGCCTGTGTTATGCAGATGGCACAACCTTGCTTGCCAAATCTGAGGAGGACCAGAGGCATTTGCTGCAGAAGGTCAAGGACTGCAGTCTTCAATATGAATTGAAACACAACAGCAAGAAAACTAAGATTCTCACCACTGGGCCTGTTGGCAGCATCATGATAGGGAAGAGATTGAGATTGTGGAACCAAGCAAGATGAACTTGCCAACAATCAACGCTCTTGGCACTTGTTGCTGTTGTTATGTGCTGTTGAATTGCCTGTGACCCATATTGACCCTGTGTACAGCATCTCTGAACCCTGCCCTGTCCTGAGCCAGTCTCACTAATTCTGACACTTACCCCCATTGCCCCAGTTATTGTATTAATCCATCTCATCTGGGCTGTTCCTCTCCTGCAGTGTCCCTCCACACTTCCAAGCATGATGTCCTTCTCTAAGGACCAATCTCTTCTGGCCACTTGCCCAAAGTATGTGAGACGGAGCTTCAAAATCCTAGCCTCCGAGGAGAAACTTGGTTTCACCCTCTCCAAGACAGACTGATTTGTTTTCTTGGCAGTCCATGGTATGTTCAAGACTCTTCTCCAGCACCACAACTTGAAGGTATCAATTCTTCTGTCATCTTTAGTCATTGTCCAGTTTCTGAAGCATAATGAGTAATTAAGAAGACCATAGCCTGGATTAGGTGCACTTTAGTCTCTAGACTGACATTGTTGTTTTTCAGCACTCTGGAGAGGTCTCTGATAGCAGATTTTACCATTACAATTCATCATTTGATTTCCTGACTGCTGGTGTTAAGAGTGTTGATTGTGGAGCCGATCAAGTTGTACTTGTTAACAACTTCAATCTCTTCTCCATCTGTCATGGTGCTTCCAATTGGCCCAGTGGTGCAAACTACAGTCCTTGACCTTCCTCAGCAAGCGCTTCAGGCCCTCCACAGTTTCAGCAAGCATGGTTGTGGCATCTGCATAACATAGGTTATTGATGAGTCTTCCTCCAATCTTGATACCACATTCCTCCTCATAAAGCCCTGCTTCCTGAATGATCTGTTCTACATATAGATTAAAAATGTATGGAGACAGGATACATCCCTGATGTACTTCTTTCCTGATTTTGAACCGTGCAGTGTTTCCTTGCTCTGTTCTGACTGCTGCTTCCTGGTCCAAGTATAGGTTTTGCATAAGCACAATCAACTGTTCTGGGATTTCCGTTTTTCTCAAGGTTAAGCACAATTTGTTGTGATCCACACAATCAAATGCCTTTGCATAGTCAATGAAACACAGACATTCTTCTGGTACTCTGCTTTCTTCCAAGATCCACCTGATACTGGCGATAATGTCTCTAGTGCCATGATCTCTTCTAAATCCAGCTTGCATTCTTTTAAATCCTTTTTAAAAATTTTATACTGATTCATTTACAAAGTTTTAATATATTGGTTTTCATGCAAGATCCTTTCTATTTCCTTCACTGGAATTGTGCAAACCTGTGATTAATACCCTCTCCCCTGCCCTCCCCCCCCACCCCCTGGATCCTCATACTCATTCTACAATAATGGTTTTATACAATGTTTGTCCTTGTGGGACTGAGTTAATTCACTCAGCATAATGCTCTCCGGTCCCTCCCAAGTTAGGTAGTAATTTATAAAATCAGCTTTTATTTCTGTTATTTCTTTGTCAATATGTTGTTCCAGTTGTTTCTGGATAATCATCAGCAGGATTTTGCTAGTGTGTGATATTAATGATATTGCTTGATAATTTCCACACTCTGTTAGGTCATCTTTTTTTGGAATGGAAAGAAATATGGATCTCTTCTAGTCAGTTGGCCAAGTAGTTGTCCTCCAGATTTCTTGGCACAACTTGGTTAGCACATCCAGGGCAGCATCTGTTTGATGAAAACTGTATGTACAGCAGAGCACACTTAGACACTTGGCACTAGCAGAAAAGAAATCAAAAGACAAATTGCACTGGGATTATCTGCTGTCAAGAACTTCTCCAGTGGGCTGAAGAGCAACGGTGTCAGTCTAGAAAATAAGATGCACTTGATTCAGGCGATGGTCTTCACAGTTACTTGCTGTGCATCAGAGAGCTGGACAATCACTAAGGATGATACAAGAAGTATAAACACCTTTAAGTCGTGGTGCTGGAGAAAAGTACCGAACATACCGTGGACTGCCAAGAGAACAAACAAGTCTGTGCTGGAGAAACCAAGTTGTTCCTCAGAGGCAAGGATTTTGAAGCTCCATTTCACATACTTTGGGCATGTTGTGAGAACAAACCAGTCCTTGAAGAAGAATATCATGCTTAGAAGGGTGGAGGGACAGCGAAGGAGAAGAAGACCCTGAGTGAGATAAATTGACACAATAATGGGGGTAATGGTGGTGGTGTGTCAGAGATGGTGATTGGCTCAGTTACATGACAGGGCCAGAAATATTGTACATAGGGTCACTGTGAGTCGCAGGCAACTCAGTGGTACATTAACAACAACAAACAACACCCCAAGATCACGCAACAATAAGGTTACAGGTCTGGATTCAGAACTCCTGGGTTTGAAACTGCCTGTGTTGAAAATCACCACCTGTTGGGCTTATTTTTCTCACCTGCTAAGCTCTAACTAGTAGGACACACTCACGTTGTTCCATGCCCATTCCTCCCTGCTACCTGGGCAGTACTGGCTTCTGGTGTTCTTCCAAATAGGTTCTTATTTCTTCCTTCTGCTTTGGAGCTCCCCACATGCTGGGGCAATTTTTCTTCTCCCTTTCATCACAGAATTTTCTAACTGAGTTGGGACCTGGACAAAACCTTCTGATAGTAAGGTAAAGCACATACATTTTTTCCTTTTTTTTTCAGTGGTGCAGAGCTTGACTGTTAATAAAAAAAAGAACACACATTTAAATGAATGTGGGATCACTACATTTCTAGCATCCCAGAAGGTTCCCTCATATTCCTTCCAGTAACTATCTGCCCCTCATAACCTCTAGCATCAAGGATTAGATTTGCCTTTTTCTGGCTTCATATAAATGACATCATGTAGAAGTGCATCATTTTTCTATCAGGATTCAATTGCTTAGCATGTCTGTGAGAATCATCCATGGGATTTGCCCATTTTCATCCAGTATTGACTTTTCCATCCAGTGCTGAGGCCAGAAGGCCTAGTTTTTATATCCCTTCATTGACTGTGCCCTGGGAAGCTGCATAACCTTGGTGAGCCAAATATTTTCAGACAAGGACAAGTCCCACAGAAGGTCTCAGATCTGCACCATCAGCAGGTGACATTGCCAGCAACTGGAGCAAAGTGTGTCTCAGACCTGAAGAGGGAACCTGGGCAATCACTACATCCCATCTCTTTGCTCTTGAAAAAGTTCATGCCTTCTCCTCCCCCTGGCTGCACTCCAGGAACAGTTTCTTCAAAGTCTTGGTGCATCTCTCTTGAAAAATTTTACCAGAGGAAGGCTAGTGAGATGAGCCATGGCCCCTGCTCCTGGATCTCGGATGAGGGACCTTGATCCTCACCATTGAGGAATTCCATGCCTCTGGTCATTATCTCTTTCTTAGGTCAAGGTTGCTGCACTTATGTGCTAAGTGTTAGCACTGACTAAAGGGGACCAAGAGATGCCCCAGGGAATCACCCAGGTGCTCCCTTTGCATGTAGCACAGGCTGTTCCAGAAGCCATCTCCTAATCAGGGCCAGGTATCTCCACCAGAATGGTGCCCCTGTGTTTTGGCTGCTGGCCTCTCGCTATAGGGAGCCTGAAGGTAAGACGTGGATTTATTGTCATGGGTCCAGTTTCTGGGTCAAGATCCTGAACCTGCAATGCCCACAGCTGTGGGGATAATAAGCACAGATTCCCCCAGTGAGCCAGCAGGTGTGTTAATAAGTGGGGCCACAGCTGCTTACATCTTTTTGTCCATATCAGAACACTCACAGAACAAGGTAAGCACAGACTTACTTGTGCTTAGTTACTCATCTCTAGTGTAAACTATTTAATGTTAAAGATTCTACTACTAGGTGCGGGTAGTATCCATTTCTCCCCAACCCCACAGCACCTTCTTTCAGAATCAGAGCATCTTTTCAAGTTTCTAGTCCTTGACAAGGATGGGGATGCAGCCTGCAAACAAACTTGTGCTTACCTTGCTAATGTCCTGAACAGTTTCAAATATTTTTCACTACATCAAAGCTGTGAAACTCCTTTGGGAGTCCCTGGTTGATACATATACTTAATATGCCTGACTATTAATAGAAAGGGTGGAGGTTCTCGCTCACTCAGAGGGGCCTTGGGAAGAAGGCCTAAAAGATCTCTGAAAGATCACAGCTGTGAAAACCCTGTATATGTGGTCACCATGAATTAGAATTGACTCTGGAATTAAGCCCTTTTGGGAAGGGGCTGGAAGGATCTACCATTTAGATGTTTTGGGTTGTTTTGCAAGGTCCTTCTTTCTTTTTTTTTTCTATAATTATATTTTATTAATTTTCATAAACATTTACAGAGATTTTGGGTTTCCATTCATTCATTGTTGCACTATTCTCTCTACCCTCCTCCCAGTTTGTTCTTGTCCAAATGCCACAGTGCTTGTCAAAGCCAGTTCTGATTAATCTTCTTTGTCTGTGTGTCCTTTGCCATTCCCTATCACGCCTCCCTGAGAGAGACTTCACCCTGAGTCATAAGGAAAAGGGGATGGCGTATTCTCTTAGCTGCTTCCTGCTGAAAGGGGTCCTTCTTTCTGAGGGTCTAGTCTCTCTTTCGGTCAATTTGAATAGAAAACCTTGCTCCAGTCTAGAACCTAAGCCAGAATTGGTAGTTTTTTACTGGGTAGCTCAACCTCCAGCCTTGATTTCTTTTTGTTATTTAGTGAGCAATGTTCTTGCTGGCCACCCATCTACCTTGCCCCTGGGCACACTGTTCTATTAACCATTTCCATGGCTCTGCCAGGCAGGCCCTCCTGGGACTGCTCTGACCTGGCCACTCATTGTGATAAGTGCACCTACCCTGAGGAGCCCATCACCCCTTTTGCTATATGGGCACCAGTTCTATAAAAAACGTCTAGTACCACTACCTGTATAAAAACGCACCAATGAGCGTTTCCCTGCTGCTGCCCCTCACACCTGTGGAAGAGTGGCACCTGGTGGGCGGGGTTTCCGGTATAACATCTCCACTGAGCATGCCCACTGCTCTATGCCTTTTGATCCCTTCTTCTGTGACTCAGCAGTCACAGTGTTTCTACTTCGCATGGACCTCGCTTCCCAAAAAAAAGCATATTAACACCTTTCCCCAGGGTTCTGGCCAGCGTATTAATCCTTGTTTCATAGGATAAACTTTCCCTTATCCCACTTTAAAGGTTCCCTTGGTGGTGCACATGGTTTGTGCTTTGACTACTAATATGAAGGTTTGCAGTCAGAACATCCTCTGCAGGGCTCTCTCTGTAAGAAAAGCCTGGTGGTTGTTTCCATAAAGATTACAGCCGAGAAATCCCTACGGAGCAGTTCTGTTCTGTAACACATGAGGTCACCATGAGTGGATCCGACAGCTTCAGGGATCTCATGTTAAGTTCCACCTTAACCCCAGCCTCTGCAGATGGAGGTGGGGTGGGACCACTCTCTCCTTCAGGTGTGCTCTGTCTTTGAACACTTACCCTAATTATTACAGCCAGTACAAGAGGGGACAGGTCTGAAGGAGGGCTATTTGCATTGATTTTACGCAGCAGAGGTGCCTGGAGTGGGAGTGGGTTCTGTAGTCCTTTTAATTCCCAATCAGGATCCTGGCCTGTGGGGGCAGCAGACTCTGGTCCACCCACCTATTTGCCATCAAAGCTGCTGCTTCGAGGGGGGGGGCGAGGGAAGAAATAGGAAGGATCCGGGTAAAATGACAGGGGTAGTGATTGGACAAGGTCTAATGTTGATTAATTTTATGAAACAATGTATGAGAATGATTGTATGAAACAATATATGTGCACTTTGTAATGTAAGAAAACCAACTAAAATTAGTAATGTTTTAAAAAACCTAAAAAAAAAATCCTGTTCCTTAGGGTTTTCAAAACTGTGGATTTTGGTTCCCCTGAAGTCACACAGCCAGTAAGATGGAGCTGTGTACTTTCAGAAGATAAAAGATATACCCCAGACACAGACACAGGAGGTGCGTCCAGGACAGACAGGACCTTAATGCAAAATGCAAATCAGCCTTCCTTTCCAAAAGGAACCCACGGCAGAGAAATTGGACTGTCCTGTATAGAAGAAAGCACGGAAAGGGCCAACCGGAAGAAATTCAAAAGAAAAGAACCCGCTGTGCAGTCTGATTCTGGAGGGCCATCACCAGAAGCCTGAAGTTAGAAAGGCTCGACGAGCACATGCTGTCTGGAAGCAAGTGAGGCTAAACAAGCATCTAAAAAGACAGCAGTCGCTGCTACTAAGGCTCCTGCAAGAGCCGCACCTAGACAAAAGGTGGTGAAGCCTGTGAGTTACTGCTCCCTAAGCTGGTAGAAAATGTTAAGTTGGCACATGAAACGTAACGATTCATTTATAACTTAACAACAACAAACTGTGACTCTTCACAGGAGCAGACTGCCTCATCTTTATTCCTTAGAAAGAAGGAATAGCTGATGGCTGCAAACCACCCAACTCTTTTGATGCCACCAGAGCTCTTCAAACGCCGGCCAGTGCTGGGAGTGTAACCTTCGCAGCAGTTCTACTCCACTAACAATTAAATCCTGGCTCCATTTCCGTTTTTCCCTCCCCTCCAGCTGCAAGAGATGAGAATTTATATACTGCTCAAGAGCCTCTTGGCTTTCACACTTGGCCTTAAATTGGAGATTAATCACTCTCAGCTTTTCTTTGTCTTTCTGCAGTGCTCAAGAACCCCAGCAACAGCCATCTAACCCAGTGGTCTTGGTAATTACCACTTTCCCAAGCTCTCGCATTCAGCTCAGATGCTCTCATTTCCCCTTGCAGAACCCAGAGAGCTGCCTCTTACCAGGACTGCCAGCTCTCCACCTCCCACCAGTGATCATCCGGTTTGTAACTCATTGATGGGTGGTGATCCAGCTTCAGTCATTTAGATGCTGCTTTATAAGAGTCACTCCCACACCAGCTGTAGTCAGTTAGGTTCCTTGGAGAAACAGACTCTGAAATGTAGATTTGCATGGAGGAGAGTTAATCTGCTTCTTCACCAGCACTTGATATTGTCACTATGATTGGCAGGACATTGTAACCAGGATAGGAAACCACTGCTCTCAGATGGTGTGTGTGGTCATCTAGTTGTGAATTCCTGGAGCCACACTCACTTGACTATACCTGATATTCTGTCCAAGGAGTCTTTTCCAACACCAAATCCTGACACATAACATAGTACCAAGTAGCACACTCTTTTGTAATTTGCTTTGTCTAACTCCTTTGGTCTGAGATTTTTAGCTCTGAAGGATTGTGGGAAGAAGAGAGGTACATTTTTCTCCATAAGACCATTCTTATCCAGGGCTCATGAGGACACTGGTATTCAGCCATGGTGACTCATCTTGTCGGGTGTTTCATGGTCTGCAAATTCATTCTCATTTTAGCTCCTGTAGTTCTCATGACAGCCCTAGAATGCAGCAAGAGAAAACAGTATTAACACTATTCAACAGAAGAGGAAACTGAGGCCCACTATGGTGGCTAATGTTATGTGTCAACCTAGCTGGGATATGGTTTTTAGTGCTTTGAAGACATTGTCGTTTTTATTTGCCAGCGAGTCGCATACAACTCAATAGTGACCCGATGTACATTATCTCTGAACGCTGTCCTGAGCCAATATCATCTCCAACAGACCTAATCCCATTTCTCCAGTCACTGAGTCAATCCCTCTCATCCTGGGTCTTTCTCTCCTGCACTGTCCCTCCACCCTTCTAAGCATGATGTCCTTCTCCAAGAACTGGTCCTTCCTGGCATTATGCCCAATATATGTGAGATGGGGTTTCAAAATCCTTGCCTCCAGGGAGCAGCCTGGTTTCAGCCTCTCCAGGACAGGCTTGTTTATTCTCTTAGCAGCCCGTAGTACATTGAATACTCTTCTCCAGCACCACAACTCAAAAGTATTGATTTTTCTTCTATCATCCTTAGTTATAGTCCAGATCTCTGACACAGAGCAAGTAATTGCAAAGACCGTGGCCTGGATCAGGCACACCTTAGTCTCTGACTGACATCTAGAGAGGTCCCTGACAGCATACTTTCCCCGTGCAATTTGTCTTTTGATTTCCTGATGCTGGTACCAAGAGTCTTTATTGTGCAACCAAGCAAGCTGAAGTTATTAACAATCTCAACCTCTTCGCTGTCCATCAGGAAGCTGCCATTTGGTCCAGTGGTGAGAATCTTTGTTTTCTTGATGTTGAGCTTCAATCCACACTGAAGCCTTCAGTCCTTGACCTTCTATAGCAAATGCCTCATGTCCTCAGTTTCAGGAAGCAAAGTTGTGTCATATGGTTAACTCAGGTTTTAATGAGTTTTCCTTCAATCCTGATGCCACATTCCTCCTCATAAGGTTCAGCCTCTCAAATGATCTGTTCTGCATATAGATTGAAAAGGTATGGAGATAGGATGTATCCCTGACACTCACCTTTCCTGATCCTGAACTATGCAGTGTTTCCCTGCTCTGTTCTGACTATGGCTTCCTAGTTTTGTGTGAGCACAATTAAGTGTTATGGGATCCCCATTGCACATCCATAATGTAATATAATGTAATAATTTTCTATTTTATGATTTGATGCTGATGCCCAGAGTTCAGATATAATTACCCTAAGCTTCTAGTCCTAGTAAATAGTTACCTACATTTAGGATGATAATAAATGATTAAGTTTGGGATGATATTATCGGTTGCCTATGTAAAGTCAGTTTAACCTGATTGATTAGATAGCTGTGAGACTGTTATTCCAGGGACAAGGATTTGTGACCAAATCACCCTGACATGAAAAACACTGATAAATTACTTGAAGAATGCGCTATCAGCGAGGAAGCCTGATAACCTGCCTGCCTTTAACATCAAACACAATATTTCTGACAACTATCTTAGGAAGAGAAGTCTTGAAACAAACAACCTTATCAAGACCCTGGACACTTCCCACCGGGATCTTTTAATCACCCCCTTAAAAATCCTGGCTTGATCCTGAGATGTCAGAACATAGTCTTTAAGGCATCTAATCCTTGCTGCCTAAGATCACCAGTATGTGAATAAAGCGCATTTGAAAGGTTCAGTCCTTGTCGCTACTCTGTTTGCTCCTAGTGACAAGAAGCCAAACACCATCTTTTCCTTTGGTTACAATGTGAGCAGTCAGTTGAAAAACTTAGTTCCCTTGGAGGTATGGCTTGCATTTAATATTTATATGGCTGTTCTGGCAAAACTCACTTTCTCTTGATCCTACAACTGACTCATCTTTCTCTGACTTCCAGTTCCTACGATGTGAGCCATCTGACCTGACAGTTTTGAGCTCATCAGCCTCCCTCTTGACTTCTGCAAGTGATGTGAAGGATTTATTTGAAGTAAATATCTCTTTCATTGCCAGTGAGAACTGACTCACAGCTGACTCTCTGTGGGCTTTCCAAGGCTATACATTGCACAGAAGATGACTCATATTTCTCTTTTATAAAAATTTTTGAATATTTTTTATTTTATTTTTTTATATTTAAAATTTTTTATCTTACACTGGTTTACTTAGAAAGTTTATACACATTGTTGTTCACACTGGATCTTTCCCATTTCCTTAACCCACCCCTCCCTCCACCCATCAAATTGTGAGACCCTATGATTACCTCCCCATCCATCCTCACCCCTTTGCTTCCCTCCCTCCGCTCTTAGATCCTCATACATGTTTTACTAGTTTTCTAATTCTACAGTATTTGTCCTTATGAGACGGAGTTAATTCACTTTGCATAATGCTCTCCAGACCCTCCCAAGTTAGGTAATGATTTTCTACTCATCTTCTTCTTTTTTTAAAAAAAAATTTATTTTATTATTTTTGTGTGAGTGTACCATCAAATCAGATCTGACTGGTACAGGAGGAGACTGTCCCTCCTTCCCCGGCAGAGCATCTGGTGGATTCGAACCACACGCCTCTGGGATTGTAGTTGCAGCTCCTTACCACTAGGCCACCAGAGCTCCCCTTATACTCATCTTTTTCTTGAGAAAACATGGGATAGATTTGAAGAGAGGCTGGATCTTTGGGCTTTGATTTAGCAGTGCAACTCCCTATAGCCAGCTGTACCACTAGAGCTCTCTCTCGATACCAGAGGAATGTCTGTCTGTGCTTTATTGACTATGCAGAGGCATTTGACTGTGTGGATCACAACAAATTGTGGCTAACCGTGAGAAGAGTGGGGATCCCAGAACACTAAATTGTGCTCATGCAAAACCTATACTTGGACCAGGAGGCAGTCGTCAAAACAAAGCAAGGAAACATTGCATGATTCAAAATTAGGAAAGGAGTGCATCAGGGATGCATCCTGTCTCCATACCTTTTCAATCAATATGCAGAACAGATCATTCAGGAGGCTGGATTCTACAGCATCCATCAGGATTGGAGGAAGATTCATCAACAACCTTTGTTATACTGATGACACAGCTTTTCTTGCTGAAACTGAGGAGGACCTGAAGTATTTTTCCGTAGAAGATAAAGGACTGCAGTCTTCAATGTGGACTCAAGCTCTTATGTTGTTTCTTATGTTGAATAAGAAAACAAAGATTCTCACTACTGGGATAATTGGCAGCATCGTGATAGATGGAGAAGAGACTGAGATTGTTAACAGTTTCAGCTTGTTTGGTTCCAGTAGTCAGGAAATCAAAAGATGAATTACATTGGGAAAATCTGCTGTCAAGAAACTCTCCAGAGTACTGAAGAGCAATGATGTCAGTCTAGAGACTAAGGTGCACCTGACCCACACCATGATCTTTAATGCTACTTGCTGTGCACCAGAGAGTTAGACAGTGACTAAGGATGATAAAAGAAAAACTGATGCTTTTGAGTTATGGTGCTGGAGAAGAGGACTGAATGTACTGCGGACTGCTAAGAGAACAAACAGGTCTGTCCTGGAGAGGGTAAAACTGAGCTGTTTCTTGTACTCAAGGATTTTGAAGCTTCATTTCACATACTTTGGACTTGTTGCTAGGAGGAACCAGTCCTTGGAAAAGGACATTATGCTTAGAAGGGTAGAGGAACAGTGCAGGAAAGGAAGACCTGAATGAGATAGATTAATTCAGTAACTGGGGTAATGAGAGTAGGTGTGTTGAAGACAATGAAATTGGCTCAAGATAGGACAGGGTTCAGAGTTATCTTAAATGAGTCATGGGTGACTCGACAGCACATAATGACAACAACTTGTAGGATTTGAGGCACTTGCTGCAGAAGATCAAGGACTGCAACCTTCTATATGGATTACATCTCAACATCAAGAAAACAAAAATCTTCACCACTGGGCCAATGGACAACATCATAATAGATGGAGAGAAGATTGAAATTATCAGTGACTTCATCTTACTTGGATCAACAATCAACATTCTTGGTACCAGCGGTCAGAAGATCTTGAGATGTATCACATTAGGAAAGTCTGCTGTCAGGGATATCTCTAAAGTCCTGAAAAGCTATGAGGCCAGTCTAAAGACTAAGGTGTGCCAGTCTAAGACTAGGATTCAAGCCATAGTCTTTCCAGTCACCTGTGAGGCATCTGAGGTTTTGGAGAGGAGTCCCATGGACTGTCAAAAGAACAAACTTATATGTCTTGGGAAAAGTGCAGCCAGAGTGCTCCTTGGAGGCCAGGAGGGCAAAACTTCGTCTCATGTATTTTGGGCATGTTGCTAGGAGAGAGAGGCTCTTCTCTGGAAAGGGACACCATGCTTGGAAAGGTAGACAGCAAAAGAGAGGAAGACCTTCAATGAGATGGATTGTCACAGTGATTGTAAAGGTGGGCTTGAGGATTGCACAGGATAGGACAAGGTTCAGGTCTGTTATTCAGAGGATCACTATGAGTTGTACTCGATGGGACAGCATTTAAAAACATATAGACACACACACACACACACACACACACACACACACACACACACACACACCCATCTCTCTGTTTTTCATTGCTGTTGAGTCAGAACTGACTCATAGCTGACCCTCCAGTGGATTTCAGAGGTTGTAAATCATACAGGAGAAGGGCACCAGTTTTTCTCCCTTAGAACCACTGGTGGATCCAAACAGACAGGGAACACCTTTGGGTTGCCTTCTTGTAGACTAGGCCACTAGAACTCTTTCAAACATGCATGTATGTACATATATACTCATATAGGCTTAGTCTCTAAAGGAGAACCAATGAACTAAGATACTCATCAAGGTCAATTGTTTAAAGTCAAACCACCAGTTAGTGGAAAAGGTGAATCCTAAATGCAGGCTGTGCTTAGGACCTCAAATTGGTCTACTTGTTAGTCTGATAGTCTGTCCCACCATCTTCCTTTTGAAGCAATTCTGGGCTGACTCTTTCATGGATTTGAACCTTTTATGCTCAATTCCCCAGCATCTTCCTGCTGCCTAATCCTTGGAATACCCGATCCACTTGTTCATCAGTGCCCAGTTGTTGTTGCTGGGTGCCATCTAGTTGGCTCTCAGAGACACTATGAACAACGAGCCTGAACTTTGCCCTATCCTGTACCATCTTCATAATTTTGGACACCCTCAAGCCCATGATTATGGTCATTGTGTGAATCTATCTCATTGAGAGTCTTCCCCTCCTTCATGGACCCTCCATCTTTGCAAGCATAGTGTCCTTTTCCAAGAACTGGCACCTTCTAACAACTCAAAGTATGTGAGAAGACATTTCACTGTTGCCTTGAAGGAGCACTCTGGCTGCACTTTTTCCAAGACATATCTATTTGTTCTTTTGGCAGCCTATGGGATATACCGCACTTTTATCCAACACCACAACAGAAACACGCAGATTTTCTTTTCTGCTATGCTTGGTCATTGTCCAACTTTCAGCTTTTCAACTTTTCAGTAAAGAATTGAAAAGGTTGTGGTTTGAATCAGGGGCTCCTTAGTCTTCAGATGGACATCATTGCTCTTCAGCATCTGGAAAGCTCTTTGGTAACCAGATTTCTCAATACAGTATGTCTTGGTTTACTGGTGCCAGCGGTGTTGATTGTAGATCCAAGCAAGATGAAATAATTTACAATCTCTGTCTCTTCTCCATCTATCATGATGTTGTCTATTGGCTTGGCTCAGTGATCAGGATTTTTGTTTTCTTAATGCTGAGATGGAAACTACACTGAAATCTGTAGTCTTTGATCCTTAGCAGCAAAAGTTTCAAGTCCCCTTCACTTTCAACAAACAAGGTTGTGTCATCGCCATAACACAATTCTGGATGAATCTTCTTCGTTCCTGATACTACATTCTTTTTCATAAAGTCTGGATTCTTGAATGATGTGCTTAGCATACAGATTGAATAAGTATGAAGATACAGCTCTTTGGCACACCTTTCCTGATTTTAAACTATGTAGTGTTTCCTTGCTCTGTTCAGATAACAGCTTCTTAGTTTAGGTATAAATTTCACATGAGCGCACTCATGTGTTAATTTGTTATGATCCAAAGGTAAATGCCTTTGCAGAGTCAATAAAACATAAATAGACATCCTTCTCTGCTTTTAGCCAAGATCCATGTGACAGCAGTGATCCCTCATGCCACAGTTTCTTCGAAATATAGCCTGAATTTCTGCCAGTTCTCTGTACTTATCCAGCTATTTTTAAATACTTTCCAGCAAGATTTTGCTTATATGTGTTATTAATGATATTATTCAGTAAATTCCACATTCTGTTGGATCACTTTTTTTGGGGAATAGGGGCAAATATGCATCTCTTACAGTCAATTGGAAGTAGGTAATTACCAGAATTCTCTGGTTAGATGTTAGACCAGAACTTCTCCAGCCTTAATGTCCACAAGAATCTCCTGGGAATCTTGCAAAAATATTCCAATTCTGTAGGTCTGGGTGGACCTGACATTCTGATTTTCTAACAAATTTCCAGGTGATAAAAGTATTGCTGGTCCACGATCTACGCTTTGAATACCAAGCAGTTAGATCATGCCTCAACCACGGACTGTATATGTAGTTCTCTTATGCTCAATGTTCTCCACAGAGCTTGGGCAAATATTGGTCAGTTGCTGTCTGGGCTCTGGTATAAGTGTTAGTTATAGTGAATTCACATCTCTTCCTGGTGTTCCCATCATGGGCTCATTTCAAAATAGGGCTTCGAACTGAGGAAGTCCTGGCAGACAAAGTGAAATTGGAATCGATTGGAATTTGGATGATCTGGAGTGTTAAAGAAGGGGGAAAGTTAGAAGTTGAAGCCCTGCATGGGAGACTTGAAAGAGGTGGCGTGAAAGTGAGGAGCCTGATGTGTGAAGCTGGGTTGTTGGCGGGACTGTGGAATGACACACGTTCGGCCACCATCTTGAGCTGATCACTGTTCTATTAGACTCTGTGGAAAATCCATGGACAAGAGATTTTGTTGTTGTGTACCACATACATTGTCCTTGATTTCTAAGAGGGAGATAAAGTATCTTGCAGGGCTTTGACTTACGTTTTCTTCTCATTCTGGTTCACCCCAATTTTGAAAATTTGAGTCTGTTCCAGTGTCCCTTTAGCTATGATTGGAAAGATCCTATCCTCATTCAGAGCCTTTCACTCACTCTTTCAGAGACGAGACGCCTCTAGTCCCTCTTCTTGACTTCCTCCCCTTTCAAAACCCCTAATTTATAACTTCTTTACCTCTCTCCCCAAGTGGCTGTGATCTCAGCTCGACATTAGGAAGAAAGCTGGCTGAGTAAACAAACGTAGACTGAAATGTGAATGACTCATATTTCCCATTACCTCTTTGAATAGTTAATTAGATCTGATAAAGAAGGAGCTTTTGGTTGTTAGAAATGTTGACAATGTGATAAACATTTAAAAATATTCAGGGCTTCTTTCCTATACCTCATTAGTTCCCAAACCTGAGTTGATGATTAGAATTATGTGAGGAAATGTGAAAAAGAAACCAAACCAAAAACAAAACAAAACAGAACTGGGAACACTTATGTTTTAACCTAGATCAACAGAATATCCAGGGTAGGATTCACAAATGTGCATTATAAAGAAGATTTTATTTGGGGAACAATTTATCAAAAATAAGTGCTACTTGGTTTTGTTTTTTTTTTTTAATAAGTGCTACTTGTATTTCCATCACACTTCCCTTATTCCTAAAGGAGAATTATGCAGGTTTCCTCTGTCTCATCCAGGAAGTCGTTGTGGGGGAAGTTTCTGGCCCAGACGAGGTGTTAAGGTCTCCTTTCTGGTGGATCTCAATTCCTTACCGGCTGCTCATGCTCAGTGAGGCCCTCAGCCTTTTACCCTGAGCTGTTTCCTCATCTCTGAAATGCAGGGGAAGGCAGCGACCCACAGTCACCTCTGTGCTGGACGGCAGAGAGGTCAGTAGGTTGTGTGGATGCAGGTTGTGCTCTGGGACTAAGGGCAGCCTGGGGTGGAGGTGGGAGGGGCTGAAACCTGGTTGAGGGGTTCAGCACCTGGGCTGAAGATTTGGTCACAGTGGCTTATTGGGGATAATTGTTGTGGTAATTATGAAGATTGCACAGGCAAATGTATTCTAGTTAACATTCTGCTTCCCTGCAAAGGTCACTGGTAATTGCCTGCATTCCTCCTCATACTCAGTTAGAAGCTGCGCTGGGGGTGTCTCTGGGCTGCAGGCCTAGATTTAGGGGATGGAGATAACCTTACGGAAGGTGGGGGCAGGCATACTACATTTTAGGATTGTACTCCTCCTGTTCCCCAGTGTGATCTCCACAGTGCAGCACTGCTTTTAGCCATTCCTGTCCTCTCTGCCTGAAGCCTTGTGTTAGAAACTAGAGATAAACAGACACATTTGAGATAACTCTGGCACTAAGGAGATGTCAGTGGACCATGGCTCTCCGACACCCGCGGAAGCCATCTGGGGAGCTTTGACTTATTTACATGCCTGGGCCTCTTCATCACAGAGATTCTGGGATGCAGTCTGGATTTGAGTTATGTGTGTCTCAGATGATAGTTACAGGCATCTGACTTGAGGCTGGCCCTAAGAAGGGCCAGCTGATAGTACTGAGAAGAGCACCTGCAGCGAAGTGTTTAAGGTGTGGGTGTGGGTGTGTGGGGAAAGAGTAGAAAGGTGTGTGTAGAAAGGCCAGGAGGTCAGGGAAAGTTTCCCCATGATGCAGGCTACTGTAACGCTCAGGAGGTCAGTTCTGGAGCCAGTACCTGGGTTCAAATCCCACCTTTTGTGGTAAAGTTTGTATAGTAACGAGCAAGTCACTGCTCTGTTTATTAGTTTCCTCATCTGTAAAATGGGATAATATGATCTTATAGGGAAGCTATGACAGTAAATGAGATCATCTATAGAAAGCATTTAAGATTAGTATCTGCTCAGAAAAGGCCCTCAGAAAATGCAGACAAATGTTACGATAATATAATTATCATTTATAATATTACCATTTCCCCCAATGGCAGACATTTAAGTTGTCTATCTATCTTTTCTGGTGTAACAAATTTCAAAGGACATTTTTGTTTCCTGGAGCACGAATGAGCATTTCTCTTGGTGGTGTGCCTACAGGTGAATTCCTGTCTTCAGAAAGGATATAGTCACCTTACCCTTAGTGTCAGAAGGATGACTTGAGTTTCTCTTGAAAGAATTATTTCAGTATTATTTAAATATTTGAACTCTCTAATCATATGTATGAACCCTGTAAACCTAATAAAGATTATATGCCAGTTGGGATACAAATAAAAGGAAAAATAACTCAGGTGGCTTAAATGAGTGTTTCTCAAATTGCATTGTGTGTGCAGAACAAATCAAATGATGAAAAAGTCAAGATTTGCTGGACCGGTTGATACTAGAGGACTTCTGACGACCTCCTATTGCCTTGAGATATTTTTTAAACCTGGAATCAAAACTCGACCCCGAGACCACCTTCTACTGAATTGACAGATTGGTAATACAATAAATGGCTATTACCCATGACTATGATAATCCAATAAAATCCATTTAGTTGAGACCAAAAAGTCAATATTCATTTTAGAACAAAGATGAGAAGGTGCAGGTAAGGAAACTAGATTACTGGAAATGGGATAACAAAAACACAATGAAAGACAATGTTGACGCTTTGTTAAAAATGTAATGAACAGTTTGTGTTGTTGTGGTTGTTAGGTGCTGTCGAGTCGAGCATGACTCACAGTGACTCTATGAGCAACGTATCTGAACCCCGCTCATCCTGTGCCAGCTCGCCATCTCTGCCCCACTCAAACCCGTAACTGCAGTTACTGTGTCAATCCACCTGCGAGAAGGTCTTCCTCTCCTTCACTGTCTGCCCACCTTTCTATGCATGATGTCCTTCTCCAAGGAGTAACCTCTGCTAGCAACGTGCCCAAAGTATGTGAGACAAAGCTGCTTAAACCTTGCCTCCAAGGAGCACTCTCGCTTTACCTTCCCCAAGACATATCCATTTGTTCTTTGGGCTGTCCATGGGATATTCATTATTCTCTAACACTACAGCTCAAAGGCATCAATTTTTTTCTTCTCCCATGCTTCCTCCTTTTCCAGCACTCAGATGCATAGCAAGTGATTTAAAAGATCATGGCCTGAATCAGGTGCACCTTAGTCCTCAAACTAACATCATTGCTTCTTAGCAATTTAGAGACTTACCCAGAACAGTACACTTCCTGATCTCCAAGCTGCTGGAACCAAGTGTATTGGCTGTGGGTCCAAGTAAAATGAAGTAATTGACTGTTTCAGTAGTTTCTCCATTTCTCATGATGTCATCTATTGGTCCAATGGTAAGAATATTTATTTTTTGATGTTGAGATGCAATCCATATTGAAGGCTGCAGTGTTTGATCTTTTACAACAAGTGTTTCCAGTCCTCTTCACTTTCAGGAAGCAAAGTTGTATCATCTGCATACCAAAGGTTATTGATGAATCTTCCTCTGATCCTGATGCCACATTCCTCTTCACAGACTCAATACATAGAGATTGAATAGGTATGGAAAAAGGCTACAACCCTGATGCACATGGTTTAATTTTAAATGAATGTTAAATCATGTAATGTTGTTCCCCTGCTCTGTTTACGCAGCAGCTTCTTGGTTTATGACAGATTTCGCATGAGCTCAATTAAGTGTTCGGGGATTCCTATTCTTCTCAATTTGTGTACAAACTTGTCAAATGGAAATTTAATTTTCTATGTAAACTTTCATTGAAAACACAGTGAAGAACTATGTTTAGAAAATGTACCCTGTGTGTCACATGGATTGTCTGTTTAAAATGCAGGTTCTGAGTCAGCAGTGCCTGAAGAAGACTCGAGAGTCCCCTTTTCTAGCAGGTTCCCAGGTAATGTGACGGACGGTGTCATTCATCAGTCACGCTTTCAGTGGTGTTCTCAAATGTGGCTGCACATTGCAGCACCTGCATAAACTTTTAAAAATGCTGATGTTTGGGTCCTACATCTAGAGATTCTGATTTAATTAGTGTAGAGAGTTATTAAAGCTTTTCAAGTGGTTTTTATGGACAACAACTTTTTGGAACCATTTGCTTAAATGATAACTCATTACTATCACAAGTATCTCTTGAGAAGGATGGCTGTGGAGTTGGTTGTGGTTCATCAGCCCCAAAGAACCAGTTTTCTTTTATCATCAAGTTAGCTTTCCCAGGCTTGCAATATGGCTGCTGCAGCTCCAAGCATCACATGCAAACTCCACAATGTCCAGGGAAATAAAGGCATGTTTCTTCCTAAAAGTCTCTTGTTATCAATTAGGATGTCTTTCCTAGAAAGCTCCTTTGCACTTTCCCTGCTGATTTGATTGGCCAGAGGAATAAGAGAGCCACAAATGACCTAGACCACTGATTCCCAAAGTGTGGTCTCTGAACTGAGACCAGCGTCAGCATCATCTCACTTGTTCTTATGTGCCATTGACTCACCTGCGACTCATAGTGACCCTATGTACAACAGCCCTAAACCCTTCTCTATCCTGTGCCAACCCCACTGTCTCCAACACACCCACCCTGATTACCCAGTCACTGAATCAGTCCACCTCATTGAGGATTTTTCTCTCCTGCACTGTCCCTCCACCCTCACAAGCATGACATCCCTCTCCAAGGACTAGTCCCTCCTTGCAACATGTCCAAAATATGTCAGATGAAGTTTCAGAATCCTTGCCTCCAAGGAGGAGTCTGGTTTAACCCTCTCCAGGACAAACCTGGTATATTCAATCCTCTTCTCCAATACCACAGTTCAAAGGCATCAATTTTCCTTCTGTCCTCCCTAGTCATTGTCCAGCTCTCTGAAACATAGCAAGTAATTGCAAAGACCATAGCTTGTATCAGGTGGACCTTAGTCTCCAGACTGACATCATTGCTCTTCAGCACGGGATGACAAAGTAAAATATTACAATGAAATGCAAGGAGCTGGAGTCGGAAAATCAAAAGGGCCAAACTCCCTCAGCATTTCTTAAGCTCAAGGAACTGAAGAACAAATTCAAACCTCAAGTTGCTATAATCAAGGATGCTTTAGGCAGAATATTAAATGATCCAGGAAGTATTAAAAGAAGATGGAAAGAATATACTGAGTCACTGTATCGAAAGGAATTGGCAGACACAGAAGAATTTCATGAAACAACATATGAGCAAGAGCTTATGGTGATGAAGGGAGAAATTCAAGCTGCTTTAAAGGAAATTGCGAAAAATAAGGTCCCAGGAATAGATGGTATACCAATTGATGTATTTCAGCTAACAGATACAGCCCTGGACGTGCTCACCAAGTTGTGCCATGAAATCTGGAGAACAACCACTTGGCCAACTGACTGAAAGAGATCTATATTTGTTCCCATTCCAAAGAAAGGTGACCCAACAGAGTGTGGAAACTATAGAACAATATCATTGATTTCACATGCAAGCAAGATTCTGCTGAAGATTATCCAAAAACGACTGGAACAGCACATCAGCAGAGAACTGCCAGAAGTCCAGGCTGGGTTTAGAAGGGGTCGTGGTACTAGGGATATTGTAGCTGATGTTTGATGGATCTTAGCTGAAAGCAGGGAATACCAGAGCAATGTCTATCTGTGTTTCATTGATTATGCAAAGGCATTTGACTGTGTGGATCATAACAAACTGTGGCTGACTCTGAGAAGAATGGGAATCCCAGAACACTTGATCGTGCTAATGAGAAACCTGTATTTGTACCAAGAGGCAGTCGTCAGAACAGAGCAAGGAAACACTGCATGGTTCAAAATTGGGAAGGGCATACGCCAGGGATGTGTCCTGTCTCCATACCTTTTCAGTCTGTACACAGAACAGATTATCCCGAAGGCTGGGCTCTATGAGGAGAAATGCAGTATCAGAATTGGTGGAAGATCTATCAACAATCTGCGTTATGCAGATGACACAACCCTGCTTGTTGAAACTGAGGAGGACCTGAAGTGCTTGCTGCAGAGCGTCAAGGACTGCAGGCTTCAATATGGATTGAGGCTCAGTATCAAGAAGATAAAAATTCTCATCACTGGACCAATTGGCAGCATCAGGATGGATGGTGAAGAGATTGAGATTGTTTACAGCTTTAGTTTGCTTGGCTCCACAGTCAACACTCTTGGTACCAGCAGCCAGGAAATTAAAAGACGTATTGCGATGGGAATGTCTGCTGTTAGGGACTTCTCCAAAGTACTGAAGAGCAATGATGTTTCTCTGGAGACTAAGATGCATCTGATACAGGGCATGGTCTTTGCAATCATTTGTTATGCATCAGCGAGTTGGACAATGAGTAGGGACGATAGAAGGAGAATTGATGCCTTTGACCTGTGGTGCTGGAGAAGAGTATTGAGGTCACCATGGACTGCTAGGAAAACAAACAGATTCAACCTGGAGAGGGTTAAACCAGGCTGCTCCTTGGAGGCAAGGATTCTGAGGCTTTGTCTGACATACTTTGGTCATGTTGTAAGTGGAGACTGGTCCTTGGAGAGGGACATCATGCTTGGGAGGGTGGAGGGCAGGCTCTGGAGGGGAAGGCCCTCTATGAGGTGGATTGATTCAGTGACTGGGGTAATCGGGATGGGTGTATTGGAGACAGTGCGATTGACACAGGACAGAGCAGAGTTTAGGGTTGTTGTCCCTAGGGGTCGCTATGAGTTGCAAGCAACTCGATGGCAGATAACAACAACAACAACTTTGGAGAGGTCTCTGACAGCAGACATTCCCAATGCAATATGTCTTTTAATTTTCTGGCTGCTGGTGCCAAGAGTGTTGATTGTGGAGCCAAGCAAACTAAAGCTGTTTGTATCTCACCTAGGCGGTGATAAAGAAATTTTCAAGCCCCAGCAGTCTGTGTTGTAACAAGTCTTCAGAATGATTCTGATGGCATGCTCCAGTTTGAGAACCACTGACTTAGAATCTAAGTTTTAGATCAGTTTTTCTCAACTTGAGATAATTTTATCATCTAGCCCACCTTAACCCAGGGGAGCATTTAACAATGCATGCAGATGTTTTTATAAAATCATTAATATCACATGCATGTAAAATCTTGTTATGTTGTTGTTTGCCATCGAGTCGAGCACCACTCATAGTGACTCTATGAACAAAAGGCCTGAAGCCTTTCTATAACTGTTGTCATTTATCAAAGTTTCCAGAAGCATGTTGCTTTGGAAGTGGATGTCACTCCTTCTTCCAAACCTGTCTTAAACTGGGAGCTACACCAAACACTCTCCACCATGGGTAACCATTAGGGCATTTCACACCCCAATGGCACAAGGTTCGGCATCACAGCAATCCCAGGTTACCTCAATACAGCATGTTGATAGAAGAGTGCTGTACCACTTGGAAGAATTTTCCTCCAAAATATAATAACAATAGACTTTTAAATGCAATGTCCCTTCCTGAGGTATTGTTGACTCTGAACAAGAAGCTTAAATAAAAAGCAACAAATATAGTGTATTTTTGTTGTTATGTGCCATTCACCTGTGACATATAGTGATCCTGTGTATAGCAGTTCTGAACCGTTTTCTGTCCAGAGCCAGTCTCACTAATTCTGACACACCCACCCCCATTGTCCCAGGTACTGTATCAATCCATCTTATCTGGGATCTTCCTTTCCTGCACTGTCCCTCCACCCTTTCAAGCATGATGTACTTCTCCAAGGACCAGTCTCTCCTGGCCACGTGACCAAAGTATGTGAGACAGAGTTTCAAAATCCTAGCCTCCAAGAAGAAACTTGGTTTCACCCTCTCCAAGACAGACCAGTTTTTTCTTGGTGGTCCATGGTATGTTCAATACTCTTCTCCAGCACCACAACTCGAAAGTATCAATTCTTCTTCTGTCATCCTTAGTCATTGTCCAGCTTTCTGAAGCATAACAAGTAATTGAGAAGACGATGGCCTGGATTAGGTACATCTTAGTATCTAGACTGACATTGTTGCTTTTCAGCATTTTGGAAAGGTCCATGACAGCAGATTTTCCCAATGGAATTCGTCTTTTGGTTTCTTGACCGCTAGTATTAAGAGTGTTGATTATGGAGCCGAGCAAGCTATAATTGATAACAACCTCAATCTCTTCTCCTTCTGCCATGGTGCTGTCAATTGTCCCAGTGGTGAGACTCTTTGTCCTCTTGATGTTAATCTTCAATCCATATTGAAGATTACAGCCCTTGACCATCTGCAGCAAGTGCTTCAGGTCTTCAGTTTCAGCAAGCAAGATTGTGTCATCTGCATATCGTAGGTTGTTCATGTGTCTTCCTCCAATCTTGATGCCACCCTCCTCCTCATAAAGCCCTGTTTCCTGAATGACCTGTTCAGCATACATATTGAAAAGGTATGGGGACAGGATGCATCCCTGACACACTCATTTCCTGATTTTGAACCATGCAATGTTTCCTTGCTCTGCTGACTGTTATTCAAAACTGAGTGGAACAGTGCGTTGATGAGGAATTGCCAGAAATTCAACAAGGATTCACAAGTGTCTGTGGCATCAAATATCATTGCTGATGTCAGATGGATCATGGCTAAAAGCAGAGAATACCAAAAAGATGTGGTCTTGTGTTTTATTGACTATACAAAGGCATTCAACTGAGTCTATCATAATAAACCATGGATAACATTCAGAAGAATGGAAATTCCAGAACACTGAATTGTGCTCATGCAAAATCTGTACAGGAGTCAGAAGCAGTCATTAGAACAGAACAAGGTTTAAAATCAGGAAAGGTATATATATCAGGATCTGTATACTCATCAAATAATTAAAGATGCTGGGCTATATAAAAAATAATGTGACATCAAGGTTGAAGGAAGATTAATAAAACAACCTCTGTTATTCAGATGACAAAAACTTGCTGAAAACAAAAATCCTCCAATTGGATCAATAGGCAACATCTTCATAGATAAATCAGAGCTTGATTAGTCTTTTCTTAATCAAGTTAATGACACAAGATAATGATTTAATTTGGATCCACAGTCAGCACTCATGGTAGCAGTAGTCAATAATTCAAAAAAATGTATCACATTCAGTAAATTGGCAGTCAAGGACTTCTTTAAAGTGCTGAAGAGCAAGAATGTCAGTTTAAAGACTAAGGTGTACCTGACCCAAACATCGATATTTTCAGTTGCTTCATATATATGTAAAAGTTGGACAATGAATAGGAAAGACCAAAGAATTGGTGCCTCTGAATTGTAATATTCAAGATAAACATTGATATATCATGGACTGCCTAAAGAACAAACAAATCTGCCTTAGAGAAAGTGCAGCCAAGGTGCTCTTTAAAGACAGGATGGTGAAACTTGATATTGTCTTTTGGGGGGCATGTTGTCAGAAAGGGCCAGTCCTTGGGGAAAAAAAAAAACGTGCTAGGAAACAGAGATGTCCGTGAAAGAGAGGAAGATCCCCAAGGAGATAGCTTGACACAGTAACCAAAACCATGGGCTTGAGCCTGGCGGAGCTTATAAGGATGATATGTAATAAAACACGATTCCACTCTGTTGTTCATAGCACATAACTGGGAAAGCAGACCCTTTTTTGTTATCTTAAGTTGAGGATGGAAGAGAGGCTAGAGATACTGCGAAACATCCAACAATACGATATAGAATTATCTGGTTTAAAAAGCCAATGATGGCAGATTGAGAAACCTTGCCTTAGACCAATAAGCCTTTGCCTCCTTGTTGTCAACTGCCTTTTGAGTCAAGCACAACTCATAGCGACGCTATGAACAAAAGGCCTCAAGCCCCTCTACAACCAATGATATTTATAAAAGTTCATAGAGTTTCCAGAGGCATACTGTTTAGGAATTGGATGCCACTCTTAATGCAAATGGGGGTAAAGGAGGATTAGCTCTCGGTTTGGTCCCAATGATGTCTGCTTACTCACACTTTCTTTTAACAGTAAATCAGACATCCCTACTACCTCCACCATGCTATTCTCTTACAAAGCAAATTTCTTTAGAAATAGATGTAGAACTATTAAAGAATCTAAAATATGGGGATTACAAGTGAGGGGAGTGCAATTGTTTGTTCTCTCCCAGGGTTGAGGCTGGGGGGAATCCTGAGGAAACGTGAATTCTGGAAAGAGTTGTACTTGGTGACTTACTAAGTTATCTTTGCTACTGCTGGTTTATCAGGAGCTTAATCATCTTCTCTCTAAAGTATATGATTTTAAATGTTGGGTGCATTCTTAAATGTGACTCTTTTACTGTTTTTCAGCCAATTTTTTTGTTTAAAAAATGCTGTTATTGTCTGAACAGAGTTTGTTGTTGTTGAGTACTATCATGCCAGAACTGACCCATAGCTAAACCACCAGCAGGTTTTCAGAGGCATTCAATCACATGGGAGCAGAGGAGCAGCTGGAGTTTGATGGGTAAAACTCCCCATTTGGACTCCATAAACCTATAATGTTGGAAATGCCCACCTTTGCCTTTTTTTGACCATAACTTCCAGCATTATCCACTCAATTTTTTTTGCACTGATGTAAATATTATCTTTGCTGTCCAGTATGATAACCAATGAACACATGAGTTGCTAATACAACTGAGGATTTGAGTTTTTTTAAAAGAATATACTTTTGTTGTCATTGAGAATGCACAGTAAAATATATACAATTCAACAATTTTTATATACATAACTAATTGACATTGTTTACATCCTTTGAATTATACAGCTGTCTTCAACCTCCTTTTCTGAGTTGTCCCACCTCATTAACATAAACTCACTACCCCAGAAGGTCCATATCTAATAATTTAAGATGTTTTTGTCAATTTGATTCCACAAAGATAGTTCTTAAAAGAACATAATACTCATGCTGAGTGAAATATCTCAGTCACAAAAGGATAAATACTGTACAACACAACTGTTCTAAAACAGGACTGACATTGAGGTTGGGGGAGAAACTAGGAAAAGGGAAAATAAATAATGAACTCTGCATTGGAACAGATGAAGGAAATAACTTTTTAAAAGGAATATATGATTAGGCATTATTTGTATGACAACAGTCCAGAATAAGAGGTGCAGGGAGCTCTGGTGGCCTAGTGGCAAGAAGCTACACTGCAATCCCAGAGATACATGGTTCGAATCCACCAGATGTTCTGCTGGAGAAGGAGGGACAATCTCCTCCTGTACCAGTCAGATCCGATTTGACAGTACACACAAAAAAATAATAAAATAAA
>NW_006399767.1:27292288-27362113 GCF_000299155.1 Elephantulus edwardii | reverse complement strand
AAAATGCAACATCATTACTTTAAACAGGATAATAACTAGTTTCTAAAGTGCTATGGGGCAGGTCTATGCTAAGTCCTTCACAAATATTTCTCCACTTAATCCTCCAGAAGTCCTGTAAGATAGGTATGATTATGTCCATTTCACAGATGAAAAATACTGATGCTAGTGTGTATGGTTCTAGGATGAACCTGAGTCTGTTTGAAATAGCCAATGGAATAAATATTCACCTTTGTGCAATCTTAGACCCCCTTCAGTGGCACCTGACAGTGGCTGTGAGGTAGTCAACACATGAAGACTTAGATCAGGGTGGGTTTTTACTTCGATAAAAGATAACCCTGTTCAGTGTGGAAGCCCCCAAAACTCCAGAGAAGGGCTCAATTATTTTTAATATTGTCAACATTATAGTAAGTAAAATATATCCCATGTGGGAGCAGTCTAGTCTGCTCCAAAATTTCAGAGCTCTTTATTTTTGGTGGGAATATTCTCAGTATAGTGTAGAAATGTTGATGAGACATTCTCCCCAGTAAATTAATAAAATTTGATTTGTTTTCCAATTAAAAAAATTACCATGTTTATTTGGTTTAAAACTAAACAAACAAAAATACCTTTCAAAGGATGAGCTTCCTTAGGTAAAAAGTAAAACAAAGCTTTGTAAAGAATCCCTTCAAAATAACTATGAGATCTCACCCCAGTAAGAATAGCAAAATTCAACAAAGCAGCAAATAACAAATGCTGGCAAGGTTGTAGAGAACCTGGAACCCTTATTCACTGTTGATGGGAGTGTAAAATGGTACAACCACTGTGGAAGGCAGTATGGCGCTTTCTCAAAAATATGGAAATAGAAATACCATTTGACCCAGCAATTCCACTACTGGGAATATACCCTTAAAGAAACCAAAACTATCACCCAAGCAGATATATGCACACCCATGTTTATTGCTGCTTTGTTCACAATAGCAAAGAGTTGGAAACAACCCAAGTTCCCATCAACAAACGAATGGATAGAGAAATGATGGTATACTCACGCAATGGAATATTATGCAGCACTAAAAAATAAAGAATCCATGAAATATTGTACAAAATGGTTGACCCTGGAGGACATTATGTTGAGTGAAATATCTCAGTCACACAAAAAAAAAACAAACCAAACCATTATGTGTACATAATGCCACAATTATAAAACAGGACTGACATGGGAGTTTGGGGGAAGCTAAGAAAAGAGTGGATAAATAATATACATGGCATTGAAACAGATGAGGGAGAGAACTGTAGAAAAGGAATATATGATTAGTTATCATTGGCATAACAAGAGTCCAGAATAAGAGATGCACAGTAAAGTGGACTGGGAGGGGGTGTCTGTATAACAAGGAAAGAATTTTTTTTTCCAAAGAAAAAAGCTAACTGCGGGGAACGGTGCAGGGAGGAAAATGTGCAACAATGAATGAATGGAACCCCAAGTTCTCTATAAACTTTCATTAAAATATCAATTAAAAGAAAATAATCCATTGGTGGTGAGGAGGTTGGAAATCACTAATAGAGTTCAAGCTCCGCACTTTCAGGAGAGCAAACAGATACCCAGAGGCTACTTAGTGGATGTGGAACCAGGTGAGGCTAGAGAGCCAGAGCTCCAGGTTCATAGTTGCTGTTATATGCTGTCGAGTCAGAACTGACTGACTTATAGCTGACTCTCCAGCAGGTTTTCTGAGACTGTAAATCACCTGGGAGGAAATTGCCCATCTTTCTCATGCAGAACAGCTGATAGATTTGAACCCCATGCCTCTGCATTGGCAGCCTAAGTCCTTACCCACTAGGCCATCGAGTGAGGAAGATGAACAATCTTTTGAACAAATTACAGTCTTTGAAAACCCATGGGAGGGTCAGCGAAGAGCCTGAGGGTCTGAGTACAAATTAGAACTTATTCGTTTGGAGTGCTCAATTTTGGAGCCTTGAGTTACCATGAAAATAAGTCTAGTCATCCAGATGGAAAGACTCTGTGGAGAAAAAGAGAAGCTCAACCAACTGCTAAGTACCCTGGCCATCCCAGGTGGGAGTCGGTCATGTGAATGAAGAAGTCATCTTGGACAATTCAGCCTCACATGATGTCACGTGTGATAGAAGAACCACCCAGCTGAGCCTGGCCAGCTCACAGAAGCACAACTTACAGTAAACCTTTGTTGTTCTAAGCCACTGATTTCTGAGGAGCTTCGTTCTGTAACTGTGATAACCAAAGCACCTGCTGACTCAGAATCTCCATTTTATGCCACTGCCCCACACAGGTCCGACACATACTTCCTAAGCCTGGGATCTCTCACAAGGGGCACTGCATTTGGAATCCAAAGGCCCAATTCGTATTCTCCGTGAGTTGTATGATCATGGGCAAAATCTTTAGATTTCTAATACTGCATTTCCTTGTGTATAACACAAGGCGTATACAGATTTCAGAGATTAATGGAAAGGAAAGTGCTTTGTGAACCTGAAATACCAGGAGGAAGTGAGGGGTGATGGGTGGTGAACACTGTCGGTCGCCCTTGAGCGTGCATTGAGCATCAGTAGTATAGTGGTAAGCCTGGAGTGAGCTACCTCTGTATCAGACTGTGGTTCTGAGGATTCTTGCCCAGTTTTGTTCTCCTGAGACGTAAGAAAGGAGCCATGGTGGCACAGTGGTTGTTTTGAGCGGTGGTTCAAATCCAGCAACTGCTCTGTAGGGAAAAGATCATGATGGTCAGCTTCTGGAAAGATTTACAGCCATGGACACCCATGAGAGTAGTTCTAGCCTATTCTGTAGTTCTCTCTGAGTTGGAATCAATTCAGCTGCAATGAGTGTGTGGTGTGTATGAGATTCAAGAGGCAAGAAAATGGGCTGGTGGTATACCTTGATGAAATTACGTGCAAACTACCACTCAGACCAGAATAGAGCACTTTTCCAGTCATCAGAAGGTACTGACAGGTTGATATTTCCCAGTAGCACTACAGTTCTGACCTCGATCTCTGTAGATTATATACATGTCTTGAGAGATACAGTGTTATTAGTGTCACTTGGTGCAGATTTTTAAGTGATGGCTCTAGGCATTCCCATAATACATTCATAGCTCATCACCGTCTCCCGGTGGCAACATTTTACTAGCTCAGATTGTGTATGAAAATTACCTCCCTGTAAGTCCTTTTACCCCATTTGTAATATGTTGTGTGCGGTCTAGTTGGAACCAACTCCTAGCTTATCCTCCAGCAGGTTTTCAGAGGCTGTAAATTGTATGGGAGGCATTTGTCCCGCTTCCATGGAGCAAGTGGTGGATTTGAATGGTACCTGCCTTTGGATTGGCAGTGCAACTCCTTACCAATATCTTAAATATTGATTCTATATACTTTGAGAACTATGACATGAATTTAATTGTGCCACACACTGCTCCTCAAGTTATCTTCAAGTCCTAGCTTCCAGTATGTGTAAATGTGAACTTGTTTGGAAGTAGGATCTTTGAGGATGTTTTTAGTTAACATAAAGTTGTGCTGGAGTAAAGTGAGTCCTACTCCAGTATTAGTTATGTTCCTGAGAAGAGGCAGACGTAGACTCAGGGAAGAGATAGAGAAATGCTAAGGTCATAAACTGGAAAGTACTGGGAGCATGGCCCTGCCTGCACTTTGAATTTGGACTTACAGCCTCTGGATGGCAAAGAATACATTCCTGTTCTTAAAAGCATCTCATTTTGTGGTACTTTGTTAAAACAGCCCTAGGAAACAAATGTCAACCACATCAATGTTGCAATTTTTGCCTCATTCCTCAAACATAATTAAGAAAATGGAAGAGAAGGGAAAGCTATCCTATTTATCCATATTTTAACTTTGTTGTTCTGCCTGCCTCTGATGTTTCAAGATATTCTGTCTTTTATGATTTCCTATTTGAAGAAGTCAGTTTAGCCTCTCTGCTGGTAACAAATTGTCTTCGTTTTCTTTCAGTTTAGGAATACATTCAATACAGGATTCTGGACTAGTGAAATCATTATCATTTCCATTTATTTTTTTTTCTCTTAGGTTATTTCTGTTACTGCTTTTTAAAATTTTCCCGCTTTGTCTTTTGTTTTAGAGAGTTTAAAGATGGTGTGTCTTTGCATGAATTTCTGTGGGTTTAGTCTGTTTGGATTTTACTTACCTTGTCATATCTATAGATCTGTGTCTCTTGGTAATGATGGGAGTTTTCAATCTCACATTTCCTCTTCTCCTTCTGGAATTATGAAAATACAAATGTTAGATCTTCTGTATAAGTCTCTTTGCTTTATCGCTGATGTTCAGGTGGTTGTTTGCCATCAAGTCAGAACCAACTCATAACTGACTCTACAGCAGGTTTTCAGAGGCAGTGAAATGCGTGGAAGGAGATTGCCTGCCCGTCTCTTGCTGAGAAGCTGGTGGATTAGAACTGTGTGCGTTTGGGATTGCAGTGCAGCTTCTTACCACTCTGCAACCAGAATTCCCCTTGTTCAGGTCAATTTGTTTCTATTCTCCGAACTCACTCTCTTTATCCAGTTGTCTCTGTTCTGTGGTTTAGTCTATCCTGTGAATTTTCAATTCTGTAGTTTTATTGTTCTTTTCAAATACATTGCTTTTCAGAACAGATTCTTCCAATTTCCCTCACCACCCCCCCATCAAATTGTACAACTCCATGATTATGCCTTCTGACTCTTTGCTGAATCTATTTTTTTGTCTTAAGGATGTTCATAATTTCTTGTTTGAAGTGTTTTTAAATGAAAGCCTTAAAATCTTTGTTATATAATTCTAGTATTTATCTTGTTTATCATTATGGGATTAAGTTCTTTTCTCTTTCAAGTTTGAGTTTCTCTGGTTCTTGTAATGACAAGTGCTGTGTGTTTGTGTGTGTACAACATTGTCCTCTGTACATTTGGAATGTTGTGCTTTTAAATATTTTGTGTATTTAGTAAGGTTCTGGATCTTATGTAAATCTGTTTTAGCAGTCTTCTCCTCACACTGCTTTGTTACTGTCTGGTAGGGATGGGAATACAGCAACAGAAATGCATTCTCTTCCCATTTTAGAGGCTTCTTTTGTATTCTCAAATTGGAACTGGCCCATCACTGCCCCTCCAGTGGGTTTTCAGAGGCAGTATATCACATGGGAGGAAATTGTCCATCCTTCTCCCACAGAGCAGCTGGTGCATTAGAACCATGTGCCTTTGCAATTGCAGTGCAGTTTCTTACCACTGGGCCACCAGAGCTCACTTGACAAGTTTTTAGAATTCAGTTGCAACAAGCACTAAAATTGCTCAGGGATGCAACCCCTGTGTAAATGCCCACTTTCATATAGAACTTTACCAGGACTCAGCCACCATTTCAAAAGTCTTCTCTCCCTCAGCAAATCTGCTCACTGCCTCTGGAACTATGAGTCCAGGATGTTGGCAGGTCCATGCTTAGAACAAGACTCTTCCAGCTCCTTGAAGCCCTCAGTGTTCCTGGATTTGTGGCCGTTTAACTCCAATCTCATCTCCATCTTCACGTAGCTGCCTGCACTCTGTGTCTTCCTCTGTGTCTCTGCTCCTCTTAAAGGACAGCACTGATAAAAGAAATCAGGGCTCACCCTAAAGACCTCATCTTAACTCCAGAGGCCCAATTTCCAAATAAACCTTATTTCCAAATATCTGCAAAGATTCTCTTCCTGAGTAAGGTCATATTCACAGGTACTGGTGTTAGGATTCGATCATGTCTTTTCTTGTTGCTGTTAGGTACCATTGAGTTGAGTACAGCTCATAGTGACCCTGTGAACAACATATCTGAACTCTGTCCTATCCTGCGCCATCATTATAATTCCTGACACTTTTGAGCCCATTTTGAGTCCAGTATCAATCCATCTTATTGAGGTTCTTCCTCCCCTCCACTGACCTTCCACCTTTTCAAGCATGATGTCCATTTTCTGGGGAATAGCCATCCTTATCAACGTATCCAATTTATGTGAGATCCTCCTTGCCTCCAAGGAGCACCCTAATTTCACTTTGTACAGTACATATCTGTTTGTTCTTTTGGCAGTCCATAGGACAGTCAGCATTCTTCTCCAATACCACAACTCAAAGGCGTCAATTCTTCTCCTGTCATCCTTATTTATTGTCTACCTCTCAGCTGCATACCAAGTGATTGGAATGACTATGGTTTGAATCAGGCACACCTTAGTCTTTAAATTGACGCCATTACTTTTCAAGACTTTGAAAAGATCGCCAACAGCAGGTTTTCTCAATGCTATATGACTCCTGACCTTCTGACTCCTGGGGCCAAGAGTGTTGGTTGTGGATCCAAGCAAGAAGAAATTGTTGACAATTCCAATCCTTTCTCCTTCTATCATGATGTTGCTTATTGGCCTGGTGGTGAAGATTTTTGTCTTTCTGATGTTGAAATATAATCCACATTGAAGGCTGTAGTCTTTGCTCTTCTGCAGCAAGTGTTTCAAATCCTCCTCACTTTCCATGAGCAAGGTTGTGTCATCTGTCATCTGCAAGTTGTTGATGAGTCTTCCTCCAATCCTAATCCTACATTCTTTTTCATGGAGTTTAGCTTCTTGTGTGATTTTCTCAATGTACAGATGGAACAGGTATGGAGAGAGAATACAGCCCTGACACCTACCTCTCTTGTTTTAAATCAAGCAATATCTTCTTGCTCTATTCAGACAACAGCTTCTTGATCTGGGTATAGGTTTTATATGAGCATAATTAAATGTTCTGGCATTCTCATTCTTCTCCATGTTAACTGTAGTTTGTCATGACCCACATATTCAAATGCCTTTGCACAGTCAATGAAACACAGATAGCCATTCTCCCAGTATCCTCTGCTTTCAGTCAAGATCCATCTGATGTCATCAGTGATATCCCTGGTGCCACGACTCTTCTAAACCCAGCTAGAACTTCTGACAGTTCTCTGTCAAAGTATTATATTAGCCATTTTTAAATGACATTCAGCAATATTTTACATTGGCCTATTTTACTTCCAGCATGTGATATTAGTGATATTGTTTGACAATTTCCACATTCTATTGAATTACCTCTCTTGGGAATGGGAAGATATAGGAATCGCTTTCTGTCAGTGGCCTACCAGCTGTCCTCTGAGTTCCCTGGCATAGACTGATGAGCACATCCAGGGCTAGGTCTGTTAGTTGAAGCATGTCAGTTGGGTGACCCATTGATTCCTGGAGCCTTGTGAATTGTGGGAAGCTTTTCATTGCTGTCTAGTATTCCACTGCATGACTAAACTGAACGATGGAATTCTATACAGTGGTGAAAAAAAAACCAAACCTTACTATGTGCAGTGAACCTCAAGTTGTATTTGTCAGTGTATTAAATAAATTAGCATGGCATTTAGTCACTTTAGTTTCTATTTTAGCTCCATCTTCCAGCTGTGTACTGCAGGACAAGTACCCTTACTTCTTGAGATCTTGTCAAAATGCAAGGCCGGATTCAAGAAATCCAGAGTGGGACGTGAGATTCTTTGTGCATCTTAACTCCTGGGTGATGCTGAAGCTGCTGGGCCATGGTCTCATGCTTTTGCATAGTGAGTTTCGGTTCCTGTTGCTATTAAACGAGAAAAGTGTGTCAAGCACCCCGCACACAGCATGAATGTAGCAGGTGTTCAGTAAGCAGCTGCTGGCCTGCCACTGGGTGCTTTCTGGATCTGAGCTCTAAGTTGCTGCTGGTTTTCTTCCTCTCATGTTCTCCCCCTGGCCCATCCATCCCCAGTGCCCACCACCTGCAGCGTTGGCCTCCTACACAGGGCCATCATGGAGCCTGATCCTTTTAATTTTTCTGGATTGGGCCAGTGTTACCTTGTCGTCAGAGGGGTTTGGAAGAGTCTGTGCATTTTGACATTCATAGGAAGGCTATGCAAATGAGATGTAAAACAGCAGCTAATGAGCCCTGATTGCATTGGCCCTGGCTCTAGGGAACATGTGGGATGATGGTGCCAAGCTAGAGAGAGGGGACAATGAGAGCGAACCTTTAGACTGGTTGCAGAGGGGGTGGCAGCACGGCTCTTCCTGGGATGTGAGAGCCACTGCTCTGTCACACTGCACTGGGTGAGGCCCCATCTTCGCATATTGGCTGATCCCACATATGGAGCCTGGCCATGGGTAAGGTCCAGGAACAAGTGCTGAAGCCAGGCGTGGTTGTATGTGTTGAGGGACAGGGACACATCCCTGGGCTTCTCTGGGACTTGCAGGTGGATAACTCAGGAGACTCTTCCAGGAAGCAGATGGGACTAGATCAGGCTGACAGTGGGGGCGGGGTGGCAGTGAAGGCTCTCTGGGCTGGGGACAGAGGGATGACAGAAGGGGTCACTTCTCCCACACAGCTTGTCTAGGTAGCAGATGGGGCCTGATCAGGCTGACAGAGGGGTGGGGGCCAGGTGTCTTTGGTATCCCTGGACCATTAGCAATGGAGCCACCTCTTTAGGAGAAAGATGATCTGGGGTGGGGGCCTGCAGGCGGGCGGGGGCCTCTGCTTACACAGCCTGGGAACACAATCCTTCACTACCCCTGGCGCGATCTCCAGGGAGCCTCTGCTCTCAGGCATCTGGCGTCTTGCTCCTCTGGCCTCTGCCTCCTCCTGACCTTCTGTTCAGGATCTTTAGGCCTGGAGTCAACCAACATCAGATCAGGTCTCTACTCTGAGCAAGGCCAGGCTGCAATCTACCTCTGAGGTTGTTTTGAGGGGTCTTGCTTTTTCTTTAAAAAAAGAAAATTTTGTTTTAATTGTTATTTTAACAAACATTTACAGAGAAGTTAGATTATCATTCATTCATTGTTGGACATTTTACCTCCTCCCCCTCCCTTCCCCCCTCCGAGAGCGATGCAACCAAGCCAAAGGTGTATGACTCTAATCCGTGGCCCTAAGGCCTGTTTTTCATTGTTTTTATTCAGACAGTCTTCTAGGCCCTATAGCCCTGTAGTCACTGTGAAGCTGAACACTGTGATTTAACACTGAAGTGTCAAATGTGATAACGGTCACCCATGGTGGACAGTGTTTGGCAGTGCTCCCTGGTTAAAACAAGCTTGGAAGCAGGAGTGGCATCCACTTCTGTAATAGCTAGCCTCTGGAAACCCTATAAACCTGGAGAAAGGATGAAAGTCTCGCAAGTGTCGAGAACTTTCGTTCATAGGGTCACTATGAGTCACCTATGACTCGATGGCACTTAACAACAACAATAATTATATATATTCAGCATAATGCGCTCCAGGGTCCCCCATGTTGTGTAATGTTTTACAAATTCATTGTTTTTCAGTGCTTCATAGTATTCCGTTGTATGAATATACCATAGTTTTTCTGTCCATTTGTTTGTTGATGGACGAGTCTTGGTTTTTGATTACCCCTGTCCTGCCATTGATCTAAAGATGAGAAGCCCCTTTGGCTATGAACCTGCTAGAAACTGTGTGGCTGTGGTTTTCCTATTCCTCAGTCACATTTTTCTTGAGGAGGCCACTGTGAAGCATTTGAAGAAGCTTGGCAAGCAGGGAGTTCAAGCCCCAGCCCAGGCATTTGCCAGCTTTATCGCCTTGGATTAATTAATCACTCAGAGCCTCCATTTCTGAATTGGCCATGCAGGGCTGCAGTGATAGCCAGAGACACTGCAGAAGAGACCCTGAAACCAGGGAACTAGGTTCAGTAAATGCACTAGATTGTCACTCAGGGGCATGAACTTTGTGTAGTTCTAATAAGGATGAAAGAAGAACTGATGCCTTTGAACTGTGGTTTTGGAGAAGAGTGCTGACTATCTCATGGACTGCCAAAAGAATAAGCAAGTCTGCCCTGGAGGAAGTCACCCAGCGTGCTCCTTAGATGCGAGGATGGTGAAACTTCATCTTACAAACTTTGAACATATTGTCAGGAGGGGGTAGTCCTTGGACAAAGACATTATAGTGGGAAAGGTGGAAGGTCAAAGAAAGACCCTTAAGATGGGTTGACATGGTGACTGTAACAGTGGGTTTGAACATATCAAAGACGATGAGGAAGGTGTGGGAAAAGACGGCTCAGGTTTGTTGCTCATAGGTTTGCTATGAGTTGTAGTCAACTTGATGGTACCTAAAAACAACAACTAATCACTATCTGTTGCATGAATGAATGACATGCTCTACTTCATCTGTCCCAAGATTGTTTTTTCATTCAGGGTTGGACATTTGTTACTGAGATACTTTGTGTCATTTATGGCATGTCTTATGATTGGACAGGATCTTACATTTGAGCTGTGGAAGAGGTTATTGTTAACAGGCAGCTTTTAAATTTTTGGTGAGTTTCTCATTCTTTCCACCACTGTATTTGTTCTCTTAAGGATGTATGAGTTCTCAAAGGGTCGTCTGAGGCCCAGGAGCTGCGATGACCCTTCCCTGGGGCCCTTCTGAGGTAGTGCTGGGCTATGAGCAGCATGTTCTGGGGAGCTATCCCTGGTCTCTCCCCTCCTCCACCCCAGCTTATGTTGACCTTCTTGGGGAAGAATTGTCAAATGCCCAGATTCCCTCTGCAGAGAAAATGCTTTGTGTAAAAAAAAAAAATGTACATAGGTAGCAAAATGTTTTAAAAGATCCATCTTAGAGGAGCCCTGGTAGTACAATGGTGAAGCACCCCACTGGCTGGTGGTTTGAGCTTGTAACCCTAAAACTCAAAGTTCTGGAGACTCAGAATCCAAAAGAGGATTCAAGGTTTCAAGAAGCATGAGAGAGAGAAACCTTTTATTGGAAGGCTTATAGTGGGAAAGGTCACAGCAGCAATACAGGCTGCTATTTAGGGGCTTTCTGACCTCCCTCCCACCAACTGTCCAATAAATAGGAAAGATAAATGAAAGCTGAGGGAAGTAATCAGTAGGCCTGCAGAGAGCCCATAATGAAAATTTTTGTTACATGTTGTGTCTAGTTGATTATCACTCTATGCATTTGGGAACCTTAGGGTCTTATCTCTTCCTGTCAGTCCAGGCATCCAAGTGTCTCAATACAGGTCATGAACTATTCTGCCTGTTTTCGAACCTGTTCTGCAAGTGCCAACCATTTCTATCATAGTTAAGAAAATAAGTTTAGAGTAAATCATTAACATAGGGTTAGTTAGTGGAAGGCATAATATAGCTGCATGAAAGGCAAAGTGACATTAGTCCTGCTAACTAGTCCTGCTAACTGCTGCTCCCTTCAGACCCACCCAGTGACTGTGAGATCAAGACTGGATGATCTGCTTCTGAAGATTATAGTGTAGAAAACCCAGTGGTTTCCTCCTCTGTCATATGGGGTCTCTATGAGTCAAAATCAACTTAAGTGCGCTTAACAATAGAACTACGATTTTACTGTACCTGGTTGTAATTCCAGTACCAGGATTAGCCCATAACCAGGAGAGAGGCAAGCGAGGACATTTGTTAGCCCTTTGATGAAAGAAGACTCTCTCTAAGTGCCAAGACCTACTCTGGAGCAAGCAGAACATTTCCAGAATGAGGGTAGGTAGAGTGGGCCCTGTCTTCACCCTCTCAGACCTCCTGGCAGTAGAGACACTGCATGGGGCAGATTAGGGCCTGATTCCTGGGTCCACAGAGCAGTCAAATCCTTTCTTGGGAAAGTGACTTATGGTCCTATCCCCTACTTCGGGACATTTTTCTTCATTGAGCCCCCTCCCATGAGACTAGAGTTCTAGTTTGTGTCCAAAGCAATCATTTTGTGTAGGAAGGTTTGGTAAATTGTGTTTGGCATCTGTGTGTGTGTGTGTGTGTGTCTTAAAGATGCTTACACACTGATATTAGTTGCACAGTTATGTGTCTGTGTCATTGATGTTACATATATAGGTAGATACACAGACTTGTGGAAATGAAAGTGTACAAATGCATGTCATGGGTGTCTGTCTAAGCACGTGAGTTGTTGAAGTGCATGCATCACACATACGTAGAGCAAGCATGGATTTGTACTCTGAGGGTGTATGGGAGCTGAGGCCTGTGTAAAAGCCAGAATTGGAATCACCAGGCCTCCCAGCTCAGGAATCCTGGATGCTCAGACAAAGGGTTTTACCGCTGTGGGCCTCAGTTTCCAAAGTAAGATGGGTGTGTAATCTTATGGAATGAGATTATGGATGGAGATTTCACACTCAGCCAGTGCAGAAAAGACAAAAAATAAATTGCTGAGGGATGATTGATGATAGAAAGAATGGTAAGGTAAATAGAGCAGACTTTCAAAGTGTATGAGGTAAGACTTTAAGGACTGAGAAATGTCCTCAAAGGGAGCAGCTTATGGTGTTCAGAAGTAGCATTAGGAGGTGTGCTCTTTGGGGAGAAAGAGAGGATGGGGCTGAGACACAATTCTCGTCGGAATGGAGTGGCCCTCTGTGAGCCTGGGTTCCCCAGCGTCTCTGTGTGCGTGATGTGTGCGTGTCCATGTCGATGCAGACACCATGTAGAAGGAGCACATCCCTTGGTGTATAAGGAAGGGAGGCCGGCTGTGCAGAGCATTGCCCAGTTGCCATAGAAACGAGCAGACGGAGGTGGGTGGCTGGAGAAAGAGGCGGGTCGGGAGGAGGGAGCGGGGAGGAGGGAGGGGCAGAGGCGGGCAGTGAGGGGGGCGGGGAGCTGCTCCTGCAGTTCTGGCGCTGCTGCCTTCCAGAGCCAGTGAGCGGTGGCGGGATCCCGGGAGGATAGAACCCCCAGCCTGGGCGCCAAGCCCTCTCCTCTCCTGCCACCACGGAGAAGGACAGCCAGCCCCTCCGGCTCTGGTCTGGCACACTGGGGGCACTGAGCTCCTTCCTGCCCCCAACTTGGTGCCCAGTCAGGCCCAGGTAGGCATCTCGAGGGTGAGTGGAAGAGGCTGTATAGAGAGGGAGGACCTGGGGCTACTCCTGCCTCTCTACCAGCTGTCCACCTTTAGCTTGTACAGGATGACGGCATGGGCTAGAAGTCCAGGGTGGATAAGGGGTAAAGGGTACAGTCTGCACGGTGGGGGACCCCTGTTGCTACTCCTTGCTGTACTTTTCTTCCCTCTTCTACGACTGCTAAAGGTCCTGGCTTGGTGGAAATACCCGTCTCCAGAGAGTGGGCCCAGAGGTGCTGGGGCCTCCAGGAATCCCTCACAGGGTGAGGTTCCAAAGGGCACAGTCAGGGAGAATTCGGGGTGCCCCTATCCGCCCAGAACACCGCTGAGCTCTGGCCATTTGGAACAAGCAGACTCACTCCCCCACACCCACCCAGCAGCCACCCTGCTTAGAGCTCCCTGGTCCTCCCTCACCCCCAACCTCAGGCCCCCCAATCCTGCTCTCCCAAAGGACCCCGGCGAACTCTCCCCCACCCCAGCTCTCCCAAAAGAACCCTGTCTCCACTTCCTAGTGAGCCCCAGGTGTCTCTGCGGGGGTCCAGGAGTGCTGGTCCCTGCTCCCATTGGGGTGGTGGAAGCCCTCCCTCCCCCTCAGTCCCTCTGCTGCATTGCTCCTGGGGACTGGCTGGTGCCGGGGGAGCGGGCACTGCAGAGGAGCTCAGGAGGGGGCGGGGCTGGGGCACTGGGGAGGAACTGGGCTGCCCTGCCTCTTGGAGAGCCGGAGGAGGGACCTGGGAGGGGCCTGCAGGATGCAGTGAATAGCTGGGCATTCCTGGTCCAGGTTCGCCCTAGGACAGAGATGAAGGCTTGACAGGGGCAGAGAATCCTATCCTAAGGAGGCTGATGTGTGTAACCCTAGGTGGATGCTTTAATGTACCAGCATGCATAGCACGCTACTCCCTTTCTCCCACCTGCCTTCTCTTTCCTGCACCCCCACAGAGCTTGACTGGGTCCGTGTGCTGTGGGGCTTCCCCTTTCCCTTGAGGTCAGAAGACTTGGTGCAAAGGTGGGGAGGGTTCCCAAGGCTGCATCGGGGTAGAACATGTGCTCAGAAGCTTTGTGGCCCATTCATCCCAGCACATTACCTGTATGTCTGCTGTGTGCAGGATATAGGGTGTTTCTACGTTGGGGTTAAGGACCCAGGGGGTAGAAGTCAGGTCTGTAAGGTTGGGTCCACCAGGATAGGGATGTAGAGCTGTCCCTGGAGCCAGCTCTTCAGAACTGCCGCTACTTCTCTAAGCCCCCTGATTTTTTTCTCTCTGTTCCTGTAAATATTCCAAAATAGGGCCAAAGGCTCATCACTTTCTTTGAGGGGGAGCAGGGGACCCTCTTCCATCCAGGACTTGTCCTGCTCCACCTCCTATAGTGGACCCTGCTGCCACTGAATCAGCTCTTGATGCTTCCAGGCCAGCCTGAGCAGGAGCTTCAGAGGCTTGGAGGTCCTTCTAACAAATGCTGGAAAGGAGCTGTCCCCTCAGGCCCCTCATCATCCCCTCCAGTCGACTTGGCCCTGGCCTCCTCCCTTCATAGCTCTATCTTCTCTAGACAATTTTCTCCTCCTCTTTGATATATATGTATATATTTAATTTTTTAATTTATTTTTTAAATTTTTTTGGGTCAGATCTGTCTTTGCTTGCTCTCTCTCTCCTGCCCAGGGTATCTTCCTTGAAGGCAGGCTGGACCCAGACCCCTCGCAGCAGCCTTCCCCATGGCAGAGGGAGCTCCGGGAGGCCCTGGAGCACTCAGAGGCTTGAGCTTGGCTGGGGGCGTGGTGTCAAGGGGCTAGAAGAGCAAGTTGGTCCAGTTGACCCCTCCTCAGGAGTTCTGGGGCAATTTGACTCCTAATGGACTATCCAGATGATTGAAAACGGAGCTCCTTATTGTCATTTCATATACCTTGGGCATGTTGTTAAGAGAGGCTATTCCTTGGAGAGGGATGTGAGGGATGTCACGCTTAGATAGGTGGAGGGTCAAAGAAAGAGAGGAAGACCCTCAATGACATGGAGTGACACAGTGACTACAGCACTGGGCTCAAGTGTGACAGAGATGGTGAGGACAGCTCGGGAGAGACTTCAGATCTGTTGTTCATAGGGTCACTATGAGTGGTGCCTGACTCGATGACACCTAATAACAAGTCTTCCCAGAACCCACTCCTCCTACAATGCTCCCCATCTCAGGAAACGCCTGCTCCCCCTCCCAGCTCACTCCAGGACCTACAGCCATCCCTGGCCTCCTGCCCTCACTCTCATACCCCACATCCTGAGTATCAGTCAGTCCTGGTGGCGCAGGTGTTAAAGTGTTTCCTGAATGCAGCCGCTTCTTTTTTCAGTGTAACTTCCTGGGTCTGAGCGCCTGTCTTCCCTCCCCTGGAGTGTAGATGACAGCAGCCTCCCAGGGCGTCTCCCTGCTCTGCTCCCTGTGGCCACAAGAACTTTCAAACCTAATCCAGATCACGTCCCTCTGTTCTAGCCCTGCAGCAGCTCCCACATTAGTGGGGAGGAATGACCTCACTCCAGCCTACAGCGCCCCATATGACCTGTCTTTCCCACCTCCCTGACCTCCCACCTCCGTGTCCCCACTCTTCTTACTTCCCCTCATGCTCTCCAGCCACACAGTCCTCTTGTCCCTCCAACACAGCAGTGGTGCATTGGCCTCTGGGCCTTTGCACTGGCTCCTTCCTCTGCCTGCATGCTCTTCTTACTGGCCTCTCCCTCACCCCCTCCATATCGTTGCTCACATGTCACCTGAGTGGCCTTCTCTGGTCACTCCGAGTAATACAGCAACACTCTCAACTCAACACCATCCCTCTCCATCTTCTCTCAGTTTTACTTTTTTCCACAGCCCCTTCATTTTCTAACACTGTATTTCATCTACTTAATTATCTTGCTGCATTTCTGTCTGAATCACTGCTGTAGCTCAGAGCTGCACAGGAAGAAGCCTCAGGGTGACAACTTAAAGCCAGCACTCTGCTTCAGGAGGGTCCTAAGCGTCTGTGCTTTAAAGGGAGGTGGGAGCTGTGACTCAGTCCTCTTGTGCAAAGGGATCAGGTGCCCTCCTACTCTGACTGATGCCAAGTTGGCCCATGGGCATCAGATAGACAGAGTATTGTGTAGGAACGGAATCTACATTTCTTGCCATTCTCTTCTCACTCAGAAAATGAACAGGTCTGGATCGGCTCTCCTAACAGTTGGCGTTGAGTCCATTCTAACTCCTGGCAACCTCGTGTGTCAAATAGAACTGAGCTCCATAGGGCTTTCAATATCTGAATTTCTAGAAATAGATTTCCAGGCTTTTCTTCTGAGGCACCTCTCAGTAGACGTCCAACCTTTTTGTTAACAATTTGGTTAGTCAAAAGTGTTAACCATTTGCCCCAACCAGGGATTCCCTCTACTTTCCAGGAAGTCCCCAAAATTAGTGGGCCCAGCACAGACCCCTCCAGAGGAGAGGTTGACTGACGTGTGGGAGAGAGCTGCATGCAGAGCAGAGACGATAGTAGAGCCTGGGTCCCCCATGAGCTCCCTCTCCACCCTCTCCATCTGTGGTGGCTCAATTTGGGCTCCCTGAGAAAAGCAGCAGACCCAGAGACAAGGATAGTTAGGAGTGGTTTGAGTGGGAGGTGGTTCTTGGGAATACTGATGAGAGAGTGGGGAGTGAGACCAAGAGGAAAGGCAACCAACAGGGGGAAGGGTATCTAGCCAGGGACCGCAGTGGGCAGCTGGGGCTCGGTCATGCTGGAGAGCTCTGGGGGACAGCGTAGAACACATCTCAGACTTGGCTCAGGAGAGGGATGGGGAGCTGGGGGTATACACACAGCTTCAGTCAGCCCTTGGAGAGCTGTTCCTGGGAGAAGCTGACTCTCCAGTACATATAGACCGTTCTGCGTCCAGAGTGCACTTCCGGGCAGGATACACAGCTGATGGCCTTTGTAAGTTACAAGGTCCTGAAGAAGAGCTAAGGTGGCAGCTGCTTCTCCCCTGGACCTGGCCCAACACTGCTCTCACCAGTGAAGCTCTAACTCTGGGACTAGTCTGTTCAGTTGAGATGTAATTCTGAAATGAAAGCCCATCCCTGGAACTTCCGCTTTCCTACTACCGTCCCTCTGGCCTCCTTGCTATTTATCAAGCAAAGTTGGTATAAGTTGCCTTTGCCTGGAATACCTTCCCTGCAGGTGTGTATGTGGTGTGTATGTCACCTCCTCAGAGAGGCCTTCCCTGACTGCTCTGTGGAAATAGCTCTCTTCACCTTCTCCTGCTTACCTTGCCAGATTTTTCTTTTTTTTTTCCACTGTTATCACCACTGCTGGCTGAAACTGAGGCAGACGTGAAGCGCTTGCTGCAGAAGCTCAAGGACTGTAGTTTTCAATATGGATTAAGTTCAACATCAAGAAGACAAAAATTCTCACCACTGGGCCAATTGGCAGCACCATGATAGATGGAGAAGAGATTGAGGTTGTTAACAATTACATCTTGCTTGGCTCCACTATCAACGCTCTTGGCATCAGCAGTCAGGAAAACAAAAGACAAATTGCATTAGGTAAATCTGCTGTCAGGGACCTTTCCAGAGTACTGAGAAGCAATGATGTCAGTCTAGAGACTAAGGTGTACCTGATCCAGGCCATGTTCTTTGCAATTACTTGCTATACGTCAGAGAGCTGGATAATGACTAAGGAAGATAGAAGAATAATTGATGCCTTTGAGTTGTGGTGCTGGAGAAGCGTCTTGAACATACCACGGACCACCAACTAAACAAATAGGTCTGTCTTGGAGAGGGTGAAACCAAGTTTCTCCTTGGAGGCTAGGATTTTGAAGCTCCTTCTTACATATTTTGGGCATGTGGCCAGGAAAGACCGATCCTTGGAGAAGGACTTCATGTTTGGAAGGGTAGAGGGACAGCACAGAAGAGGACGACCTTGGATGAGATGGATTGATACAGTAACTAGAGCAATGGGGATTGGTGTGTCAGAGTTAGTGAGACTGGCTCAGGACAGGACAGGCTTCCAAGCTGTTGTACATAGGGCTACTAAGGGTGGCAGGTAACTCAATGGCACAACAACATCACCACTTAAGGTATTAGATGTGTATTTGCTTCTTGTCTTTCTTCTTGCATTGGAATATAAGATCCATGAGGGAAGGGTCAGTATTGTTCCCTGAGGAACTTGCTGCACAAGGAACAGTCTCAGAGGCTCTGTGAAGACGGGGTAGAATGAAAGATGGCCTTGTCCACATTGTCAAGAGTAGGAAGTCTGAGGGTTGTCTCTTGGAGTGATTTTTCTACTGGAGAGAATGGAAGGGGTAAACCTTGTGGGGCTCCCTCATGATGGATTGTAGGGAAAGAGACAGAATGGTGAAGGGCTCACTCAGTGCCCTGTAAGGACCAGAGGTCCGAGTTTAGGGACTGGGCTGAAGAAGAAGCCAGCTTTCCAGGGGAGGCTGCTTTTATGGATCACTTGTTGTTGGAGTCAAAACCAACCCATCCAATCCATAGCTGATGCTCTAGTGGGTTTTCAGAGGCATTAACTCACATGGGAGGAAATTGCCATTCTTTTTCCCACAGAGCAACTGGTGGATTCTAACCATGTGCCTTTGGGATTGCACCATAGTTTCCTACCACTAGGCCACCAGAGCTCCCTGAGGTGGGTCAGTATGTGCTAGAAATAGCTGTTATTGATATAGAAAGATAATAGAGAGACAAGAGCGATAACACAACTCAGGGTAATAGTACCTGTTCTGTCTGTTTAAGTGTGCTCTCTGAGGGGGATATTGTCATGGGAGATTCAGGAAGGAAGAACCCTGGACTGGGCCCTGAGGGTTGACCAAGAAGAAGGAACAGGGTCCAGGAGGAGAGAAGAGGTGAGACCCAGGACCCCTTCTTGTGGGATTTGGCTTTTGATGGTATCATAACTATCATAAACATTTATTAAGCACCTGTTGTGTATCTAGATCGTGTACAAGCTTAAGCACCTACTACTGATGGAAAGGTTGGTGGTTCAAATCTACTTGAGGCATCTTGGAAGAGAGGCCTAGTTTTCAACAGAGCCATTAAACATCCTGTGTGCACATCTACTCTGAGACACGTGGGGCCACCACGAATCAACAACTGATTTGATGGCAGCTAACAGCAACTATAGCAACAGTGATGACACTTAACAGCCACAACCACTGTGCTTGACTCTGGGGTTCTCTTTATTGAGGGAATGATGTATTTCTGTTACTGAGTGTTCGAGAAGGATTCTGACACTTTCTTATTCAACTCACAAACATGTCTTGTACACCTAGTATGCACTGGGCACTGCTCCAGATACTAGAAATAAAACAGAGAACCAGACAGACAAAAGATTCAACATTCTAGAGGGAGAGGAAGGCACTAAAGAGGATGACAGTTTTAGTGTAGAGAGCACGGTGGTGACAAGTGCTGTGGAGAAGTGAGAAAGGAGTGTGGGGGCGGGCAAGGGGTTCCAGGTTTAAATGGAGATAGGGAGGGTCAGGACACTTGAGCAGACATAGTTATCTGGATGGTAAGGGCAGGGCAGACATTCCCTGCAGGGGCAAAGGTCCTGGGGTTGGAATAGCAAGGAAGCCGGTGGCCCTAAGATGTGGGAGGTGAGGTCAGAGAGGCTGGGCTTGGGACAGTGGGGCCCATAGAGCCTACACACCCTGGCAAGGAGCTGGGCTTTTACTTGGAGGGAATCTAGAACTACGGAGGGTCTGACTTTGGTTTTGCCAGTTCTCCCAAGCTGTTATGTGGAGAACAGAAGGAGGGAGTGACAAAGAAAGAGAGACCAGTGAAGAACCTCACTGGAGCATATGAGAGAGGGGACGATGTGGTTGGGATGGAAGTGGTGAGAAGGGGCCCAGTTCTCAGGATAGGTTGAAAGTAGTCTTAGGATCTGCTACTAGGTTGGGTGTTGGGAGGGAGGTGAGGAGGAGGGGAGGGTGACTCCTGTGTTTGGTGACTATGGTGAGGCAGGAATCTGCATGACCCCTATGTCCAGACCCACATGACAGACATGCCCTCTCTAGGACTCGTTCTTTTAATGATTTTTCTCATTCTTCAAATGTTGGTAATGATGGGTGGAGTACAGCCAAGGCTCCTGCCCTTCAGGCCTTGCTAGGGCAGCTGTTGGGAGGATCAGGGCCCCTGAAATGACAACTTCCTACCCCAGGCCCTTCCTTGGTGGGACGAGACCCTGACCCAGTCCCCATTAGTTGAGTAGCCTCAGCCAGGTGTGGCCTTCTCACCTTCCCTGACCTCTGTCTCGTCTCCTCCTCTCAGGAATACCTTCTTTGACTTCTGCTGGGGGCCCACTCGGGAATGAAGCATCCTTTCATTCTCCCTTAAGGAGAAGTCAAGGTCAGCAACATAGAAATTTTATTATAAATCAAAAAGCAAGCCACCTTGCCTTATCAATCTGGACTTCTTTTTCTGTACCACCCATTCGGAACATTGACCTGCCAGTAAGTTTTCAGAGGCTATAAATTGAACAGGAGGAGATTGCCCAGCTTTCTGCGATGGAGCAGTTGGTGGATTTGAACCACGTACCTTTGGATTGGCACTGCAGCTCCTTACTGCTAGGCCACCAGAGCTGTTTTATTATATTAATCATCAAAATAGATATAGATAATTGTTTTCCCATCATATGCATGGAAAACCCAGACCCTTTTTACAGGACATGGCCAAGGTTTCACTGGTAGTAGGAGGTGTAGGTAGTATTACCACTACAAGGCAGTGCTCCAGACACCCGGAACACAGCTGAGAACCAGACAGACAGAATCACTGCCCTGACAGTGACCCTCTAGGGGGAGAGGACAGTAAATATGATGGTGGTTCTAGCGTAGAGAGCTTGCCAGGTGGTGGCAGGTGCTGTGGAGAAGCGAGAAGAGGTGGTCAAAGTTTAGATGGCAAGAATTGGAACATTTGAGTAGACCTTGTTATCAGGGGTGGGGGGACCAGTTTCATTGGGGGGCTCTGACTCTCTGTCCTCCTCCTCTCTGTTTGTAGGCTGTGGGCTACATTATCTTCCTAGGTGAGAAAGGCCAGTCTTTTCCCTGGCTTGACAAAAGAGAGGACCCACCCCTATTGCTAGTGACAATGTCAGCAAATCAGTAAAGAGAGCGGACATCTATGGACTGTTCACCGTATACCAGACAACTGTCTTAATTGTGTGAGCTATAGTGGTCCAGTTAGTCCTGTGGTAGCCCCATTTCACAGATGAGAAAGCTGAGATCCTAGGAGAAGAAGTGACCTGCTCAAGGTGTCAGAGCCTTAATGTGAGGCTATTAGGGAGTATTGGTAGTCTAGTGGTAAGAAGCTGCACTGCAGCCCCAAAGGCATGCAGTTTGAATCCACCAGTTGCTCCATGATGAAAGATGGGCAGTCTCCTCCTGTGTGATTTACTGCCTCTGAAAACCCACTGGAGGATCAGCCACGAGTCAGTTCTGACTGACGGCACACAACAACAACAACAACAACAACAACAACATGTGAGGATTAATCCATGTGAAGTGCTCCACACAGTTAGCCCTCTCCTGTTAGCCATTGTCATTATTGTTAGAGCCTTAAAGAATGATAACACAATGCTTATATTGTGGACTTGGTGTGCTGACAGGGCTCCTATGCTACAGCCTTTGCTTACATCCTCATGGCATCCTAGACAAGCTCTTTCATCCTATCTCTGAGCTTCTGGTTCTTCCTCTCCTGAGGGTCGTTATGGAACCTGCCATAAAGGGCTGGTGACGACATTTATTATTGTTGTTGTTGAGTACCAAAGTAGGAACCGACCCATAGCTGGCCCTTCAGTGGGTTTTCAGAAGCTGTTAATCTCACGGAAGGAGATTGCCCATCCTTATCCTGTGGAGCAGCTGGTGGATTCGACCTGTGTGCCTTCTGTATTGGAGTGCAATTTCTTACCACTAAACCACCAGAGCGCCCATGATGTGGGCACTAAGTGAGTTAATACAAGTGAACAGTCCAAAGTTCAAAGCACGTACTCAGTAGTAAATGCCAGGTGCTGCTGTTGTTAGAAGATCGCATGGTGCAAACTGTTAAATGCTACTAACTGAAGGTTAGTGGTTCAGATCTACTTCTGAAAGTTCACAGCTTTGAAGGCCTTATGGAGCACAGCTCTGTTCTGATACACATGGTTTCCCATGAGTCACGACAAACTCAATGGCAACTGGTTTTTACCCTCTAAATTATTTTATTGTGAAAGTATACATAGCAAAACATATGTCAGCCATTTCTGCTTGGACACTCAGTGACATTGATCCGTTCCTCAGCTTAGCGGCCATTCTCACTGTCCTCTTCCAAGTCAGTCCACCACCATTTGGTTTGGTCTTTTATTTTATCATTATTAATTATGAAGGCTTTCAGGGCCATAATAGGATTGTACTCACTAGGAGAGAGCTCAGCTGGCCATTGTGTCCGTGGAGGGGCTGGAGAAGGCTAAGCGTATAGTGAGCCCACTCACCGGAAGTAGCAGCCCCCAGCTGCACCAGCCCCCGACTTAGATTCTGCCATCCAGAGAGGAGGCACTGGCTGGAGGTGAGCTTCCTGCCTGGCCCCTGGGGTGAGGGTGGGACGCTGGCTTGGAGGATGCAGGACACTTAGGCCTGGGCCATGTAGTACGGGAGGGGGCCTTGTCCCAAACTAGAGGCCACTTGTCTGTTTTCTTGAGCCCGCTGCCGCGCAGGGGTCCATCCTGGAGTCCGAGTCAGGAGGGTCCATAGTTACTGGGAATTTACTGCTCATTGTCTCATCTAATCATTAAATCATAGCACCTCTGTTTCACAGCAGCGTCCAGAGATGCCATATGGCTCATCCAAGGTCACAGAGCAGGCTGATAGGGAAACAGGGACCTTAAGGCCAAAACTGTTTCTACCGCACATGGTACTTCAGCTGAGAGCTTGGGAAGCCTGCAACCTGGCTACACTAACAGTGAGACCACAAGGCACACCTGTCCTGGGCCTCTACCACCCTTCTAGCCTGGCCTTTGCTGCACTTTCCCCTTCCTCCACGCTACAGTGCACCCTTGGTCCTGACTCCCGGCTCCCTTTGCACCGAACACAGGGCAGATCATTTAAAAATATATACAATCCATGCATCAAAGCAAAATATAAAAGGCACAAAAGAACCTTCAGGGGAAACCCTCCTTCCTACCCAGTTCCCCAGCCACCTAGTTCCCTAAAGGCAACCATGGTTATGAGCTTCTTGTGTGGCCTTCCAAAAATATAACAGCTAGATAGGTATATATTGACCGATGTTGTTAGGTGCTGTCACCTTAATTCCAACTCAGAGTGACCCAGCATCTGACAGCACCTGCCTGATGCGGCACCCGGCACCCTGCTGTTTGATTGCTGCTCTGCTTGAACTGATTGCTGCAGCCGCTGGGTGGTCTCCTCCGCTGGTCTTCTTCCAAGGCTGCCCTACGAGAGACAGATTTTGTTGTTTTCAGATTGATTTTGTTGTTTGTAGGTTCTGTTACATTGATTTTTTGATGGTAGAACTGTGCTGTTTTCTAGGGCAGGGTCTTTATGGAAGTGGTCTCACCGGATCTCGCTCCCACAGAGCCTCTGCGTGAGTTCACACCCCCGGCTGCAGATTGGTAGCCAGGTGCTCACCCATTTCATACCCAGGGATCATGGGTAGGTTAGGTAGAGAATCTCCCTGCCAGAGAAATGGAAGCTTCTCTCACCGCACTATTCTGTCCCTTGTCCACTTTGCTTAGGACAGGTTCCACTTAGGACCAGAGCATTCTGCACAGCGCAGGCCTGCACTGTAATTTACTGAACCGGTCCCCTGTGGACAGACTCTTGGATTGTTTCCAGCCATTTGCAAGCAGCGCTGCAGTGTATAACCTTGTACATCTATCAGTTTCCTCAAATGGCTGGAGGGTAAATTCCTAGAAGTGGCTTTGCAGGGTGACGAGTGTGCGCCTCTAATTGTGAGAGACAAGACCAAGTTACCCTCCATCAAGGTTGTAGCAAATTACTTCACTGTGAGGCGTAGTTGACTCTACTGCTACGAGAAATGATGACTGAGTGACATGGCTGGGCTTTGACCTTGATTCTCAGGAGGGAATGCCCCCTCCCTCCACCCTCCAGACCTCACCAACTAGCCTGACAACTGTACTTTACAGAGATCCAAAAGGATCGAGTGTTTTTATGACTTCAAGGAAGGGACTTTGCTACTCGAGCCTTTTACTCCTCTGCAATGAATTTTTTCCCCTCATTTTATGTCAGCCTGCTTTTAATTAATTTTTTAAATAAAATTTTTCTTTTATACTGGCTAACTTAGAGTTTGCATACATTGTTATTTCACACTGAATCTGTCCCATTTCCTATATCCACCCCTCCCTCTGTCCATCAGATTGTGCAACCTTATGATTAGCTCCCTGCCCATCCTCAGCCCTCTGCATTTTAATTTAAAAACTTTTTTATGGGGAGCTCTGGTGGCCTAGTGGCAAGAAGCTGCACTGCAATCCCAGAGATAGGCAGTTCAAATCCACCAGATGCTCTGCCGGAGGAGGGGCAATCTCTTCCTGTACCAGTGTGATCTGATTTGACAGTACACACGAAAGAAATAATTTTTTAAAAATAATAATAAAAACTTTTTATGAAGCAGGGACTAGATGAGGCTATTCCTTGGAATGGAACATCATTCTTGGAAAGATGGAGGGTCAGTGAAGGAGAAAAAGATCCCAACAGGATGGATTGACAGGGTGACTTCAGCACTGGGCCCTAGTGTGTCAGAGATGATGAGGACGGCTCAGGATACAGTTGGCTATTCATAGGGTCATTATGTATCGGGGATCCAGCCCCGATATGTTGGGAGAATTCCGCCAAAAGGAGGCACCAGGTTGAAATGAAGATGCGGAGAGGCTAATTGCTGATGACAAATAGCAAGTTTAATATTTTGGCAAGGGTATATATACGCCTTAGGAACATGCCTGCAGGGGTAATTGCATTATCTCTTATCTGTCGAGATGTTGACTGGTAGATCAAACATTCCCAGACCTCAACATAAAACAAAGACATCTTCGGGATATCCTATGATATCTATTGGAGCAACAGTGTCTCTCTGGAGACTAAGGTGCGCCTGATACAGGCCATGGTATTTGCAATCGCTTGTTATGCATCAGAGAGTTGGACAATGACTAGGGAGGACAGAAGGAGAGTGGATGCTTTTGAGCTGTGGTGCTGGAGAAGGGTACTGAATGTACCATGGACTGCCAGGAAAACAAACAGATTCATCTTGGAGAGGATTAAACCAAACTGTTCCTTGGAGGCAAGGATTCTGGGGCTTCGTCTGACATACTTTGGACATGTTGCCAGGAGGGACGGGTCCTTGGAGAGGGACATCATGCTTGGGAGGGTGGAGGGACAGCGCAGGAGGGGAAGACCCTCTATGAGATGGATTGATTCGGTGACTGGGGTAATCGGGATGGGTGTGTCAGAGGCGGTGTGGTTGGCGCAGGATAGAGCAGGGTTTAGGGCTGTTGTGCATAAGGACTCGATGGATGGCACATAACAACAACAACATCTATTGGAAAACAAGAAGGTATCACACTCCTAGAAATCTGAGGCCTTTGGTCACCCCCTATTCATTAGCATACTGCTTCCTGGAGTTGTTTTCTGCAGAACAGATGGTCAAGCCAAGATAGGTGGTCATGCTGTTTTTACAAGTCTACAAGTCGTTGCTGCTCCTGCTTTGCAGGTTAGCTAGGCACTGACAATTATGAGTCATACTCAATGGCACCTAGCAATAACAACAACAACATCAACTCTTTTAATGAAAAGTACCAGACTCAGAAAGATAAAGGGAGCCCTGGTAACTTAGTGGTGAGGATTGGCTCTGTCAACCCAAAGGCTGGCATCCGAAGCGACCAGCTTCTCCATGGGAGAAAGATGGACAGTCTCCTCTCGTGTAATTTACTACCTTTAAAAATCCTTCTGGAGGATCAGCTGGGAGTCTGTTCTGACATGATGGTACACAACAAAAACAAGGGGAAAAAATCAGACTCATTTCTTTGTCCTTTGATGAACTCTGATCCACCCCCTGTCCACCCCCCAGGGGATGAGTTTATGGAAAGTGTAGGTCTCCTCAGAAGAAGAAAAATGTATTTCATTGCTTGAGAGGAGCAAGGCAACAACAGGGAGTTATTACTGCGGAAAACCCACAGCCCTGGACAGATGAGGAGACCGAGGACCAGGGAAGAGAGGGACATATTTTTCCAAAGAGCCTCCTGTGTTGGTGCCACTTGCATTGAGCTTAAGGACCAGCTGCTGGCAAAGAATGGAAGTCCCTGGGCCCCCAGGTTGAACTGAATCTTGAGAAGGCCAGTCCCTCCTTCTGTGTCCTCCTCGGGGAGTCCACAGTCCTTAGGCTGCAGTGCAGAAGTAGGCAGGCATGTTCTGGATCCTGGACCCGTGTGGAGATTGACAGCTTATGGTAGGGTCAGGCTCAGCCTGGATCCTGTCTCCTGACTACTCAGCCGTTCTGGCCGGAGGGGGCAGCAAGGCCTGGCTCAGGGAGGAGCAGAGGGAATGCCCACCCCAGCCCTGGGGCAGCACACGGCCTAGATTAAATGGCTGTGATGCCTGCCGACAGATCCAGGGCAGAGACGGCTATCCAGGCGTTCACACAGATCACCGCTGAGATGGTCTGACCTGTGGGCCAGGAGCCACATGTCCACACTCCCAGGAGACGAGTAAGCAGCTAATGGGGGCTTCTGGGATTGGGTACGAGGGCTGCCAGAGGGCATTCACAGGTTTCCAGCAGCTCTGAGTACTGATGAGTTACTGAACCTGGGTCAGAAGATGCAAGGGGCCCTGCTGCCAGCCATGGGCTCCAGGCGTGCTGGAGGAGGGCGAAGAAGAGGCTCGAGGGGCTGAGAGACCCAGGTGCTCTGTGCTGAGAGCTGGGTGTGGGGAGGAGAGCTTTCATATAAGGTTTGTCTAAACATAGGGTCGCTATGAGTCACAAGCAACTTGATGGCACATAACAACAACAAAAGATGAGGGTGGGCAGTTACTGAGGAGAAAACAGTCAGGGCGAGGGGACTCCCAACTCAGGGTCTGCATAACCCCACGAGCTGGGGTTGACTGAGTGCCTCTGGGATTCGGGTCCTGGAGAAGCAATACAGGACACGCACAGAGGAACCTGCCTGCCCGCTTTAGGGAGCTCTGTGTGCATTAGAGCAGCAAACCACTGATTTATCAAAAGCAAATATGCATTTGTGTGGCCCTGACTTTTTATTTTAAGGCCAAGCCTCTCAGAGAAAGTGCTGCCCTGGATGTGGCCTTTGACTGTTATTAGCTTCCAAGTGCATTATTTCTTTGTTGTTCCCCCCCCCGCCCCCTTTATCCTCTGGTTGTTAATTTCCAATTTTATAGCATTGTGGGCTGTGAAAATGCTTTCTAGTATTTAAATGTGTTTTGTTTTTTGTTTTTTTTTTAATTTACTGAGACTTGCTTTGTGACCTTAGTCACAGAGTATGAGAGCATGGGAGTGAGGAAGAAGGTACTTGTGGAGGAGAGATGGGAAATGGGAATGAGGGGTGCTTTAGGGTAAGTTTTGTGGTTACCCTAGAGTTGAGGAGCCACTTCCTGGGCAGGAAGCCCACTCCACTGCAACTTCATGTCCATGGAGCCTGAGTGTGGGACCCAGGCCTGGAATCGGGTATGTGGGCCATCTCATCTCACCTCCAGGATTTTTCTTTCTCTTCCCAGCGCATGAATAGTGGGGTCCACTGACTGCAGCTTTTCACCTGTCCATCCCCCCACGGCCCCACCATGTCCGGCTCCTATGATGAGGCCTCGCTAGCTGCAGAGGAGACCACTGACAGCTTCTGGGAGGTAAGATCTTGAAGCACTGCAGGATCAGGGACCAGACAGCCTGGCTGCATGGAGGTCACAACTTCTCACTAAGCTCCCCCCTGCACACACACTAACTCCAGGACCTCAGGCCTTGCTCCCTAACCCCTCTAGGTCCTTCAGAGCTCTTTGTACCCAGTAGACAGCTGGTACAACAAAATAGCATCAAACCACTGGCCGTTGAGCTCCCTGCCCCACAGCTGGCCCTGAAGAGAGCCTCTGCTATTTCCTCATGTGGGAACAAACCCTTCTGACCCTCTGCTCTGGGGCCTTCATTCAGACCCCTGGCCCTTCCCACAGATGTGAGCAGTGCTCCACGGTTTGCTTAGCCTGCCCTTCACAGCTGCCCCTCCCCCAGTCATGAGCAGTTCTCAAAAGACAGAGCTATAGGGTGAGTTCTGCAGCCCTGCAGCAACAAGGAGGTGGAGATAACATGAAAAGCCAGCGTTCCTGGGGTTGCCCAAAATATTTGAGACTGAGGGTGGGGAAAAATATATAAAATTTTTTATTGGCTCCAGAAACCCCAAATGGGAACTACCAGCCCCAAATTAATAAGTGTTTAATGAGATGTCTACAAAACATAATATTATGTCAAGTAACTGCAGCTCAACTCAACACTTCTATGGCTCTATATAAATATAATGTATTTAGCTCACAAGAACAAAATGAATTATTCATTCTAGCCCAAGTCCAAATTCTAAAAAGCATTGTGTGGCTTTGAGGAAGTTCTATTATTTTTTTTTTAGGAAGTTCTATTTAAATAGGATGAGGGTATGTACAGGATGGAGTCTGCTGCAGGGTACTGGGACTCTGAAAATTAGGGTGTCAGGCCAGTGACTTCCCTGAGGTTGATGTCACACACCCCCCTCCGCAAGGACCACCTCCTCTCATATCAGATCATAGAGAATCCTTAGGAAAGCTTATGATTAATTTCAATCATAGAAGGCTAGGTAATAAGTATAGTTTGAACTGCTTACATATATTACTTCTTAGATTATATGAATACTAACAGAATAATTTTATAAAATCTTTCTACATTGAATGGCATTATTATACATTATTAATAACCAAACAAAGGCTTTTAAGTTTCTCCTTCTTTAATTACTAGCTCCCTAGTTCATTCTTAAATAAAGTTATTGGTATAGATTCACAAACACTAATTACTACATTGTAACTAAAACACCAGAAAATTTGACAAAATCGGCTATGAAAAACACTGGCAGCAGTGAAAAAAACAAGGCCTGCTTGCAGCACAGACATCAAAACTGTGTGACAGGAAGTATCTCTGTAACTGGTTAATATGGCAGTACTCACTGGAGCATGCTCACTCACTCACTGTCTTTGAGTGAAAAATCAGCTCAGAGCTGACCCTCTTGTGGGTTTCTGAGGCTGTGAATCACACAGGAAGGGATTGTCCATCGTTCACCCAATGGAAAAGCTGGTGAATTCAAACCTCCAGAAAAGCATGGCCTTTGGGTTAGCAGCACAGCTCTCTACGGCCTAAGTCCCCAGAGTTCCCTGGCACGGCCTGTTGGTATAATGTGCTCTTGAGTGAGAACCAACTCATAGCTGACCCTGCAGTGGGTTTCAGAGACAGTAAATCACACAGGAGGATTTCTCTTCTTTCTCCTGGAGAGCTGCTGGCAAATTCAAACTGCTTTCCTCTGGGTTGGCAGAACGACTCCTTACCACTAGGCCACCAAGGGTTCCTTTGGAACAGTCTAAAAAAAAAAAAAAAGTTCTAAAAGTAAATAAGCATAGTTTTAGCTTGTAGGTCTGTTAGTACATGAAAGCTGGGCTTACCGAAAAAAAGATGTTTTGGTTATTATAACTAACAGCAGCAATATTGTTATTAAAAAAGAATACATTTCTGATGAAATACCACATTCATGATTAATAGTCATTTTGGTGTCACCCCCCCTGATAATGTCATCCCGTGGGATCTGTACCCCGCCCCTCAGGCCCATGGTTCTGCCCCTGGATCTGGTCACCAGGTTAGACAGTGAATGGAGGGGGGCCAGCTTGGATGGAGACGGCCTGGCTGCTGGGTGTGCGCGAGCGCCCCCTGCAGGACGCACTGGGCAGGCCGGGTCGGGGAGGCCGGGAGCCGGCGAGAGTCTCCCTCACTGCTTGGCCACCAGGTGGGGAACTACAAGCGGACAGTGAAGCGCATCGATGATGGTCACCGCCTGTGCAACGACCTGATGAGTTGCGTGCAGGAGCGCGCTAAGATCGAGAAGGCATATGCGCAGCAGCTCACTGACTGGGCCAAGCGCTGGCGCCAGCTCATCGAGAAAGGTACCACCAGCCCTCCTGAGGCCCTGCCCCACCGTCTCCGTCCTCGAGCACCTGGATACACTCTGAATCCTTCAATCAGAGAGGCCTTTGCTGGGGTTGTTTCCCCATAGTCAGCATTTCCCCCCTCCAAGACTCGGCTAGACTTCTCTGTCAACCTTGCTCTGTACGATGTTCTAATATTGGATTCAAAACAAAAAACCTTTTTATTTGGAGATAATTTAAATTTAGAGAAACGTTACAAGAATAACCGAGAACTAACTCCTACATACTCTTTGCCCAGAATCCCATTTGATTTGCCACTCCTATTTATGTGCTTATTTTTTCTGGCAAACCATTTGAAAATACATTGACAACATCATGCCCCTAAACCTCTCAGTTATTCATGTCTCCTAGAAGAACATTTGCTCACATAACGACATTTCTTTTCTCACATCCAGGACTTTTAATATCATCCAAATTTTGCTCTAGGAATCCTGCTGCTTCAGGACCACATGCATTTAATTACCATGTCTCTAATTTTCTGTCATTTAGAGCCCTTTTAAGTTTATGCAGATTTGTTAATGCTCTTTTTCTTCCATTAAACAACCCTGTGAGGGCAGGGGCTGGGTCCATACCCCCTAGCCTGGCCCTGAATGCAAAGTTGGTGCCTGCACACAGATAGACAAGTGGTGGCATCTGTCACTGGTTGATTCTTCAGTTTTGCATCCAGCTAGAATTCCTGGTGTTCTTCTTGCCTGCCTGGTGCCATGCTGGGCTTTCAGCACTCACTGGGTCCAAGCTGCACCTCTCTCACCCTATGGGATTAACTGGCTGGTGGGGGAGATCTGGGATTGTATGTACAGTATGCTGCAGGAGGGACCTAGTAAGAGCTGCAGCATGAGATATGTGACAGTGGAGCAGTCCAGGGAGGCTTCTTGGAGGAGGTGGCTGTGCATGGGCCTTGGAAGATGGATAAGACTATGCCCTGGAAAGGAAGAGGAAAGTCTCAGAACAAGTAGGCAGGAGGGTGCCTCTGAGTGTGGGGCCCGATGAGGACCCGCATGATCCTGTGGTCATTTCCTCAGGCCCACAGTATGGCAGCCTGGAGCGGGCCTGGGGTGCCATGATGACGGAGGCCGACAAGGTGAGCGAGCTGCACCAGGAGGTGAAGAACAACCTGCTCAATGAGGACCTGGAGAAGGTCAAGAACTGGCAGAAGGACGCCTATCACAAGCAGATCATGGGAGGCTTCAAGGAGACCAAGGAGGCTGAAGATGGCTTTCGAAAGGCGCAGAAGCCCTGGGCCAAGAAGATGAAGGAGGTGTGTGGTGGGTGCTGGCACGGATGGAGTGAGGTTGGGTGGTGGTGCCAATATAGAGGGAGTGTCTCTAGAGGGAGTGGGTACGACACTCCCCTCTGAGATTACATTGCTGAGGGCAGCAGTACTGCCCTCCAGGAAGAAGTACTCACAGACAAGGCAGAAAGAGCCAAATGAGGAGAGGGGGACTGTCCCCAGGAAATGTACTGCCTGCATATGGGTAAGGGGCATGACCTTCTGGATTCACAGATGGAGCAGGTACAGCACTGCCCCGTAGTTGCCCACAGAGGCCCCAGGCACTGTCTTAGGGAAGCTTCCGCCGATCCTGTAGGGACCTGCTCTCAAATGCCTTGAATCAGAACCTGTATAACTCCTGTCTTTAGAGTGTGTGATCCTGGCAGAGAAGGCAGATGGGGAGGGGCTGAGTGGCCTGTTCAGGAGTGAGAGAGCCTTGCTCCCCGGTTCCCCCTCTCCCCACAGTTGGAAGCAGCCAAGAAGGCCTACCATCTGGCCTGTAAAGAGGAGAAGCTGGCCATGACACGGGAGATGAACAGCAAGACAGAGCAGTCAGTCACACCTGAACAGCAGAAGAAGCTGCAGGACAAAGTGGATAAGTGCAAACAGGATGTGCAGAAGGTACTGGCTGGGTTAGGGGTTACAGTGGGCTGGGCTAGGGGTTACGGGGGGCTGGGCTCCAAGAGCCCTTTCCGGGGGATGGTGGCTGGGAGCTGTGGACCTGGGTCTTATTCTCCCTCCTTCTGGGTGCCTGTAGACACAAGAGAAGTATGAGAAGGTGTTAGAAGATGTGGGCAAGACCACACCCCAGTACATGGAAGGTATGGAGCAGGTGTTTGAACAGTGCCAGCAATTCGAGGAAAAGCGGCTGGTCTTCCTCAAGGAGGTGCTGCTGGACATCAAACGCCACCTCAACCTAGCAGAGAATAGCAGGTACCTGGGTGTGGCAGGCATGATGGGCACAGGGACAGCCAGCAGAGGGCGTAACTGGCACACAGGACAGTCCGGGCTCTGCATTCTAGTGACAGGAAAGGGAGGCCAGAGGGAAGAGGCTCCAAATATGATGTCTGCCTGGGTGTAAACTGACACGTACTAGGTACTCGGGAATACGCACTTGGGTGGGTGGGTGAGTGGCTAAGATGGCAGTGGGGAAGGTCGCTGTTGAGAAGCCATCTGCTCTGATCACCTGAACTGGCTCCTCACGGAGGACGAGGAGGGTCCTTAGTGACTCTGTGTCCCCACCTCCCCCCTTTCCCCTGCACACAGCTACATCCATGTGTACCGAGAGCTGGAGCAGGCCATCCGGGGAGCTGATGCTCAGGATGATCTCAGATGGTTCCGCAGTACCAGTGGCCCTGGCATGCCCATGAACTGGCCCCAGTTTGAGGTGAGGACATAGGGAGATGGGGAAGGGGCATCTGAAGAGGCTGATGTGAGCCTCAGGGTGCAGATACCCTATAGCCTGACTAGCCTCCTGTTCCTCCACCCCATCCCACCAGGAGTGGAACCCTGACCTGCCACACACAGCTGCCAAGAAGGAGAAACAGCCCAAGAAAGCAGAGGGGGTGACACTGACCAATGCCACTGGGGCAATGGAGTCTACATCTCAGGCTGGAGACCGTGGCAGGCAAGTGTCTACCACTGATGCTTCTGGGAGGCCAGAGTTGTTGTGTACCCTTGAATTTTCAGGGACTGTAAACAAAATGGGAGGAGATTGCCCATCTTTCTCCCATGGAGCAGCTTGTGGATTTGAACTATGTACCTTTGGGTTGGCAGGGTGATTCCTTACCACTAAGCTACCAGAGCCCCTTGGGGGCCAGAGAGCAGCTGAATTTAACCCCAGGAGACCCCTTTGAAACATAATGGAAGTTAATCCTTCTAGAATGCCTGCTATCTGTCAGGCATGATTCTGAGCATTTTTCACATGTTAACTCCTTTAAACCTTTTACTTATGTGAACACTGATGGGTCCTCCTTCTGCATCTTAAGTGTAAGCAGCTATGACAGAGGCCAGGCCTATGCCACCGAGTGGTCGGACGATGAGAGCGGGAACACTTTTGGGGGCAATGAGGCCAATGGGGGCGCCAACCCCTTTGAGGACGACGCCAAGGGAGTGCGCGTGCGGGCGCTGTACGACTATGACGGCCAAGAGCAGGACGAACTCAGCTTCAAGGCTGGTATGTGGACAAGGCAGGATGCACTGGTCACAGCTGAGGGAGAGGTGGCCCAGCACTTGAGGCTGGGTTGGACATGTGGCCCAAGAGGGGACCGGGTATGAGGTGAAGGATGTGAGGATTTGCAAATTTGAGCCTGGAAGCTGGACCTGGACGTGTAGGTGTAGCCGATACGTAGGTGGGGCCTGAGGGTGAGGCGTGCTGGCCAGCACCTGGGAACGTCATCAGGAGGTGACATCCTGATGACGTGTGTGACTGGGGTGAGGCTGGGATTTACATGTTGGGGGGGCACCAAGATGGGACTGGGGCTGGACGCTAGAATCAAGACCACAGGGTACTGAGAGCATGATGGGGGAGGAATTACTGGGGCCAGCCCTTCATATGGAAGGTCACCTAGCCGTGTGTGTGTGTGTGTGTGGTGTGTGTGTGTGTGTGTGTATGAGGAGACAGATCCCCCCTCTGAGGCCTGTCACGGAGCTTCCTATTTTATTCCTGTCCTAGGAGATGAGCTCACCAAGCTGGGTGAGGAGGATGAGCAGGGCTGGTGCCGCGGGCGGCTGGACAGCGGGCAGCTGGGCCTCTACCCGGCTAACTACGTGGAGGCCATCTAGCTTCCCCACCCCCTCTACGTTCCCCCTCATTCCTCGCCCACCCCCCTTCCTCCCCACTCTCGTCGCCCTCCCCTTGTCATAGAGTTCCAGACATATTTTCCGATCAAGCTTTTATTTTTTTAAAAGTCAAAACAGAACAACACACACACACACACACACACACACACAGAGACAGAAGCATTTGCAGGGCCTCTTGGAGGCCAGGTGGTAGGACTTGGGGTGGAGGCCCCAGGATAGGTGAGGGTCTTAAAACTTAGCCCTACAGTGACACCATGACATCATGTACTCCTCTTCAGATCCCACCAAAGAGTTTCCTGAGCTGAGGGATGTCTCTAGACCCTTCTACTCTGCCCAGCTCCCCCTCCCTACGTCACCCCAGGCTGCCAGCCCCTTGCTCCCCTTCTCTGGGCCTTGTTCCATAACTTTCCCTCCTGCCCCATCCTGTTCTCTCTCCATCACCCCTCTATTTTCAATTCTTTTCCTCAGGCCCCAGAGCAGGCGGCCTCCCAATCCGCTGTCTTCCACTCCGTCCGGGGAGTGCCTCTCCTGCCTTGCCCTGCTCTCCCACTTAGGGTGACCATGAAGTCTTGTGGGACCTCTGGGGCTGGAGGAGGAATGGCCGCTTTCCTCCCCATTGAGGTATCCAGGGGACTCGAGACTCCCTGAGGCATGAAAAGGGGTGAGTTGGAGGTGTCACTTGGGTGCCAGATAGTGTGTGGTGGGGAGCAGACCTGGGCTGTGCCAACCCTCCGGACTCCAGGCCCAGCTGAGGGACCAAGACTCTGGGTCTTTCTCTCTAGCTGTCAGCACTTTGCCCACTGGCTCTTCCTCAGAGCAATGCTCCCTCAGTAACTTGCAGAGACCCCTGCCCCAACTCAGGCAAGGAGTAGGGGCCCCCAAAGCCACCCAGAGGAAGGCCAGTTATGGTACCAGTCTCCTTCCATTTCCTGGGAAGGAGGACTTCTTGCCCGTCCACCTTCTCTCCATGTCCACTTCCCGACCCTCTGTGTCTGCAGGGCCTTTGGCCTTCCACCTCTCTCTCCCTCACCCTGGCCTGAGGAGACACTGTGAGATGCTTCCATGCTGGGACTGTGAGGGGAAGGCAGGTGTTTGGCAAGAGAGAGGAGCTCTGGCCATCAGGGTCAGGACAGTCACTGTCTTTTTCTTCCTTGTGGTCCTCACACCAGGAAAAGCCACCCTTGTGCTGGCAGCCCCTGTGCTCACTAAGACCAACAGTTAAGACTTAGGGGTGGGGGAGGGAGAAGGGTTTGCCCAGCGCAGGGAGCAGGCAGAGGTGCTCGAGTCCAAGGTGCCAGCCTCTCCCTCAGGAGTTAGAGGGGTGGGGGACTTGGGAATCAGCCCGAGGCAGAACAAGACCCCAAGAGGTAGAGGAGTGATGGGAAAAGGGGTCTCCTGAGTACCTCTGGAATGAGGACCTGAGACTTCCTGCAGCATCTGATCAAACTTGCTCTTGACTGACCTCCTAAGCATCAGGTAAAGAGTGAGATACCCCAGCCCCTCCATCACCGCCAGACCTCTCTCTTTCCTGGCTTATTCTCTCCAGCAGCCCACTGTTAGGAGGTAGAGACCCCACCTCAAGGTTCTGACCCTTTTCATGTGGGCATAGGAGGATCCTGGGAGATTCAGGTAGGCTTTCCTCAGGGCACGGGCAGGGGAGAGATAGCACCCCCGAGACTTCCCCTACCCTCCTCATCCCCAGTGTACCCTTCCCTGGCACTCTTCACTTTCCTGGTCTCTGCTGCACCTTGAGCGGGGCCACAGGCCCTCAGAGCCGAAGAAGATTCTGGAAGCCTTCAGCCCGGGCTGTGCCAGCCCTCTCAGCTCCAGAACAAAAGCCTCTTCAGCTTCTCTCTGAGGCAGGAGTTGGGGCTAGGGCCTCCATTCTTCACCACAAACCCTTGAAAGGCTGGAAGCCGGGCACATCTGCACCTTGGGGCCTGGGCTCCCCCTTCAGTGCCACGACTTCCCGGTGCCTGGGGAGGGGCTGCAGCCCTTATTATACCCCAGGCCTGTACTCTTAGCTGCCCACTCTGGGGCAAGGACTCGAAACTCCCTCCCTTCTAAGTAACCTTCTCTATGGCCCCATCAGGGACACCCTCTCTTGGTCTCCAAGCTCCTCAGAACCCTGGAGCAGGAGGGAAGTTCTCCCCAGAAGCCCCCTGAGCTCTGGGGGCCCAGCCCCACCTGTCAGTGCTGGTGTCAGAGCACCCATCACCCAGTGTGGGGGTGCAGCCCCTGTGTGCCCATGGCCTCCTACTGTAGCCCCTGCCCGCACCCTCAATGCTGCATGGGCCCGCCCCGGCAGGGTTCAGCGAGTCATGTGTTTTCCCCCCCTCCCCTGTTAACCACTGTTCTGTGGCCTGGTTCCTCCAGGAGCCAGGGCTGCCCCGCCACCCGCCACCTGCCACCCTAGGCTTCCTGGCTCCATTAGTTCCGACACTCGTGAGTCTCCGAGAAGTGCTGTGGTCTCAGCAATGCACCTGTTTTGTACATGATTGTGTAATTTAAAGGTATATAAATATAAATATATATATATATAAAGTTGTGATCGTATGACTGTGGATAAAATCCAGAACTGTGTCAATCTGGCTGGACTTTGTCATCTTGAGTCTTGTGCGTCTTCAGCCCTAAGAGTTTCTGTGCCTTCTGGGAGCAGCCTGTGGCTGGGATGTCTGTTGGGGAGCAGGCACTGTTCTAGCTGAGCCCCCCTGGCCTGGGTGACCCAGGACAGGCCCTATTGCCTCCCAGTCTTGTCTGTATAGGAAAGGATTCTACCTGGGACTCCTGCAGCTCTGACTGTGCAGTTCTGGGTACCCAGGTGCCAAGTTGACAACCTCCCCCCCCCCAAGTATGTTTTCCTTTTTAAAGCAAAATCTTACAATTGATTCCTGAGCCATGTAGTTCCTGGTTGCCCACTACTAGGCCCCTGAAATATGACATCCAGCCACACCATGCCTTCTGTGCCCTGCCTGACCTCTAAAGCATTTCTTTGTGGCCACTGGGAGGATGAAATGTACCCCTCGCCCTGTCTCATTGCACAGACTGTTGCACTTGGTTCTAAGGAGCCCTGGATGCTGGAGTCCAATGCAGGGCAGGTAAGATTCTGGTGAGGTGGTGCAGAAGAGGAATTCAGTTTCTTGGCAGCATATGAGGTGTTGATGGCTAGGCATGTGCTCAGCGAGGGGACATGACATGCCAAGGGGACATGTGCAACAGATCTGCTCACCAGGCGGCCAGCATCCCTGAGTCCCCATAACTGAAGCTTTGGGGTAGCTCCAGCAATAGCTCCAGACTCCTAATTTCCTGCCCTCTTCCCTCCCAGCCCCTTCACGGATCTAAGGCCTCTCCTGGCCCAGCTGGGGACGTGCAGACGGGTGGCCCCAGGGACTCAGTTGGAGGCAGGGCTGGTAGGCTGGAGACAAAACCAGTTCAGCAGAGCTATGCCAGGGTCTGGCTTGGGTCCAGTTCGCCCCCTCCCTGGGGTGAGCAGACATGGAGACAGGCCTGGGGCAGGGCCCCCTCCCCTCCTGTCCAGTCCCACTAACAGATGCCAAGGTGCTGTTTGCTCACTGCCAGGAGTAAACTTTCTTCTGGAGACAATAAAATTGCTGGAGGCAGAAGAAACAGCACTGGACAGAGATTAACCCTTGGTGGTCTGAGGCACAGGCCCTCCCTTCTGTCTCCTAGACACCCGTCCTCCAATGTCCAGGGCTGTGGATGAAGAGTTACTGTCCAGTCACCAAGGAGGAAGTATGAAGGGGCAGAGACTGTTCTGTGTGGGGAGAGAGACCGAAGAAGGTTCATTTCTATTCCTGGTTTTGCCACCAATTGGCTGTGTGTCTGTAAGACAGTAAACTCTTTCCGGCTCAGTTTCATAATCCACAAAATGGAGGAGTAAACCCTACCTCGTGGTTTTCGTTGGAATGACAAAAGAGCCATGGAAGCATCTGGCACATAGTAGGCCCTCAGGACATGTGTGTTGCTCGATAAGTTCCTGGTGACTGTCAGGGAGAAGGAATCTAAGCCCGAGGTGCTGTGCCTGGGAGAGTGGGCGGTGGGCTCCTTCCTCGCCGCCTGCCCTCATCACATGCTCATACCTCCCACCCCACACAGGCCTCAAGGCTTCAGAAACGGCACTGCGGAGGCCTCAACCTTTCTTCCACACTGGCCCGTTCCACCCACCCCCGCCCTCCTGGAAGTGCCACCACCTCAGGGCCCAGCGCCCTTGTTTTACAAGAAGAGACTGACACCTCAAAGGTGGTTAGTCCCTTGCCCCCAAGGCAGAAAGCCTTGACCTCCAGCAGAGCAAAAGGAGGTAGACTCTTCAATCCTAAATATTGGACCTCTTCAGGCCTAGACCTTCTTCTTCAAACTAAGGGGTCTAGTCCCATCTTAACCTTGAAGACTCACTGTCACTCTTCTTCAAGCTCCTAATAATTAACTGTTCTTTTCAGTTCAAGCTCAACTCCTCCAGGCAGCCTCTCTGGAGTACTCCAGGCCTCTGTGTACCACTTTTGATCACTGATGGTCTTTGGCTCTGTCATTCGCAGCACGGAAACTGGAGGCAGATGTATCAATTCACTTGTATTTTTTATTATCTATTCATGGGGCACCCCAAGCTCCCCAGCTCAAGGGTGCAAACTTTCTCCTGGCATCATGCCAGGTGGGTACAGAATGGATAGCAGTAGGATGTTGAAGAGAAAGCACTGGACAGTAAGTCAGGAGACCTGGCATGGCCACTCACTTAGGCCTGAGTGACCTGGCCCAGGTCACTGCCATCCTATGGGTTTTTGGCTCTGTTCGGGCAATTCTGGGTCAGAGGTGGAAGCTGGAGGGATGTCCTTCCCTGTAGAGCAGTGAACACTGAGAACAGCCATGGCTGTCCCATCCTCCATGGGGCACCCAGCATCCAGTCAGTCAGGCCTGAGGTGGAAGCACGCTAACCCCAGAGGCGCTGGCTCCAGAGAGCTTTCCCACACCCCTGGGAGAGTGGGCTGCATCCCTCGCCCCAGACAGTCTGTCAGCGGAGCACTCTCTCCATCCCTGCTCAGGGTCTGGCAGGAAAGAGGCCTGGCAGGGACCCTGGGCCTGCCCTCAGCCCTCAGATGGGATGCACAAACTGGTAGACCAGGCGCTGGGAGATATCCGGTTTCCGGATGATGCCCTTCTTGTAATACTGGCGGATGGAGCGGCTCAGTTTGTCGTAGTTCATGGCAGGACGGTTCTTACGGATGCCCCACAGCCGGGCCACCTGGGCTGAGTCCTCAATTTTGAAGATGCCTTTAGGAGCAGGAAGGTTCAAAGGGAGCCGGCAGCACAAGCGGGCAGGAGGGAGAAAGACAGAGGTCAGCAAGTCATCCTCGTGAGAACCAAGGCCACCAATGCTGGAGCTCTTTCTGCAGGGGCCAGGCGTTGGGATGGGTGTGAGGCAAAGTGGCCACACTTCTCCTCGGGGACATCCTGCCATCATGATCTAATGTCATGAATTGGATTGTGCCCTCCCCCCAGTATATGTTGTAAGCACTATGACCATTATTATAATCCCACTTGGAAAGAATTTGTCTTTCTTATGCTAATAAGACAGCATTAGTGTAGAGTATATCTTGACTCAATCTCTTTTGAGATATAAAAGAGATTAAACACAAGCTAGAGAAAAGATAGGGTAAGATAGATGTGAGGCACATCTATCTCTAAAGAGCCAGGAAACGGAAGGTTAAAACACAAAGGCCTTTCCTCACAGCTGTCAGAGGGAGCATTCCTCTAGAACTGGCATTTGGACTGTAAAAAGTAACTTCTGTTAAAGCCACCCACTTAGGGTACTTCTGTTACAGCAACATTAGGGAGCAAAGACACCTTGGGTTCTCTGAGACCTTGAAGCATCATGCCCATGCCTTTCTGCCCCTGCCCAGGCAGGCCCTCACCATTTGGCCCAGAAGCCACTGGGCCAGTTGACTAGCAAGGTTTGTGCCCCATCTTTGCCCTCTTTAAACCAGATAGTGGCTGTGTGGCACGCACTACAGTGCCATCTCTGGGCCCAGACTGTCTGGGCTTGAGGCCAGATTCTCTGGGGTATGACCTTTGGACAAATGAGTTAATCTTGCTGAACATCTACTTTCCAATCTGTAAAATGGGAATGATAATACCTACCCCCATGGTTGTGCAGGGAATAGAGAAATGTGTGTAAAGCAAGCACCAGAGGTTTCAATAAATGATAGAAACATTACAGCATCACAGACCTCCCAGGATCACAAACCTGGGAGCCCAGGGGAGGGTCACCATGAGGCCGAGCACTATGAGCAGAGAGTTTCGTGGTTCTTAGGTTTTGGGTTCTAGGTTGCTAGTCCAAGGCAGGTCGTTCGAAATCACCAGTGCTCCTCAGAGAAAAATAAGTCATTTCCTCCCGTGTGATTTACAGCCAATGAAAATCCACTGGAGAGTCAAGCTATGAGCCAGTTCTGACTCAACAGCACCTAACAACAGGATTGCTTTGAGTTGGGAGTGACTTAATGGCAGGGGCTATTTTGGAGGAGTGGAAGTTAAGCGGATGTTAATGTGTTTGGTTGCTAGTAAAACTAGGAATGTGGAGTCCACCCAGAGATGCTGTGAAGGAAAGGCCTGGCAGTGGGTCTCAGAGACAACAGCAGCACCTTGAAGTGGGCCTGACAGTGGACCTTGAAGACCCCCATCATTCTACTCTGACACCTGGGGCTGCTACCGATCAACCTGACAGGAGCAGATTTTATGTACTGGGTGCTGTTGGCTGCTGAGGATCTAAAACTAGGTGGAGACAGATACGGGCACAGTTGCACACAGACCCTGGTGGGAGGGATGGTGTCTGGTCACTGTGGCATGGTGGAGGAGAGGAGGGAGTTGGCCTCTGCCTTGCTCCCCAGCTTCAGGCCCCTCTGTTTCCTTGTTCTCATTGTTCTCCCCAATCTACCAGTCCTCCCTGTAGACACCCTGCTCACCCTTCTCCTTGTTCAGCCACCGGATGAAGCGGCCGTAGCTGTGGGGCTTCAAGAGCAGTTCTTTGAGGAACTGCCACAGGTGGATGGGCTGCCCGGGGCACGAGGAGTCCACCTCGCTGTCTGTCCAGCTCTCCTCACTGGCTGAAGCTGGGCAGCAGGAGAGTGGAAGTAAGTGGGGAGCTGTGGGGAGCCATGGCTAGCCCCAGCCCCTCACCCGCTCCTGACCCCATCTCAGGCTCACCACAGTAGTGGATCCCCCCGGGCGAGGTCCTCTCCTTCATCCAGGCCGCTGTGGGTAAAAAAAGAGAGGTTAGGGGCCTGGCGCAACTCTATCAAGTCTGCATTTGTGAGAGACTACAGATATGTCTTGGGAAAAGTGCAGCCAGACTGCTCCTTGGAGGCAAGAAGGACAAAGCCTCATCGCTCACACTTGGGGCATGTTGCTAGGAGGGCCTATTCCTTGGAGGCAGCATCACTCTTGGGAAGGTGAAGAGCAAAAGAGAGGAAGACCCTCAATGGGATGGATAAAGAACAGGGCCTGCAGCAATTGGCTCTAGTGTGTCAGAGGTGGCACAGGACAGGACTGAAGTCTGTTGTCCATCGGTCGCCATGAGTTGTACTAGACTCAATGGCACCTAACAACAAGAGGGCCACGGAAGCGTCTGTGGCGGGGGCTTGTCCTTACAGCTTCCTCCTTTCTGGTCTGAGAAGGAAAGTTATTTACAAAGAGCTGCTTCCAGGAAGAAAATGCTAGGATTTTGGAGCGAGGAGGAGGAGTCTTAGAGATCCTGCATGCCATCTCCATTGTCCAGATTGAGCCTTGCTGGGTTTCCCATTCCTCACCTAGGATGCAGTTCACACTTCACAGATGAGGTCTCAAGGTGGTTAAGTCCACCCAGCACCTTGCTCAGTATTTTGCATAATAAAAGCGGCTCCCTGCCCTCCACTGCCGAGTTCACCAAGCTCCTCCAGTCTTTGCTGCTCTCTACAGGTCTACCAGCTGTGGGGTCCCCGTGTCCATTCAGTGGGGAGGCAGCTCTGGAGGGGCAGTGATGCAGCACCTGCTCTGCCCACGTTGCCACGGGCTCTGGGCCTGGCACTGACCACCACCTGGGCTGCTGGACTGGGCAGGACACGGGTCTCTGACTAGATGGCACCAGTGGGCCTGTCTCTTTATCTTGGGTCCCTTGGGGCAGAAGCCTTGACTCACTGAGCCAGCATGGTCTCCCCCAAAGCATCGTGTGGTGCCTGGAGGATCTAGAAGATTTCAACACTGGAAGTTAGTGCCAACCATCTGAGCTCGTGGTGGTGTGGTGGTTAAAGTGTTTGTTAAAGGTGGTGGTGTTGTATACCATACAGTCGGAAGTGACCCATAGCTGGCCCTCCAGCGGGTTTTCAGAGGCAGTAATTGCCAACAGGAAACTGCCCATCCTTCTCCCGCAGAGCAGCTGGTGGCTTTGAACTATGTGCCTTAAGGATTGTAGCACAACTTCTTGCCACAAGGCCACCAGGGCTCCCTAACTAAAAGGTAGCTACTTCAAACCCACCAGCTATTCTGAGGGACAGAGATGTGGTAGTCTAATTCTGTAAAGATTGTGTTACCTGAAAAACTCCCCATGAAGCAGTTCTACTCAGTCACGATGGACGTGGGCTTTTGGTTTTATACATGATGCTCCAGATAATACCCAAGTCATGCTGCCAAGTGCAGTATGCACACACTGGTACAGAACTTAAACAATATTCAAACTCATTGCCACTGAGTCAGAACCGACTCCTAGCTCACCCTCCAGCGGGGTTTCAGAGGCAGTAAATCACACAGGAGAGGCTGACCATCCTCCCGCACAGAAGCTGATCGATTCAAACTGCCAGGCAGGTGCCACATTTGTATTGTTGTTGTTAGGTGCCATTGAGTTGAGTATGACTCCTAGAACATTATGAACAATATATCTGAACCCTGTCCTGTCCCTGTGCCATCCTCACACTTCCTGACACACTAGAACCCGTTGCGGCAGTCACTTTGCCAATCCACCTGGCTGAGGGTCTTCCTCTCCTTCATCGACCCTCCACCCTTCCCAGCATCATGTCCCTCTTCAAGGAATAGCCCCTGCTAGCAACACATTTGGATTAGTAGACACAGTTCTCTAACCACTGTACCATGTATATATTTTTTAAATGTATATATTGATTGATTCCTATCCTGCAACTCAAAGCCACCAGCTGCACAACAGAATAAGCAGTTCCACCCTCACACTCCCGGCTGTGCTTGAGGCTTCATAGCCACTGGGTCATGTCATCTCTGTGCATCTGCCTCTTTGGTAAATCGATCTATAAAGCCCTGGTGCTGCAATGACAAAACGCTTAGCTGCTAACAGAAAGGTTGGTAATTCAAACCCACTAGTGTGAGTCTGAGGGAGAAAAGACCTGGTGCTCTGCTCCCGTAAAGATTTCAGCCAGGATCTGTTCACAATAACAAGGAGTTGGAAACAACCCAGGTGCCCATCAACAAACGAATGGATAGAGAAGCTGTGGTATATTCACGCAATGGAATACTATGCTGCATTGAAAAACAAGGAACTCATGCAATATTATTCAAAATGGGTGAGCCTGGAGGACATTATGCTGAGTGAAATATCTCAGATGCAAAAGGACAAATACTGCATGGTGTCACTGTTGTAAAATGGGACTGATATCAGGGTTGGGGTAAGACTGAGAAAAACTGTATAAATTGTGTATACTGCACTGAAACAGATGAGGGAGTGAATAATTTAAAAGCGATGTATGATAGGGTCTTGTATAATAGGGTCTTATGGTTATCACAAGAGTCCACAATTAAGGTTACATAGTGGAATGTACTTGGGGCGGTGGGAGGGGTGCGGGGGGTATTGTGTACCAGGAAGGAAGTCTTTCTTTTACTTTTGAAAGAAAGGAGCAAACTGGGGTGGGGGATAGACGGGAGAGAAGTGCAGCAATGAATGAATGGAAATCCAAAATCTCTGTAAATGCTCATTAAAATTATTTAAAAAAAGCAATAAAAAAATAAATTGGAACTAAAAAAAAATATTTCAGCCAGGAGACCCTTCTGGGCAGCTCTGCTCTGTCCTATAAGTCCATAGTGACTTGGATTTGACCTCAGGACATACAATACAATGGCATGTATGTACATAGACTATTTGTAGACTTACTCTGGAAAGCTACCTAAGAAACTGATCATAGTGGTTTCGTCCTTCTCTCTCAAAGCCACTGGTGGATTTGAACGCTAACCTTTTGCTTAACAGACAAGCACTTTAACCACTGTACCATCAGCACATGTACAGTTACTCCTGAGGAGGAGGATTAGCAGGCTGAGGGCCTGGAGTTATAAGAAGTATTAATTTCATAGTAAACTATTTTTTCACTTAAAAAAAAGCATATATTTATTACTGCATTACATTTTGAAGCAAAACAACACACACACCCCAAATATAAAATAAAAAAACACGAGGGAGAAGCAGCATCACTTGAAAGCACCCAAGGTTGCCCTCATCTCTGACACTCCATGTTCTCACGGCCTAACCTTTCAATAACCCACGTGCTCTACAGTCCTGCTGGTGTGACCAGGACCCGGTGTGGAACGGAACAGGTGGGCTCACCCGGGATCCAGGGAGGCTGCTGCAATTGGTTTTGAGAGTAGTAATGGAGCCCTGATTAGGGTCCAGAGGGGCACTTCCCTGGGTGAAAGAACCCTCTCAGTCTGCATCCTGGGCTGATGTCCCCTCAGTGTCCCTGTCTTGGAGTCCTGAGGGGAGGCTCCCTCAACACCGGGCTCACCTGACTTCCAGATGTCCAGGTGGGCGTGCAGCACATCTCCACCGAGGGGCGAGCGCTGGCGGAACTGCTCCTCAGACATAGCGCATAACTCCTTGCCCCCCAACTCCTGGAAGGCCTTGCCCACAGGAGGCAGCCGGTACTGGTGTTCTGTCCACAGGAGCCACTTCTGCACGTTGCCAGGGCTCCAATCCACGGGATCTAGGCAATAGACACCCCCTCAGCTCCAGCAGCTGTGCAAGGGCAGCACCCCAAATAGGGCCCACTCTTCTGATGGGCACTTGTGGGGGCTTGTGGTCCAGGATTGGGTCATGCCCTCCTCAAGGTAGGAACGGGCCAAGCTTAGACAGGGCCTGGACCAGTCTGAGAGCAGCCTGAGGTCTGAGGATCTGGGAAGAGGGGAGCCTGAGAAGAAAAGATAGTAAGAAGAAGCCAGGCCCCTGAAAACAGCCATGCCTTAGAGCAAAGCTGCCTGAGGCCTCTCTACCGCCCACTCTCCCAGAGTCCCGGTCTTCCTAGGGAATCCATTCCCTCTTAGAGCCTTCTGGGGGGCCTAAGCCTCGAGGTTTAGTGTTAAGGAGTTGTGCTGACAAACCAAAGGCCTGCAGTTTGAATCCACCAGTGGCTCAGTGGGAGAAAGATGGACAATGTCCTTCTATGGAATTTACAACCTCTGAAAACCAGCTGGAGGGTCAGCTGTGAATCGGTTCTGACTTGATGGCATGGAACATTTCTGGAAGGGCAGGGACACCACGGTAAGCTGCTCTCCAAATGTCTCTTGCCCTCCCCAAGCTCTTAAAAAAAAAACACAACCAGGGGAGCTCTGGTGGCCTAGTGGCAAGAAGCTGTACTGCAATCCCAAAGGTACACGGTTCGAATCCACCAGATGCTTTGCCGGGGAAGGAGGGACAATTTCCTCCTGTACCAGTCAGATCTGATTTGACGGTACATGCACAAGAAATAATAAAATTAAAAAAATTAAAAACAACAAAACACACAACCAATGGAATACTATGCTGCATTGAAAAACAAGGAACTCATGCAATATTATTCAAAATGGCTGGCCCTGGAGGACATTATACTGAGTGAAATATCTCAGTCACAAAAGGACAAATTCTGCATAGTGTCACTGTTGTAGAACGGGGCTGACATCAGGGTTGGGGTGAGACTGAGAATAATTGGATAAATTATGTATACTACATTGAAACAGATGAGGGAGAGAACAGTTTAAAAGTGATATATGATTGGGTATTATGGTTATGACAAGAGTCCAGGATGAAGGTTACATAGTGGAGTTTACTCGGGGCCGCAGTGGTGGTGGTGGTGCTGTATACCAATGAACAAATTTTTCTTTTTCCTTTCAAAAAGAAGAGCAAACTAGGGGGGAGGGGTGGGCAGGGAGAAAAATGTAACAATGAATGAATGGAAATCCAAAATCTCCTTAACTGTTCACTAAAATTAATAAAATAAAAACACAACCAAGAATTAGAACTACAACTACCAAACCCCTACAACCACTTGCACTTTACAGGTGGGGCCTGTTGTGTAACATGGAGAAGGCGGCTGAGCACAAGGCCGCTGCCCAGCACACAGGTGAGAAATACATGAACAGCAGGACACAGGGGAGTGGGGGGCAGCCTCAGGCCTCAGGGGCAGGAGGGGACCCTGGCTCAGTTCTAGACACCTCCTGGGGAACTGCTCTGAGTGAGCCTGGCAGGGGAAAGGCTGGGGGCCACACTGGTGGGCAGAGGCACAATAGGGCCTCCCAGCAAACTTTGTGGTCTCAGACGGTGCCCCAACCGAAGGACCTGCTGGTTGACCTGCCTCCACTTAATAAGCCCATTTTCCTTCCTAAGGTCAGAGCAATTTGTTCCTACCCTCATTGTTCAAGGAGCAGGTGCCTCCCAGCCCAGAGTGGGGGATGAGAGCTCATGGGAAGTGTTCTGGGGAGTAGGGCTGGCATGGGGATTGGGAATCTGAAACAGAAGAACCAACTTGAGTGGGGGCGCAGCCCAGATGAGACGATGGAGAAGGAGCTGAGGCTGGTGTGTGTAGGAGGGTCTGTGAAGACCCATGTAAAAGTAGTGCAGAAAGTGAGATGGTCAGAGGCACACAGAGGGGAACCAGGCCTCCCCAAAGCTGGAAAGATGGTGGGGGCAGGGGCTGAAAGCCAGTTCCACAACCACACCTTCAGGCCAGGTGGTCACACACATGGTTGGCCCCCTGACATCCCCACCCCACTGAGGTCCATGTTATCACCCAGCCCGGCTGCATCCATCTACGTGTGTTCCCTCCACTGTAACGCACGATTTCTGCGCTGAGTTTGCACTCCATTCATTGCCCAGTTCTAGGACAGTGCTCGGCACATAAGAGGTGCTTGTTGCTGATGTCATCTGACAACCATTTATGGAGTATCTGCTATGTGCAAGGTGCTCTTCTAGGAACCAGGGATGAGGCAGGGAACAAAACAAAGGAAAATCTGCGCCCTTGTGGAGTGTACATTTCAGAGGGTGAGACAGACGGTAAAGGAGATAAAGCGTGCCAGGCAGTGATAAGTACAGGGAGACGAATGCAGTGAGAGGAGGAACAAGAGGTCCTGCGGCAGCAATATCAACAGAGGCCTCAGGGAAGGTCTTGTTGAGATGCTGAGTCAAGAGCTGGAGGAGGTGAGGGGTGAGCCAAGTAGAGGAGGGACTGGGACGGGAGTGTCCTAGAAACAGCAAAGGGACTGAGTGACAGTTTCCAGGCTGAGGGGCCAGCAGGTGCAAAGGTCCTGGGGTGGGCGTTCTGGGAACAGCAGCAAGACCAGTGTGGCTGGAGCAGTGTGAACACAGGGAGAGCAGAGACATGAGCAAGAGGAGGCTGTGGGTCAGTGTGAGGCTTGAGTTCACTCCGTCCTGCAGGGAAACCAGTTAAGTCTGGATGGGGCACCGAGACCGGTCAGAGGCTCCCTGTCCTGGCTGACAGCTCATGTGTGTCACAGGCAGATGGTGTGTGTAGACGTACATCCCTGGGGCTGCCCAAGGCGGCTCCCCCACCCACCCTGGGACCTCAGCTGTGCCTGGCGCCCCTTGGGGAGGCCGGCACGTGGGGGACTCACCTGCGGTGATGTTGAGCAGCTTGCAGGCGGTCTCGATGTCCTTGAGCACCTCGCCCACCACCATGGACTGCACCTGTTCCAGCGAGTGCTCTTCCAGCATCAGCCCGCCGGGTGCCAAGTCCAGGCTGCCCCCCGGGGCCTGGCTGTCGATGACTGGGCACTGCTCAGGCTCCTCGGGCGGCTCCTCCCGAGCGCTGGCCCCGGGGCCCTTGGCTGCCCAGGCGCCGTCCTCGGGGTACAGCATGTCGAAGTAGGAGAGGTAGAAGGCGGACAGGCCCTGCTCGGGCGTGGCGGGTGGGCTGGGGCTCCAGTCCCGTCTCTCGGGCGCCGTCAGCCCAGCTGCCTTGTCCAGGCCTGTGCGCGGCGCGGCTTCGGAGGGCAGCAGGAGGCGGCCGGGGGCCACGCCGCTCAGGCCCGGGCTGGCGCTGCCCATGCCGCTGCTGCCGGCGGCTGCGTCTGTGCAAGTGAACAGGGAGGAGGGTCAGCCTCGCCGCCTCCCCATCCCCGTGGGGACCGCTAAGCTGGTTACGGGGATGAGAGGCCCAGTGGGCAGGGTCCAGGCTGGAGAGAGAGGCAGGGGCTTCCGGGTCACTGGGCAGCGGGGCCGGGGCTGGGTTGACAGGGAGAGCAGTGAGCAGGCTGGGCAAGGGGATAAAGGAAAGCCAGCACCGCTGGGAGAAGCACATCTTCAGGCTGGAAGGAGCGCCCTCGGGGGGGGGGGGGGGGGGCGGACTGGGCCTCAGTCCCACAGTGGCAGGCGTGCTTAGACCCACTTGGCAGATGGGCAAACTGAGGCTTAGCAAAGGAGGTCTTGATAGATTTGTTCCCGAGCCAGCACATGACCTACTGTCATGGGAAGGAAGCGTTCCTTCTGAGGGGTGACACACTCCTTCTCTGCTTCAGCAGTCTGCTTTCTTTTATTCTACCCTTGACGTGGCTGGGGCAGCAGCAGCCTGAAGACCCCCAGCATCCTCACCCCCCAGGTTAAGGGAGAGAACAAGCATGGGGGAGGGTGATGCCCCTTCCACACAGTTTGGGGGATGTGAACAAATTCAGTGCATTACGCCTGAGGTGGTCAGTGAGCAAAACCCACAGGCTTGTGCACCTCTGGTCACTTTTGCCTTCTGCCTTGGGAGCCCGGTGCCGGCCCCCTTCTTCCTCTGAGAGGCGTTGCCCCTGGCCCATCCTGGCTCCCAGGCCCTCTACGCCTCCCTCAAGTTCTGGAGGAATGTGAGGCTGCCTGGAGATGGTGCCCACATGCTGACCTGCAGGCTGGCACGTAGGGCAAGCAAGAGGTGAAGAGAAGGCCTCCCCTGCAGGGGATGAGTGAGAGGCTCAGTCACTGACTCCTCATGTTGCCCACAAGGGTCCTGGGAGGTGCCTGGTGGCCTGACACATGAGCAACTAGGGCGTCCACTCTGCTTTGGACACCCAGGCCCTTTCCTGTGAACCTCAGGTCACAGCGTGTGGTCTGGGTGAGGCTGAAGAATGAGAATTGTGCATACACTGAAATGCTGAGGCTTCTGAGAGAGTTCAGTCATCTGTGGGCTTGAGATTCAGTGATAAGTCAGGGCTGGAAGCCAGGGTGAGATGGCGGACAGGCAACCCACAGATCTGCACCCCTGATCACACACAGAACCATTCAGAAAGGAGGACAGGATCGATCGCACAACCTGTTGAGGCTGGTTCACGTGTCCATTGATATTTTAAAGCTGTGGTTCTCAAAGTGTGGTCCCTGGACCAGCCACATCTAGACCAGCACCTGGACCAGCACCACCTAGATGGTGTTAGAAGCACAAATTCTTGGACCCATCCCTTAGCTTGAGTCAGGCCCTCCTGATTCTTGGTTTTGATGTATGATCACATTAGAGAAATGCTACTTCAAAGGCCCCTGGACAGGAGGCTGACAGTTTAATCAAGAGACTGATAGACCCTCTAACAGTGTCAGCTGGGACAGTGGAAAACTACCTGCTAGCTTCAACATGCTCCCAACTTCTGTCTGTGCAGGTGACACAGGGGTAAGAGCCCAGTTTGATGTTATCTCTGGCTTCTCTTGGGCTACAGCTAGTCCATTCAATATTTTCATACATCCTGGAAAATAACACTTTGTCCTCTCTTGTAGCTTAGTGAATGAAGCCTTGGTGGGATTTCAGCCCCCTCTCAAGCCCTCAGCCAGTCACCCTTGTTCAGTGTCCAACTTCCCCAACCTCCCATGGCAGCCTTGGCCGTCCTGTGGCAGAGCGATGCCAGCCAGTGAGAAGGGTGTTCCCTTTGATTTCAAATGTCCCTTTCAAAGGCTCCTTTAATTGACAAGGAAGGAAAGGTCAGGGTGGGTGTGGTGGGCAGGGACCAAGGGGGAGTGGGGATGCGGGGGACAGAGGGCAGGCCTGGAGTCATTTCAAGTCCTCTGTGCAAACACACGTGTGTGCTATGGGCCCATGTTATTTACCCAGGCTGCGCCAACAGCCCGTTCTGGCCCTGGATCCCCACCCCAGCCTGTGCCTACACCCAACCTCCTTGCAGCCCTACCCCCAGAGAGTCCCCCCACCTCCAGCAGCCTAAGCTCATCAGCGCAGCCTGCCTTCTGCCCATCACGTCCCTAGAACCCCGTGCCTGCCACGTTAGGACAGTTCCTGCCAACACCCTGGGCTGCACGCCAGGGAAACGGAAGCTTTTCCAAGAAGTGGGAGAACTTGCTTCCCTTGTGGCCTCCTGCTTGCTTGTCCTCGGCCACCGGGGGGCTGTGACAGGTGCTGGGTTTCAGAGTGGGGTGCCATGAAGGCTTGGTGGGGATGAACAGGAAGGGCTGGTGACAGCGTTTGCCCAGCTGGGGCTTTGATAACCATCTCTGACATGTTTGTCACATCTGTCTCTTCCTGAGGAGAGACACAGTGTGGGGCTTATCTTAGCTTCTGTTTTGTGAATGGACATTAAAGCTCAGAGGGAGGTGGTGGTTGTTGTTGTTGTGTACTGTCATGTTGGGACTGATAGCGGATCATGGCTGATCCTCCAGCGGATTTCCAGAGGCGGTAATTTGCATGGGAGATTGCCCATTTTCCTCCTGCAGAGCAGCTGGTGGATTCGAACCATGTGCCTTCAGGTTGGCAGCGCAACACCTTACCACTAAGCTCTTAGAGCTCCCTAAGTTACCCCAAAAGTACCCAAATCCAGATCTTCTGACCCCTGGCTTAGTGCTTGCTCCCTAAGTTACTCAAATCCAGTTCTTCTGACTTCCAGCGCAGTGCTACTCTACCAGCCTAGAATTCCTGCCTCCTCCTCTACACCCCACACCCCACATTCCAACTCCCCCTCCCCCTGCTCCTAAATGCCAAGGAACCTGCTCTCAATCAAGGCTCAGTCCCAGCTCCAAGATTTCCCCAGTAAAAATGTAGTTAATCATTAACTTGAATGAGGAGGAAAGATCTGAATGTCCACAGGCAGTGTTGGTGGGGGCAGCGCCATCTCTCCCCACAGTCCAGGCCTGGGAACCTTGGTGAGCTGTCGAGGGAATCAGAGCAGTGCACTCAGTCTACCACCCTGGCCTCTCCTTCCAGCCACAGGACCCCATTCACAGGGAAGAGAAAATGGGAAGGTGAGCACCCACTATGTGTCCAGTGCCCCAACCGGGGTATTCACGTACATCACCCCTGGACCACCCACAGTCTGGATGACACAGACTCACTAACCCCATTTTACAGATGTGGAAAGTGAGCCTCAGAGAGCAGCAGCTTGTATTTGAGGTTCCAGCTGGCCAAGTAGTGAGCTGGCACGACCACGGTCCCTCTGCGCCCCCTGCTCTAAGCAGTCCCAGCTTCTCCAGGGCCCAGTCCACCTTTGACCAGGCTCCTTGGTTCTCCCACCTGCCCTGCTGCCCGGCTGCTCCTTCCACCCTCCTGACAAGTTCATCTCCCTCCAACACTTCTGCATTAGAACAACCTCCCGTGACTCCCCACTGCCTGTCCTACCCCATCCCAATGGGTTTCTGAACCCAACTCCTACCCATTCCAGAGAATCGGAGCTATGAGTCATATAAGTGATTAGGAGCTCTGACAGCTTAGTGGTAAAGAGTTACACTGCAAAACTAAAGGTACATGGTTCAAGTCCACCAGCTGCTCTCAGGGAGAAAAATGGGCAATCTCCTCCTGTGTGATTTACAGCCTCTGAAAACCTACTTGGAAGGTTAGCTATGAGCTGGTTCTGACTCAATGACACATAACAGTATATATGATAGCTTTTATAGCTGGAAACCCTGAGGCCCAGAGGTCCCTTCATGAGGGTTGAAAGGGTGTGGACCAGACCCTAGGATGGACATGGTGACCACATATCCACACTAATGAGAATGGAGTTTATCCCCAGCCCCTCACTATGGTCCTAACAAGGCTATTTTTCTCTTATGCTATTTAAGGTGGCCCTTCTCATCATAGTTCAGCTCAAAGCTTTCTTCCCCTGGGAAGCCTTCCTTAACAGCTCTCCCCCTAACATCTCTGCTCACTCCAGTCTTAACCAAGCAATTGAATTCACAACTGTATCCTCAATGGTTGTTCAGGGTGACACACGTGCACTGGGAAAACCAAGGCTCAGAGAGTGGCAGGGACATAGCCTGGGTCACAGAGGAGAACCAGGACCAAGCTAGAGGGAATCTGGCCTTTCAGCCTCTGGTTCCACAAGCCGAGTCCTAAGACAGGCCCACAGTTTGCCCTGTCCTGGTTCCTGGACCGAAGGCCCAGTCAGTCTTCAAGGCAAGTCTCTTCAGGCCAGGCCCAAGGGGCTGCCTGTCTCCTGAGTGATGCCCTCAGCTCTCAAACCCCGAGATCTTCTCTGGATTAAGCCACATGTCTGGATTAATCCAGGCTCCCTCCTGCCCTGGCAGCTCTGGCTCCTATTCCAGACAAAGAAAGTTTGGTAACAGCTGGTGGAGGCTGAGGCCCAAAGACAGGGCCACATCAGTGGAGCGGCAGCCAGAGGGATTAACTACCTCTGACCCCTTCTCTCCACACCTGCCATGAAGCAGATGACAGCAGAGTCCAAAGACAGAGTTTGCAAGCAGCTGTTTCTTGCACCGTCCTTATTTCCACCTCAGGAAATGAGCCTGTGGGGCTCCCCTTTCTTCTGGGCTCTCCCTGGCACCAACGAACCATTCCTGGAGACCTTCTGAAACCACACCTTCAGGGAACGAGTCACCAGGAGCCCTTTACAAAGCCTGGGGCTGTCTTGGGGGTTAGAGTCATCTGCCATACCTTCCCCCTCAGCCTCTTAGGTGGAACCTGTGTTACATCCTATTGAGATGGAATCAGCTCACAGCTGACTCTAGCAGGTTCTCAGAGGCAGTTAATCTCCTGAGAGGAGAATGCCTATCTTTCTCCTGTGGAGCAGCTGGTGGGTTCGAATCGTGTGCCTTTGGGTTGACAGTATAGCTTCTGTCACTAAGCCAGCAGAGCTCCCTCAGATAGTATCCACTGGGAGGACTGTGGCAAGGGCTAAATAAGTCCTAGCATCCACCTCAGTCCTAAGACCTCACACCAGCCCTGCTCTGCCTGGTTCCAGTTTCACTGCAACAAACAAAGCACTGAGGGGAGCAAGTGGGTGGGGATAGGCCTGGGAGAGCCTGCTTCCCCACATCACCCACTTTCCCAACATAGTCCTCTCTCCGTACAAGCCTCTGGGTCCCCTCACTGCGCTGGTGTCAGGAGTCATGTAGAGTGGTAACAGCCACACAGACAACCCCGGGGTCAGCTGGTCAGCGGCCTGGAGAGAACTCAGGCTCCTCCAAGGTTCCAAGGAGTCCCAGGCCACCGCCCTCCTGCCTGCCTAGCATCCCTGAAACTTTCCCACCTCTAGTCTAGTCTCCTCTCAATCTTCTCCTGGTCCATCTCTTCTCGAAAAGACTGTCTTATTCTCCTGTAGAACACCAGTGCCTTTGCTCTTCAAACTGCAGAACCCAAGAGAAGCAGTCACTACAGACAGGGCGTGGGCTGAGGCCTGAGGGTGCCTTACTGGCCACGTGTCACTGCTCAGAACGACGGCCTTCCCTCACTGGACAGGCCACTCGATTGCCAGGAAGAGTTCCCACGCTGGCCGTTTCCTGGCCTACTCTCAACCACCCCATTGTGAGCGTCCTGAAAATATGCTGCCCACAGGGTCTCCCAGAGCAGAGAGAAGAAAAGTGGGTCCCTAGAGGGGTGCTGGGAGAGGCCTAGCTATCCCCATGGCCTTCTACCACTTCTCAGACCCCAGGCCTGTCAGTCATCAGTCTGAATTTCCCAGAAGCCCCTGCCTGTTGAGGTCACTGGCCTTTCTCTCCCAGAAGCCCCTGCTCTCTGGGAGGTTCGACATAGATAGCAAGCCAGTAGCAAAGCACCAGGAGCTGGAGAGAGAGACGGAGAGAAAGATTGCCAGGACCCCTGGCACCCACACATATGCTCTCTAACCCCCTCCAAATCCATTCCAGGCCAAGTGAAGCCCAAACTAAATAAATTGCCCTGTGGACCCTCCCAGCCACCCCCCGGGGCAGCCCCTATTATTCCCACCTGGCAGACAAGGGCATTGTGACCTGCTCAGGGCATGCGCCCAGGTGTGACTGAGCTTTGAATTAAAATCTGAGCCCCACCCTCTTTCTAGCTAATCTGCTGATGGTTTCTACACCTTCCAAGTCCCCTATTATCCTTTTGCCTCTGTTAAGATCACCTGCTAAACTAACCCTGGAAAATCATCCCACCCACTGCCTGGCTTTCCAGAAACTGAAATGGATGGTTTAACTCAGCCCTTACTGAGCAGGCGTCACTGCCGTGTGCCATCAAGTCACTCCACAGGGCACTGCCCTGGGGGGTTTCCAAAGCTGCCATCTTTACCAGAGCAGACTACCAGGTCTTTCCCCCCCACAGAGCTGCTGCTAGGTTTGATCCACCAACCTTTTGTTTAACAGCCACACACGTAACCATCGTGCCAGGCCTCTTTTACTAAGCATATGCATTGTCTCAATTTATTTCATTTCGTAGCATGCTAGAACCAGCCCACCTCATCTGCCCTGCCATCTGTGTATATCCCCTGGCCAGTGACCACGATGCAGTCCTGTTCCAAATCACTGTCCCTTCTTAGGCTTATCCGTCCTTCACAAGCCAGCTCCATAACCCTCCTGGACAGTGCAGGCCACAGCAGCTGCTGCTTTGAGGTGACTCCATCTATGTGCTTAATATTTATTATTCAGCTAGGACTGTCCTGCTTCCTGTGGTCCTGCTCCACAGGGCCGGCAAGGTCTTTGGGGGCCTGAAGAACCGGGGATTCTACCTGGTCCTGCTGTTCTGCCTGTGGTGGGTCCTCCCGTCCTCAGACTCCTCATCAGTGAAGCAGGGGCTCTGAGAGACAACTGTGTCTCTGGGGCTTGAAAGGCCAGGACAGTGAAGCGGTGTAAGTAGCTTTACACTTTCTCAGGTGGTATGTGCACCCACAGGCCACGCTTATCTCAGTTTCTGAGTCTCTGCACCCTCCTCCAGGCCCAGCACGGAGAGGGAGAGGGGGACTTCATCATCTCTGGATGCTGAGTCTGTAAAATTTGATGGTCTGGAAGAGGAAGACTCCCTGTACCTCAACCCTAGGCCCAGTGAGCACACCTTCAGGCTTGGAAAGGAGGTTAGGACAGGGAAGGTCCCCCAACATGACAGCAGATGATGGGAGTCCTGAAGGAACTGTCCTGAAGGGTGAATAAAGAAATAGCTTTTTTAAAAAGATTAAAATCTTCTGGGTTGAGTTGTAACAAAAAACGGCTGCCTCGTCTATATGGAGCTATGCTGCTTAGTCAAAGGCACAGAACCTCCCGGGAGGTTCGAATGCACAAGCGGGGCCTCAGGAGAAAGGCGGACCATCTCCTCCCGTGTGTCTGCAGCCTTGGAAACCTAGCGGAAGCTCAGCTGTGAGTCAGTTCTGACTTGAGTGTTGAGAGGAGGTTATTCAAGAGGCCATGGCAGTGCCATGAGTAAGCACTCCAGCTGCTGACCAAAAGGTCAGCAGTTTGAAACCACCAGCAGCTCCAAGAGAATGAAGACCTGGCAATCTCCTTTCTTAAAACATGACTCAAAACCAAACTGAGCCCATCATTGTCAAGGTAATTCCACTGCACAGTGATCATATAGGGCGGAGAAGACCTTCCTAATCCGGTTTCCAGGCTGCAATCTTGATGAGAACAGACTGCTTCATCTTTCTCCCCTGCAGCAGCTGGTGGGTTCACACTGCCAACTCTTCGGTTAGCAGCTCAGTGCTTAACTACAGTGCCACTAGGAGTCTTTCCTAAAAGCCAAGACAACCCTACCCCTTAACACATAGGGTTGTTGTGTTGATTTCACAGCTTTCTTTTTAGTTTTGTTTTGATTTTTCTGGTCTAGCCTCCCCAAGCAGCAGCAACCTCGAGGTGATAGAGCAGGAGCTGGAGCCAGCAACTCCCATGAGACTTGCTGTTCCAAAGCAGAATGGCCTAGGTCACAGCAGGATTCTGTGGGGCTGGGACCTCAGCCGGGACAGTCATTCTCTAAGCCCAGGGGTGGAGGGAGGAGGAAGTACTTTGGTTCTGACAGACCTCGTTGCCCCGTCCCAGGCTCCTGTGCAGACCTTGGTCATAGCCAGATCCCTGGCAGGAGATGAGGGGCTCGGGAGGAAGGAGAAAGAGGCTTCTCCCCCAGGGTGGATGTCCTGCCCCAGCCACTGAGAGGTGGGAGAGAAGCTGGCAGGTGGACCTCTCAGTCTGGCTCCCCCCAGGGCTGGGCAGAGAACATGCAAACTACCCGGGAGAAGGAGCCTGGCATTAAATGTCAGGAAGGGCCCAGGGCAACTGGGCTTGTGCAAAGTTTGCTTTGGGAAGAGCTGCTCCACTTGACAGGCGTTTACTTGGCTGGGGCGCCTGGTGGGGCATTGAACGAGATGAAGGTTGGGGTGGCGAGGAGGGTCTCTGACCAAGTCTGAGCCCCTGATCCTCTGCTCTCTAGCCCTGGCACTGGGGCAGGTAGTCTGATCTTTGAGACTCAGTTGTCCCATCTGTTAAATAGGCTGCCGAGAGCATGTCGTAAAGTGGTTGTGAAGGCAGAGAGGACGTGGCTTGTGAAGGCCTGAGGACACGTACAGGTGACATGTGGGGGCTGACAAGGAATGGCACTGGAGAAGCAAGGGAGGAGCAGAGGTGAGGTAGTGAGGAACAAGACAAAGGCAAGAAGCAGCACATGGTGATGGAGGGTGGAAGGAGAGGGTGGGCCCCAAGAGAGGACTCTAAGGGACTGGATAGCTTATGAGAGCCTAGGCCCATTGCCCTGGGGTTACTCAGCTCTCTAGACAGCCCAAGGCAGCTGCTGGCCTCTCACACCCTTCTCTAACCCCTAGAAGGTTAGACCTGGAAATCCTATTTCATCTCCCATGGAGGTGAGAGTGGGAGGAGCTGGATCCTATGGTCTCAGGTGACTTGCTGCACCAAGAGGAGAAAGGGCCAGGCCCACAACATTCCTCCATGCCCCCACACCGCCCCAGCCCCCTAGCCCAGAGGACAAGGCTGGGAAAGCTTACAGCTTGCAAAACCAACAGAATCAGCCTGGCATCCTGCCTTCACCAAACTCCTACACAGCCTTCAAAGCCCCACTCTCTCCTCTCTGAGGTCTCCTTTAACAAGTCCCAAGCCCTTCAAGCCCACTTTGTCCTACAGTCTCCTCTTACAGCAGAGGAGATGCACATGTAGAGATGTAGCATGATTCATCCACAGTCACAAAGTGACTTCTAGCGCTGCAGGCCCTTGTTCACCACCCAGAAGACCTGTCTCCTGTTCAGCCTGAACTAACCTCCCCAGGTTGCACTGGAGCTGCACCACCCATTTAACCCAAAATCGTTCCCTAATTGTTTTAGAGCTATTAACTTTGCACCTGCAATGCTAAAATGTGGATTCCTCGCTTCTACTTATTGCCAGCACTGCGCCTTCTGAGCATCCATTGAGCGTCTGCCTACTGGTGCAGCTCCTTCCCTCAGGCTGGGTGGGTAGAGAGCTCTGAGCCCTGTCTACTCCGGAGGGTCCTTGTGAAGACAAACTGTGTCCCCACTGTTAAGCAGCTTCAGAACGGATAAGGTTCAGTACACACACAGCTGGCAGGGGCTGAGGTTTGCAGCCCTGGATCCTTCCATGGAACCTGACACAGTGAAATAAACGCGGGTCCATTCACGGACAGTCAGACCCTCGATGGGGAGGGTCATCCTTGAATTGACGAGAGGCTGCCTCCTCCATGCCTTAGTCTCCTGGAAGTTCTGGGGATGCCCCTCTCCAGCCTCTATTTGCCTGTGAGTTTGGGGTCGTGGGACTCCCCATTGTGAGCCTGGCTCTGCCGCCTGTCCCAGGTGTCCGCCTGTCCCAGGTGTCCACCTGTCGTGTGGCCTCTCCTCCCCCGCCCTGCTCGCCACGGGCCAGGGGCAGCTGATGCCTGTTTGCCTTGTTAGTCAGCAGAGCAGCTGGTGTCGGGGAGATGCTGCTTGACTGGGGGTTGCCGCATAGCTGTTTATTGGGGAGGTGGGGGCAGGAAATGAGGCTAAGGCCAGCCCTGGCCAAGGAGGAGGAGGAAGACAGTGACGGTCATAAAGGGGACAAGTTACACTGAGCCTGTGGCCTGGCCTGGGAGTAGAGCTGCCCCTCCCAAATGCACATGTGTGCACCCCACCCACCCCAAGGTCAGCCTCAGGGAAATCCCCAGTCACCCAACTCCCTGGGTCTACCACCCTGCCGTGCCCACTCCCTCTTCCCTGTATGGCCACAGGATGAATAGAGCAAATCTTGGAAATGAGAGTCTTCAGGGGACCCTCCCACTTTCACAATTGCAGCTTTCTTCATGTTTCCAGTCTGAGCACAAATGTCCTCACCTTCCCCAGGGACCTGAGGGCCCAGGGTTGTCTGTGTCCTCCACTGGCCATCCTAGCCCCCCACTTTCCCCCTGAACCTCAAGAGTTTGACCCACTAAAGGCCTCAACACCAGGGAGCCCCTTCCTCAGCACCACAGCTCCGCAGTTGGAGCAGAAAGGCCGCCTGTGTTTCATGGGTCAAGCAGAACCGGGCGGGCATGGGTGTTCGGGCTCTGGACCTGCTGAGCTGTCCTGCTCGGATGTACAGGCAGGCGCAGCCTCAGCCTCCGCAGGGGACCACAGCCACACAGGGTGCTCACCTGGGCAGAGGCACAGCCCTGGAGGCTGAGGGGGCACCCTGCGGAGGACAGGAAGGGAAGTGCAGGACGACTGACACCTGCCAAGTTGGCAGACCCCCTCCTCCAAGGCTGTTCTCAATCACCCACTGTCCCCACAGCTGGCAAGGGGAACGTTCCTGTGACTCGACCTCCCAATGCACCTGTCAGACTTACTCGTTAGCTGCCTAGTGCCCAAGGAGTCGTCCGTTGCAGGGCCAACCTCAGGGGCCAGGAGGAGGTGTGGGCAGCCTGGGCCACTGCTCTGTTTCAGCCGGGCATCTGAGGGGCCAGTGGGGCCAGAAGACAGCAGTGCTGAAGACAGAGGTGACACTCGGGTGAGACGCCGGGGGCCTGGCCACCCTCGAGGGGTGGCTCTCTGAGGTCTCAGGGCTGAGTGTCTTGTGGGGAGCCTGCTGCTCCCAGCCCAGGGACACTTGCTGGTGCTGTGGCAAGGCCCGACGCCCAGAGGCTTAAAGAGGGACAGCAGCGGGCTGGGGGCACTGCGTCTGCAGGGTGGCGTGGACGAGGGCAAGTGCAGGAATGTGTGGAGAGGAAGTCAGGCAGCCGGGAGATGAAGAGTTGGCTGGGGCCTGATTTCCCATTATAAGTAATCCTTCCTTATTTACCTGAACAAATACGCTCCCTGCTTACCTCAGACCACAGGCAGGCTCCGGGTTAACCCTTGAAGGCCTCCCCCTCTTCTCTGGGGGACCAGCACCCCAGCAACCAGGAGACTCATTCACTCATTTATACTCACTCTCAATCATTCACTCACTCACTACTTCACTAATGAACAGACAGCTACTGAACTTACATGCAAGAGGGACCAGGGGTGGCTCTTAGAAAGCTCAGCTGAGCAAGCCACAAATGCTGGCGAGGTTGTGGAGAAACTGGAACCCTTATTTACTGTTGGTGGGAGTGTAAAATGGTGCAACCACTATGGAAGGCGGGGTGGCACTTTCTAAAAAAGTTGCAACTAGAGATACCATTTGACCCGCAATTCCACTACTGGGAATATACCCCAAAGAGACCATAACTGACATCCAAGCAGATATATGCACACCAATGTTTATCGCGGCTTTGTTCACAATTGCAAGGAGTTGGAAACAACCTAAAGTGCCCATCCACAAATGAATGGATAGAGAAGCTCTGGTATATTCACACAATGGAATACTATACTGCCTTGAAAAACAAGGAACTCATGAAATATTATTCAAACTGGGTGACTCTGGAGGACATTATACTGAGTGAAGTATCTCAGTCACACAGGGGCAAATACTGCATGGTGCCACTGTTGTAAAACAGGGCTGACATTAGGGTTGGGGGGAGATTGAGAAAGATGGGTTCAATAATGTATACTGCATTGAAACAGATGAGAGAGAAAACTGTTTTAAAGGGTTATGTGATTAGGTGTTATTGTAATGAAAGGAGTCCAGAAGGAAGGCTACACAGTGGCGTGGACTTGGGAGGGACTTTAAGACAATGAAATAATTTTTTTTTTTACTTTTCAAAGAGAAGAGTGTGGGGGAAGGGTGGGCAGGGAGAAAAGTTCAACAATGAATGAATGGAAATCCAAAGTCTCTGTAAATTTTCATTAAAATTAATAATAATTTAAAAAATTTTTTAAAAAAGAAAGAAGGCTCAGCTGAAGACAAGGGACAAACAAACTGCAGTGAAATCCCAGAGCCACCATGCTCTGATGAGGGCTGTGGTGGCGTACCCAGCAGGGGCTTTCTGGGGGTGGTGCTGTCAGCTCCTGAGACCAGGAGGTATTCAGTAACTCCTGAGCAAAGGGTCTCCTGAGGCTCACAGGCCAGTCCTGCCCTGGCAGGAGCTGCCATATTCAGATAGCCTTCCCAGATGTGAAGTGGGAGTCTGCAAGTGCCTGTGCCTCAGCCCTTGAAGCATAGAGAGGGAAGGGGGTGCAGGGAGGGCAAGTGGACCTGGACTCTCACCCCTCAGCCTCCTCTACCTCCATGAGTCTCAGGGATGGTCCCTGTAGTACAGCTTCATCCTCACCCTGCCACGTGCGTTGAGGGCTGTTCCAGGGCCGCAGGAGCTGTGTCTTCCTTTCCCTATAGCAGCTCAGAAAAGCACTACGCACCGAAATCCTCATTCCACCAGGTGAAGAGCTTTTAGCTCATGTTTACTGTTCTCAAGCGTCCCTGTTGATGCATTTACGTGCTAGACTACTATCTGAGAGACTGACAGTTGCAGCTCACTCAGAGGCACCTCAGAAATAAGGCCTGGCAATCTGCTTCCAGAAAAACTCCAAGGAGCCCAGGTCTACTCTGCACTCACAGGTCTTTATGAGATGAAATCACCTGAATGGTAACCAGCAAGAGCATCTGATTTCAGAATTTTGTGGCTGCCTACAGTATTCTAGGAGAGCTCTGGTGGCTTGATGGTAATGAGTCGTACTACCAACCCAAAGGTATGTGGTTTGAATCCATCAGCTGCTTGATGAGAGAAAGATGGGCAATCTCTTCCTGTGCATTTCACTGCCTCTAAAAACTCACTGGAAGGTCAGCTATGGGCTGGCTCCAACTCAGCAGTATACAACAACAACAACAACAACAACACAACAGTATTCTAGGGTTTCAGGAATTCCCAAACGTTCAGAAATAGTATCCTCCCTTTAAACTGTGTCATAATTCATCACCTTTTGGTTGGGACTTTGTGCCCTGGTGAGCCTTAAGCTCTTATCATCACTGGCATCTCAACAAAGATGTGTTATCAGAATCACACCCCAGAGCAGGTTAAGGTTAAGGTTGCAAAGTGCCTACAATTGGCCATCCTGTTGTCAGTGACCCAGCCTCCTAAGGCCAGTATGTTCTCAGGCAGGACGTCTTGAGGATGCCTTTCTGTACCCTGCCCTCCCTCCATCTGTGCAAGCACCTTCCTCTTCTCTCACAGCAGCCTGCACTTATATCATAGTTCCCGCTGCAGTAATAACTGTGACTACTCCATGAACAGTTGCCTCTTGTTATGAGACCAGAAGAAGCGGAGGTGCTCAGCTACCATTATTGAACATTCTGATCCAAGAGGCTATAGAAGAATCCTGATCAAAAGGGAAAAACTTGCAGAACAGAATCTAAAAATTTTACAGAATCCAGAATTTCTGTATCCATTGTGATTCGATGAACCCCTTAACTATTCCGATATGTTGTTTTTGTTGTTGTGTACCATTAACTCAGAACCAATCCATAGCTGATCTCTAGCGGGTTTTCAGAGGCAGTTTGTTGTACGGGAGGAGACTGCCCATCTTTCTCCCACAGAGCAACTGGCAGATTTGAACTGCATGCTTTTGGGATTGCAGTGAAACTTCTTGCCACTGTTTTTGTTATGTGCCATCCAGTCACCTGTGACTCACAGCAACCCTATGCACAACAGCCCTAAACCCTGCTCTATCCTGTGCCAATCTTATTGTCTCTGACACACCTACCCCTATTCCCCCATCTCATCGAGGGTCTTCATCTCCTGCGCTGTCCCTCCACCCTCCCAAGCATGATGTCCCTCTCCAAGGATCGGTTCCTTCTTGCAACATGTGCAAAGTATGACAATGAAGTTTCAGAATCCTTGCCTCCAAGGTTTAACCCTCTCCAGGATGAACCTGTTCGTTCTCTTAGCAGTCCATGGTATATTCAATACTCTTCTCCAACACCACAGCTCAAAGGCATCAATTCTCCTATCACCCCTAGTCATTGTCCAGCTCTCTGACACATAGCAAGTGACTGCAAAGACACTGGCCTGTATTAAGTGCACCTTAGTTTCCAGACAGACATTATTGCTCTTCAGTACTCTAGAGAGGTCTCTGACAGCAAACAGTCCGAACACAATACGTCTTTTAATTGCCTGGCTGCTGGTGCCAAAAAGTGTTGATTATGGAGCCAAGCAAGCTAAAACTGTTTATAATCTCAATTTCTTCACCATCCATTATGACGCTGCCAATCTGCCCAGTGGTGAGAATCTTTATTTTCTTGACATTGAGCCTCAATCCATATTGGAGGCTGTAGTCCTTGACCTTTTACAGCAAGCACTTCAGGTCCTCCTGTTTCAGCAAGCAGGGTTGTGTCATCTGCATAACACAGATTGTTGGTGAGTTTTCCTCCAATCCTGATGCCACATTTCTCCTCATAGAGCCCAACCTCCCAGATGATCTGTTCTGCATATAGATTGAAAAGGTATGGAAATAGGACACATGTCTGGCATACACCCTTCCCAATTTAGTTTTTAAATTTTAAACAATAAAATTTTTTCCCCAAAGTGGTTTTAAAAGCATTGTGTTCTTTTAAGAACTACCCATATGAGGGGGAAGGGAGGAGGGGGAAGAAAATGTGCAACAATGAATAAAATTTTTTTTTAAGTTGGATGATGAATAAAGATGACACAAGAAAAAAAAAAGAACTCCTTATACGGTGTCAGATTGGCAATAGCAACCTGAAAGAGTAAATGCGACCCTTAGTGGATAGTGAGTTTATGTAAATAAGGAAGGAACAGGAGGGTAAAATGGTTGCACAATTTGAAGACGAGAATCAATGCCAGTGAACTTGACCTGTAGAAGTTGTTGAATTGTTATATGTTCTGTGTATATTCTCAAAAACAGCAACAAGAACAAGTGAAATAAATTTAAAAGAATAACAGTGATGCTGCTCAATGAGCACCTAGACTATATGCCAACCATTTTTTAATGATCACAGGACAGTAAAATATCAGTTACATATCAGAACTATTGCATGACTAAGAACAAGGGTGGTTGTTATTGCTGTGTGCCTTCAAATCAGAACCAGCTCAAACTGCGTGGGAGGAGACTGCGCCTCCTGCTCTCACGGAGTAGCTGGTGGATTTGAACCACATGTCTTTGGGATTGAAGCACAGTTTCCAACCACTATGTTACCAAAGCTCCCTCCGTACAAGGTACAAGGAGTTCCCTATAAATGCTTATTGAATGGAAAGGTATCGGAGTAGTTAGTTGCTCCCAGTACCCATTCTCCCTGTTTCTTAGTTAACAAGGCCTGATTTTTTAACCAGGCATGTGAATTCCTGGATTTAAGACAACCTTGCTTCTTCTGTAGCTAGCTATGATTATGTGACAAAACTGAAGTGTCAGTGTCACGTGTTAATTTCTAGAAATCTTTCTTCTTATTATACTTTTATTGAGAACTGAGTGAAAGTTTACAAAGTAAATTGGATTATCACACACTTTTTTACTCATGACCACGATGCTATTATGCTCTCCCTCTGTTTCCTCTCTGTAATTCTCATTTCCATCAATCTTTCTAGTCTACCATTTCCTGCTTCTGAGCTTTATCTCTAGGCAAATGTTGCTCTTTTGAATTTGTAAGGTTGGTTTATTGTAACGAGTGAGTGTCTCTCTAGTGTTATTGGTCACCTTATGTTGTTGCTATGTGCTCTCAAGTTGGAATAGATTCATCCTAGTTACCTCTCCGGCAGGTTTTCAGAAGTAGCAAATTGCAGGAGAAAAAAATGACCTTTCTTCCTTGGAGTACTTGTTGGTTTCTAACTGTATGCCTTTATATTGGCAGCACAGCTCCTTTCCCATAGGCCACCAGAGCTCCCTTTGTCACCTTGTAGGCCTGTCTACTGGTTGGCTGAAAGTTGACCCACTGTGTGGTTTTTGGTCTAGATCTGAAGGGTGACTAAGGGCTATCATCTTGGGCTCCACTAGTCTCTGTTGGACCAGTAAACCTGGTGTTTTTTATGTGTTTTAGTTTTGTCCCACATTCTCCCTGTTCTTCAGGATCTTCTACCTTGATTTCTAGGAGTCTTTCTTAAAAGTAAATTGGCACACATCATTCACTGACTTCTTTGTCCTATCTCTATTTTCCTTCTTGAAATGTAACTGCCATCTTGGATCATGAGGATGTCACTGTCCTCTCTGATGCCTCCAGCCTATCAGCTGTGCTGTCAGGGGACAGGAATGACATGTAACATCTTTACTTGGGTCACAGTCCTGATCTAATGTATGAGGAGACTCCCTGGGGTGTGGTCTTAATCATCCTTTATCTTACAGAAGATAAAAGGAGAAAGAAATAAGCAGAGAGGGAAGGATCTCAGAACCTCCAGGAAAGAAGGCCTCAGAGCAGATCACTTCTTTGGACCCAGGGTCCCTATATTGAGCACCTCCTAGACACAGGGGAAGATTGAAGCCAAGATACTTGGGTATCTCCAAGGGATGCTGTGACGATAGATGTTGAAAGGAGACAAGGACTCTTCTCCAGGGCCGACACAGAGAAGAAACCTTCCTTCCCCTGGAGCCTGTGCCCTGAATTGAGACTTCTATACTGTTAGAAAAAAATCTGTTTGTTAAATCAATCCACTTGTGCTAGTCTGTGATAGCAGCACTAGGCAACTAAGATTTCATCTCTACATTGCTTTCCTCGGGACTTTTTGTGTGTGTGTGAAAAGGTAGACTTTTTTCTTTTGCTAAACGAGATTCTTATTACTCGTATCCAAGCCTTATTATACCTGAGACAGAACAGGAAATAGACAGATAGAGGCAGAACCTTTGGCAGCAGCAAGCACAGCTTAGTTCTGAACAGCCGTGGAGAGGGGCCTGCCCATAACCCTTGGAATGCCTCGGCTCTGGGCTCAAAGGAGTGGGCAGCTCTGATGAGTTCTAGGGAAAGGGAGGCCTATTTAGAGTCTATCTTGAACTTGTAAGTGGCCTCTAATGAAATGAGCAGCCTTACCATGACACCAACTAGGGATTGACTCAAGTATATGCACTGGCTCTGTCAGCTTCCAGTTGCACGGTCCAGGCCAAGGATCTGAAATCTGCTGAGTACCCCTGCTCCTTACCCAGCTCAGAGCTGCCAATGAAGAGTGGGACAAGGTCAGTGAATGTGCCCTGTGAATCCAGATGCCCTGCTGCAACCTTGCTGAGAGCATCAACCATACACCATGTGTTTGACACACATCATCAGTTCTACTCACAATAACCCTTTCAGGGGATATTGCTCCACCCATTTATCAGATGAACAGACTGAGGCCCAAACATATGAGTACCTAGGAAGCAGATTCAAACAACTCTGCTTTGGTCCAAAGACTCCATCACTTCATCAACTGCCCCATGCCAGACAGGACCCTGGTACTACCTTCCCTGTCACTCTCGGGGTCACCTCCCAGTTCCCTAACATGGCTCACAGTGTCCCCTGGATCCACTGCTTCCTGATCCAGGGCTCTCTCCAGCCATATTCCTTCTCAATCGTTCTCTGACCAGCTCCCACTGGTCAGTGTGCCCCCTCGTATTCTCTCCCCACCAGACCTCACTCACGCATGCCTGCCTCTTATCCAACACCCTCCCGATCTGGAGGCAGCCACACAACCCAAGTGGGTCCAGTGTGGCTCTTTCCTGGAACTTTTCTTTGACTTCCTGAGATAAAGACACACCCTCTCTCCACTGGGGTTTCTGCACCCATACGGTGTACATCTGGAACTGCCTTGGTCAGGAAGAGGACAGCCTAGAGAAGGAACAGAACGAGGAGCTTGACACCTTTGTGACATGGTTTTCGTTTTGAGAATACCTGGATGAATAATGCAGCATTTTCCCTCTTTTTTTTTTTTTCGTATCAAATGGCTTTGAATTCCTCTTAGTTGCAACAGAAGGGGGCGGGGAAAGGGCTCCTATACTTCAAGGTTCATCTCAGGAGCCTCCTCCTCCAGAAAAGCCCTCCCTCCAAGCACCCCAAGTCTCTACTTGTGGTTTTGAATTCCCCATGCCCCCCCTTGTGTCTTCTCTTCCCGAGATTCAAATTCCTTGAGGGCAGCGACATAGGAGGAACTGACATTATCAGACCTATAGAACTGAACAGAACAGATGATTTCTGGAGACTCAAGGCCCAGGCGTCAAACTCAAGAACTCACCTACTAACCACAATGTTCTAAGCTATCCAGAGGCATCTCAGAAGAAAGAACTGGCAACCAGCTTCTGAAAGGTCACAGCCCTGTAAGCCCCTGTGGAGCAGTTCCAGACAGACATGCACAGGGCTGCTCTGCGTCACAGTGAACTCCAAAGCAACCAGTGACAATTGACTAGCACTGTGGTCTTGATCCAGTGAGTCTCGGGCCTTTGCTGTGAAATGGAGATAACCTTCTGGGCAACCTTGTGCGTAGGGAGCTGTGAAGTGTTAACGTCAACTGACAGTGCAAGTGGACGTAGTTAGGAAAGGGCAGGCTGACAGGCTGTCAGGAAGTTTGATTGGCATCCTCCAAGCTCTCTTTCTGCCTCCATGTCCCTCCCATTTGGGTCCCACCCTCCAAGGAGCCTGGAGGTGGTGGCAGGAGGAACAAGGCTGGGAGCGATGCCAGGCACCGAACTGGCTAACTCGCCAGACAGATGAGCTGCCGGTTGATTCTCAACACATCTCTGCCTGGTTGACAGGCCACTCTGCCCCAGGACACAGACTGCAGGGTGAGAGGGTGGGAGCAACTGGAGCCCTGAGAAAGGGGTCTGTGGGAGGACTCTCTCTGTTGAGGTGTGAAGCCCCTGGAGCTGGCCACCTGGATGCAACCCTGGCAAACAGGAGGGGAAGGGATTCTGGTTTGTTGGACCCTTGGGGAATAGAACATGTTTAGAGACTAACGAAAATGGTTGGGAACCGAGCTGAGGACACACAGCAGGGCTGGCACCTGAATCCAGACTCTAATCTGTGCTCCGAGTGGGGCATGTTACTTCCTCCTATCCTTATACAGACTCCACTCATTGCTGTTCCCATTCACAGATGAAGAAAGAGAGTCTTAAAAGCTACTGACACCAATTCTGACTCACAGCAACCCTTAGAAGATTAGGGCAGAGTAGAACTGGCTGTAGATATTTACAGAAATTGACTGCCTGGTGGATTTGAACTACTGACCTTTTGGTTAGCAGTAACAGGAATCACTTAGCCACAGAATTATCAGAAGGAGCCTCCAAGTCAAGGCTAAAGGTAAGATGCAACCTGGGTCTGCTGGAGTCCTCTTTCTTAGGACACCAGGTCAGTTTAAAGCCCAAGGTGCACCTGATCCAGGCCATGGGTTTTTTCACTTGCTTCCTATGCATGTGAAAGCTGAACAATGACCAAGGATGACAAAAGAAGACTTGATGCCTTTGAGCTGTAGTGCTGAACACCCTATGGACTTTCAAAGGAGCAAACAGATTTGTCTTGGAGAAAGTGAAAATAGAGTGCTGCTTAGAGGGAAGGATGATGAAACTTCATCTCACATACATCGAGTTTGCTGTTAGGAGGGGCTGGTCCTTGGAAAAAGGCATCATGCTTTGAAGGGAGGGAGACACATTGACCCAGTGACTGTAACAATGAGTTAGAGTGTATCAGAGATGGTGGGGCTAGCACACGATAGGGCAAGGCTCAGATCTGTTGTGAATAACATTACAATGAGTTGTAGTCGACTGGAAAGCACCTAACAACGATACTGTGGCTGAGTGGTGGACAAAGGGACCATGGGGCAGCCACTGTGCCCCCAGCACTGTGTTTCTCAGGGGCCGCACACTAGGCATTGCCACCACAGACACCCTGCCTGTGCTACTTCCCAGTCCAGCATGCACTTACTGCACACCTCCGAGCGCCAGGTCCTGCACAGGCCCCTGGGGCCAAAGCGCCTGACTCAGCCTGGCCGTGAGGTGCCCAAGGCCTAGAGTTTCTTGGCATTTGTAGGTTGCTACCCAAGCCTATCCATCTGCTGACTAGTTTCATTAAGCACCTACTATGTGCAGGCTCTCCATTCTAAGGGAAAAGTGAACATGTTAGATGCTGTCAAGTCAACTGCGACTCATGGTGACCCTATGAACAGAACAGAACCTTGCTCTGTCTTGCGCCATCCTCACAATCTCCACCATGTTCGAGACCATTGTTACATAAATGAAGAGCCAAAGGTTTTCTCTGCTTGGAAGCTGAGGCTCTCTCTTCTGACTGAGCACTCACTCAGAGCACACCAGCCTCCTAAGTGGGGCTGAGCAGATGGGCAATTCTCCCTGTGCCCAAGGGCTGGCTGCACCCACCCCATGCCATGTTTCCTCCCCTGGAACCTCACTCACCTGACCCACTGTCAGTCTGCACCTGGGATTCCAGCCTCAGTCCACCCAGACCCAGACTGTGGACCAAGCCAGAAAAAATCAGAGATGGGCTCCAAGTCAGGAGAAGCCACAGGCCTTGCCGGGAGGACAGACTCATTCAGCATCCTTTTTATTCCTTCTACCCCCTAACAGGGTGGAATTCTATGGTCTCCCAAGATGCAATCTTTTTTTTTTTTTTTATCAAACCTAACATTTAATGAGAACAAAAGAAACCAGTTGGTAAGAGGCCCAACTACATCACATCCAATCTCAGCTGAGGATGGGGGACAGAGGGTGGCCAGCCCGGAAGTCATACCCCAGGGAGGAACCAGCTCTGAGGCAGGGGCTGTCAGACCTCCAGGGCCTGGCTGGGGTTTCCGGCAGAGGAATGTGTCAAGGGAAAAGACGGCAGTGGGTCATGAGCAGCAGGTAGGACAGGCAGGTGGCCACCGGGGGGTGGGGGGGTGGACGGGACACACACAGAGGGCATGGTCGATTCTCAGGGGTTGACAGGGGCTAGGGAGCCAAGCTCAGGCAGCAGCTCAGGGTGGGGGTCCAAGCGGGCCAGGCGGCTCTGCTCCAGGGCGATGGCCTCAGCTGAGTGCTTG
>NW_006399767.1:27240646-27291418 GCF_000299155.1 Elephantulus edwardii | reverse complement strand
GATGGCCCGGTTCCCCACACCAAGCCGAAGCTTGCGGTTGAGCTGGAGTGCAAACCACACATCAGAACGCTCGGGGGTCAGGTCACATGCTGTGTCCCCTTCCTTGTTCGGCAACTCAGGATTTGGCCCCCGGGACAAGAACAACAGCACACAGTCGTGGTAGCTCTCCCGTGCTGCGATGTGCAGAGGTGTGTCACCATGGTAGTTGACAGCATGGAAGTCACAGTGGGCGTTCAGGAGGACCTCGGCGATGGCGGCACTGCCAGTGTAGAAGGCCCAATGCAGGCAGATGTTATCCTCATTGTCGGTGAGGGTGACATCAGCACCCCTTGTAAGCAGCATGAGTATCACCTCAATGTGCTTGTGCTCTGCAGCCCAGATGATGGGTGTCCATCCGCCACTGTCCTGAGCATTGACATCCACCTGTCCCGTGCTGAGCAGCAGGCTAACCATCTCCAGGTTTCCAATCTTGGCTGCGTGGTGGAGGCAGGTAGAGCCATCCTCCTCCTTGCTGTAGACGCAGCCGCCTTGCTGCACCATGTAGCGTGCCAACTCCAGATGGTTGTTCACTACGGCCTCCATCAGCGGTGTCCGCTGCTGCTTGTCTACTGCATTGATGTTGGCTCCAGCCTGAAGTAGCACATGGCAGATCTCCATGGAGCCCTTCTGGGCAGCTGCATGTAGGGGCGTGTGCTTGCTCTGCTGGTCGGTCTGGAAGTTGGGGTCGAGGTTGTCCAACAGCATCAGGATCACCTTCTGTAGCTCCCCCTGCTTCACTGACAGGTACAGCTGCCGTGGATAGAAACGAAGCTTCTTCCGCCTCTCTGACTCTTGGATGCCAAGATGCAATCTTGACTGTGGCCTCTGCCCAAGTGAACCCAGTCATGACACAAATATGTGCTTGAAGGCCTACTGTGTGGAAGGCTCTAGAGGTGGTAGATCAAGATATCTGACCTCTATGGGCTTCCATCCACCCTGGAGGAGAGACACTGACAGAAACAAGAAAAATAAGAAATGAATTAATGATATAGTGTTGTTGTCATTGCTGTTGTATACCATTGAGTCAGAACTGATCCATAACTGACCCTCCAGCAGGTTTCCAAAGGCTTCCAAACTGCATGGGAGGAGACCACTCATCTTTCTCTCATGGAGCAGATGGTGGATTTGAACTGCCTGCATTTGGATTGGCAGAGAAACTTTTTACCAGAGCACTTCCTAAATTTAGTCGTTGTTATGTGCCATTGAGACTCACAGCAACCCTGTGTACAACATCTCTGAATCCTGCTCTATCCTGTGCCAACCTTATTGCCTCTGACACACCTATTACCCCAGTCACTGAATCAATCCATCTCATTGAGGGTCTTCCTCTCTTCTGCTGTTCCTCCACCCTCTCAAGCATGATACAATTTTAAAAAACATAACAAGGCCACTTCCGGCCTCACCTCCCATCTGGGAAGATGGCTGAAGAATCTGAGGTTGTGCTCCCGCTTCCTACTTCCTCTGCTGTGGGTGGTGAAGGACTTACAGAAATCTCCCCAGAAACTGTCACCCCTGAGCCTCCTTCTTCTGCTGCCATCTCCCTGGGGACAGAAGAACCTCCTGGAGACACCAAGAAAAAGACTGATATCCTGCTCAAGGCTGTGGGAGACACCCCTATTATGAAAACAAAGAAGTGGGCTGTAGAGCGAACCCGAACCATCCAAGGACTTATTGACTTCATCAAAAAGTTCCTTAAACTTATGGCCTCAGAACAATTGTTTATTTATGTGAATCAGTCCTTTGCCCCATCCCCAGACCAAGAAGTTGGAACGCTTTATGAGTATTTTGGTAGTGATGGTAAATTGGTCCTACATTACTGCAAATCTCAAGCTTGGGGATGAGCCACTAAGGAAAACAACTTGCTTAAAATTTTCTTCACAGAAGAAACAGCTCTGAAAAGCTTTAGAGCTGTGACAAGACACTTGATGAATAATGATTAGCATGTATCTACCGTGGCCAGTGCTTATACATGAAAAAACACCTATATAGAGTGGACTCCCAGAAATGCAACTTGTATTAATAGGCTGGACTCCCAGAAATGCAACTTGTATTAATAGGCAGATCATTATAAAAGATTACAGTATGACTATTCCTTCTACAATCTATAATTCAAGTCTGCCTCCAAGGTATTGAAAAGGATATTGAGACTATTTATTTTAAAGTTTTGTTACTATTTCTTAAAATGCCAAATAAAGGAAAATTACTTGTAAAAAAAATAACAAAAACATTGTCGTTCCCAATCACAAAACGGGCAAAAGACATTGAAAGACCTTTCACAGAGACATTGAAAGACCTTTCACAGAGGAAGATATTTGGATGGCCAACAGACAAATGAAGAAATGCTCAAAATCACTGGCAACAAGAGAGATGCAAATCAAAATTACAGTGACTTACCATCTCACCCCAGAAGCAGTGGCTAAGTTTACTGGACATGAAGTAATCAATGTTGGAGAAAATATGGAACTTTTATACACTGTTGATGGGATTGCAAAATGGTATAAAAAGCTGAACAAAGAAATACCATTTGACCCAGCTATTCCATTGCTTGGAATATACCCCAAGAAAATGAGAACTGAGGCATAAATAGAGATTTGAACACCAATGTTCATAGCAGCATTATTCACCATAACAAGAACATGGAAACAGCCCAAATGTCCCACCACAAATGAATGGATTAAGAAATTCACATGTTGGAATACTATGCAGCATGCAGGAGCAATGATTTTGAAAATTACTGCATAACTTGGGAGGGACTAGAGAGCATTATGCTAAGGGAACTAACTCAGTCCCGTAAGGACAAATACTGTATAAGATCATTATTGTAGAAATGGAAAGATAACTAGTAAAGCGTGTACGGGGACCCAAAGGGGGGAGGATAGGAGCAGAGGGGTTGCGGGGGGCAGGGAGGTAATCGTAGGGTCACACAATTTGATGAGTAGGGGGAGGGGTGAGTAAAAAGGAAGATCTGGTGTGAAAAAAATGTATGTGAACTTTGTAAGCAAACCAGTATAAAATAAAAGTTTATTAAAAAAAAAAAACCAAAACAAAACATTGTTGAGCCAACTGTAACTCGACCACCTTATGTGCTAAATTCAGAGTAGCACTGCACTCTGTGAGGTTTTCTTGGTACTAATCTTACAGAAATGATTTCCAAGTCTTTCTTCTGCAGCACCGCTAGTTGGATTCAAACTGCCAGCCTTTTGGTTAGTGGCCAAGAGCAATCATTAGCACTGCCCAGGAATCTCATATTGTGCATTGGAGGGTGATAAGTGCCATCTTGGAAAAAGACTTCACAAAAAAGGCGAAGGCAAGTATGTTGAGATCAGAGCTTATTAGTTGCTACCAGGGGCAGGTGGCAGGGAGCTGTGCTGCTAATCCAAGGGCGGCACACCTCTGGTGGTTCAAATCTTCCAGCAGCTCCTTGGGAGAAAGGCAGATAATCTGTTCTCATGTGATTTGCTGCCTTGGAAACCGGCTGAAGGGTCAGCTATGAGTTGGCTCCAACTCAATCACAATGAGTTTGAGAATTTTTTTTTTTTTTTAAATTTGAGCTTCTTAGAGTGACAGGAAAATCTGGGAGGAGATAGGGTGCTGACTGAACATGATGAACATAATCACTGAAGTGTACGTGTGTTGTTTACCATCGAGTCGGAACTGACCCACGGCTGACCCTCTGCTAGGTTTGCGGAGGCTGTTAATCGTGTGGGGGGAGACTGCCCATCCCTTTCCACAGAGTAGTGTGGTGGCTTCAAACTGTGTGCCTTTGGGACTGCAGTGCAGCTTCTTGATACTAGGCCACCAAAGCTCCTTGTACATGTGTCTTTTTGTTGTGTACTGTAGAGTCAGAACCGTCCCATAACTGACCCCTTGGTAGGTTTTTTATAGGCAGTTAATCAAGTGGGATGAGATTGCCCATCCTTCTTCCACAGAGTGGTTGGTGGCCTCGAACTGCGTGCCTTTGGGATTGCAGCACAGCTTCTTACCACTAGGCCACAAGAGCTCCTCCTGTACATGTGTAGGTTGTTGAAATAGCAAATGCTTCCTTAGATATATTTTTTTTAGATATATTTTTTACCACAATAAAAAAAAGACAGAAAGGAAATAAAGTTCCTCACAAAGAAATTAGGAAAAAAGTGGGGTGTAATGATGTCAGGATTGCTCAGTGGGGTGGTCAGGGTGGCTGGGTACCATTTGAGCACAAACGTGAAGGAGGTGAAGGTGTGAGCGCCAGGACTGTGAATATGGCAAGTAGAGGGAACAGCCTGAGCAAAGGCCATGGGGTAGGCTCTTAGCTGGTGTGTTTGTGAACTGTGGGAGAGGAGGCTGGAAGTTGGGGGCGGTGGTGTGGAGCCGGTCTGTGGGGTCCTGAATCCTGGACCCCTCACTTTCTGGGCCTTTCCTGCCAAGCATCTCACATATGGGGTCCTCTGGTGGCCTAGTAGTAAGAAGCTATACAGAAATCCCTAAGGCACGTGGTTCAAATCCACCCGCTGCTCCATGGGAGATGGCTGGACAGTCTCCTCCCCTGTGATTTACTGCCTCCGACTCGATAGTACACAACATCAACAACATGCTAAGCCAAGGGCCATGCTAATTGCATTTTAAGGGTTAACTCTGCTAAGCGTCTTAATCCTTTGGGGTACTATCCCTCCCATCATTGCTGTTGTTGAGTACCATCAAGTAGGAACCCATCCACAGCTGACCCTCCGGTGGGTTTTCAGAGGCAGTTAATGGCACAGGAGGAGATTGCCCATCCTTCTCCCACGCGGCTGGTGGATTCGACCTGCATGTCTTCGGAAATGCAGTGCAGTTTCTTCCCACTAGGCCACCAGAGCTATTTGACAGTGAAGAAACTGAGGCCGAGAGAGGTTAGGTGCGACGCCAGGTTCAGATGCAAGGCCCTGCTCGTAAGCACTGCACCACCCGCCTCCATGAGCGGGCCCCTCCCTGTTTCCCCTCGAGAGGGGTGCTGGCTGGGTCAGCACCAGGTGCAGCCTTGGTCCCGCCGTGGGGGGTGACCGTGGAGGGTCCTCGCGTCACTGCCCACACCCTGGAGCTGGCCGCTGCCTTTTCCCCCATTAGCGCAGAGCCAGCAGGGCCCGGGGAAACCGCAGGCCCAGATAAGAACACAATCAGAATCTGTTTTGCTCCCAGGCAGCCTGGGGAGCTGGCCTGGCGGGAAGTGGGGTGGGAGGCCGCTGGCAGCGCTGCAGCCCTGCTATCAACAACAGTCCTTGCCCCCCCCTTCCTCCGTAGCCCCTTTGAAATTTACCCACCTTATCAGGGGAGCGAGCTTTCCAAGGCAGGGCGGTGAGTCCTTTGTGCAGCCCTGGGCCTTCCGCCACTGCTGGCCTCCACTGAGAGGGCCTTCCGCTTCACGGGGCCCCAGGAAAGAACATGGGGGAAAGAGTACAAGTGTAGGGTCAGAGTGCCTGGCTCTCAGGCCCCCGGTGGGCCTCTCTACTCACCCCTTTCCTCCCAGACCTAGGGCTGCAGGCAGCGGCTGGGGCTTCTCCCCTGCCCCTGGCTCTAAGCCTGCGTGTGGAATCCCGACTCTGTCGTCTTCATTCAGTATGATGTTAAACAGCACTTAATGTCAGGCTAGGTGGGCACCGCCTCCAGCTTGTTTCAGGTCTGACCAGCTACCCTCAGGAACCTGGGACCTCACCCCAAATCTTATCATTTATAAATTTTTATTGAGCACCTACTACATGCAAGGTATAAATAGGGCAGAACAACAGCTGTGTTGAGGGTTGACACTTGTTTGGGAGACAGATGGTTGGAGACGAACGTTATCTGGGGAGATAACTTCTGCTGTGAATAAAAACATGGGTGCACTGGTGGCTCAGTGGTCAAATTCTCACATTCCACGAAAGGAGCTCAACTTCGGTTTCCGGCCAACGTACCTCAAATGCGGCCGCCATCCACATGCCAGTGGCAGCTTGCACACACTGCTGTGATGCCCAACAGGTTTCTGCAGAGCTTCCAGGAGAAAACTAGCAAGAAACACTTGGTGGTCTCCTTCTGCAAATCAGCCAGTGAAAAAGCTTCCTGCCCAAATCAGTCATGGGATGACACAGGACTTGGCACCTCATTCTGTTTAATGAGGTCCCTATGAGTAGACATTTCAACTCAACAGCTAACAACATGGAAAGAAATACAGAGATAAAGCGCAATCTTATGAGCGTTTGTGTGCATGGAGGTGCAGGGAAAGTCCTTCTGAAAAGGTGACATTTGAATCAGCCCCTGAGGGACTCTAACCTGCTCCTCCCATGGGTTGGAATCACACACAGGGACGGGCAGAGCCAGGAGGAGGCTAGAGACCAACCAGTTCAACAACCTCTTCTTTTTACTGAGGCTCAGAGGGGACAATGAATTTGTCCAGGGTCACACAGCACAATGCAACAGAGCTGAGTAGGAGTTAGTCTCTCGCAGGGCTTGTCTGAAGCTGAGGGTGAAGAGTTGGGTTCTGGTGTGAGGTCTGCAGGGTGCAGGAGGGTGTCATTGTGGCTGTGACACTGGCAGCTCTGCCTCAGTCACCAGGCTGCCTCAGTGCCCTCAGCACCCACTACTCAGCATCAGAGTCCTCTGGTTTCTTTGCGCCATCCTGTGTGGATGCCCAGGGACCACCGGAGCTCTGACCTCCAGGGCGTGTTCTGCCAGGAGAAGCCCCATTCTACCCCCTTCTGGCCTCCCACCCAGCTTCCCTACCAACACACGTGCCTGTTCTTCCATGGTGGGTGAAAGCCTGGGGGGCTGGGCGAGGTGGCAGCTGCTGTGGTCCGACTGTGGTAGTGGGTGGGACTGTAGGACCAGGAGGGACTCCCACCCTGCAGCTCTTCATAGGATGAGCAGACCTTGAGTCTTGATTCATGGCAGCAGGACTCAAAGGAGACAGATGAAGACGATGGGTGCTGAAAGGGAGCTGAGCTTGTGGAAGAGAGGATCTTCCCCCTTGGGCTCTGGAGTGGGGCCCAAGGACAATGCTTCTACTGAGCTGTGGAAGCCTGAGGGGCCGGGCAACTGGGGGAAAGCAGCCAGAGGGCTCCTTGGAGGCAAGGATGACAAAGGTTCGTCTAATACTTTGGACATGTTTCTAGGAGACTGGTCCTTGTAAAGGGATATCAAGCTTGGAAAGGTCAGTGAAAGAGAGGAAGACCCTCACTGAGATGGACTGACAGTGACTGCAGCAATGGGCGCAAGTGTGTCAGAGATGATGAGGGTGGCGCAGGAGTGGACAGCGTTCACAGGGTCGCTGTGAGTCACACTCGACTTGAGTGTACCTAACAACAACAACAACAACAACAGTCTCTGGGCCATTCAAACTCATACTTGGCTGTACTTTGGCTCCAAAAAGCAGGGGCTGCAAGAAGAGTCAGAGAGATGCCTGGGCGGACAAGGAGGTATGTTCCCTTGAGTCCCCCAGGTGTCAGAGCCCCAACTGGGGGGGACTAGACCAGGTAGATGGAGGGGCTGTAATATCCCCAGCTGAGCTGTGGGATGTAGCAAGGAGAGGAGGTGGTCATACATGATGATTTCACTGTCCAGGACTCTGTCCTCTTTGAAGGCTCAGAATCTGGCTTATATGTCTCCAGCATCAACCAGTGTAGGGGGTGCCCTGGATGCTTCGTGTGTCTCAGTTTTTTCATCTGTAAAATGAGGAGCAATTTCAGAGCAGGAAGAAAAAATAGTAACTGTGGGAAATAAGTCGCTTCTCCTCTGAGTCTCAGTTTCTTCTCTGTGCAGAAGGGGAACAAGTATCTCACCTTCCTGGGAACATTGGCAGGAATGACAGTGTGCGTGAGGGCTGGCACGCAGTCAGGGCTCTGTAAACAGTGGGCTTTCTCCCCTGCAGGAAGACTTCCGCCCTCTCACCCAGACTTTACAAGCTTCTTTCAGGCACATAAGCTGGTTATGGATCACCACCACCTGTGGTTAGCACACATACTCGCCCGGAGTCCACACAAGACCTTCTCGTAGTTCTTAATAACGTCATGAACACTGTGAACCCATGGCCAACCCAAGATCTAGCTTATCAACAAGAGCAAGGCTACAGAGATTAACTCACTTGTTTTTTACATAGTTTCTTTTTTTTCTGCTCTGAAATCGTTCCCCATTTTACAGATAAAAAAACTGAGACACATGAACCATCCAGGGCACCCTCTACACTGGGTGATGCTGGAGGCATACAAGGCAAATTCTCCTGCAGATCCTTCAAAGAGGACAGAGTCCTGGACAGTGAAATCATCATATACAACTGCCTCTCCTCCTTGCTCCACAATACATCACACAGCTCAGCTGAAGAGATTCAACCCCTCCATCTATCTGGTCTAGTCCCCCAAGTTGGGGCTTTGACACCTGGGGGGGGGACTCAAGGGACAAGGGAACATATCCCCTTGTCCACCCAGGCTTCTCTCAGACTCTTCTTGCAGCCCCTGCTTCTCCTTTCAGCCCAGCTCAATGCCCCATATCAGAGCCTGTTATGTTGTTTTTACATACTGTCAGGTCAGAATCAATAATAGCCAACCCTCCAGAGAGTTTTTGGAAGCAGTAAATTGCAGGGGAGGAGACTGCCCATCTTTCTCCTGCAGAGTAGCTGGTGGATTTGAACTGTGCGACTTTAGGTTGGCAGTACAACTCCTTACCACTTAGCAACCAGAACTTGGTCCTCCTCAATTCCTCTCATAGCTTCCTCACAGGTTCACAGGTGATCCCCAGCCCAGGCATGGTGGGTGAAGGAAAGAAATTAATAAATGAGTGACTTCGAATGCCAGAAGGGGAACGAGGATATTAAAGAAGGCAGAACATCTGAGAGGTGGCAGATGGGGCTAGGCAGGTTCATCATTGACACGTGCTCCTCTGCCAGCCAGAAGATCCACCGCCCCACACCCCACTACCTCTGCCTGATTGCTTCCCTCCACCAATGACTTCCAAGACACAGTGACAGCTGCTGAGTTCCCCAAAACTGTTGTAAGCCAATAAAGTTTAATTTGATTCTTGGTCTGGGCTGTGGGCAGGACACCCGTGCTGGGCACCACCACCACCACCACCTAGGAAGCGCTTGGAACCTTTGGCCTGCTGCCAGGAATGGCTAGCTCCTTGGTGTAGTATGGGGGTTCCTCTTGAGGTCCAGGGCTGAGTCAGCATAAAGCGAAGGCTTGGCCTGAACTTTCTTAGTGTTATCTAGGTGGAATGCCAGATGATGCAATTTTCTTCACATGTGTAGGTCTTGACCCACAAAGGGTGCTGGAGAATCTGCTAAAAGCTATGGAATCCTCAACCCCAGACACACGTGTGCACACATGTACACATGCACAATTATGCACCTGATTCTACAGACCCCACGGAAGCCCCTCCACAAACTCCAGATTAAGATGCCCTGTCCTTGACTGTGACAATGTGTAGGACTTGTCAGATTTACTTCCAGCTCAGAGCAAAACAGTAAGCATGGTTTTGCTATGTGTCAAATTGCCTGCAACTCATAGTGACCCTATGTATAATAGCTCTGAAGCCTACCCTGTCCTGAGCCAGTCTCATTGATTTCAACACACCTACTTGCATTGTCCCAGGTACTGGATCAATCCATCTCATTCGAGATCTTCCTCTCCTGTGCTTCCCTCCACCCTTCCAAATATGATGTCCTTCTCTAAGGACCAATCTCTTCTTGCCATGTGCCCAAAGTATGTGAGATGGAGCTTCAAAATGCTAGCCTCTAAGGAGAGACTTGGTTTCACCCTCTCCAAGACAGACCGATTTGTTTTCTTGACAGACCGATTTGTTTTCTTGACAGTCCATTGTATATTCAAGACTCTTCTCCAGCCCTCTTCTTCAAAGGCATCAATACTCCTTCTGTCATCCTTGTAGCAGGTGCTTAATAGGCACTTATTTTGTTGGACACATCAACAGGCATCCATTTGTGGAGGAAGGAAAGGAAAGACCAGGGCGGAGCCAGGCCTTGGCTCAGAGAGTCAAAGTTGGGGAGGGAATGGCAGGCGAGGCAGGGGCTGACACTCCCCTGTCACGGCCCTCCTGTCTCCCTGTGGCCTTAGGAGTACAAAGGGTCCATGGGGCACCTGGTGGTCCTGCCCCAGTACCCCATCTTGCCTCATCCCAGGAGAAGCTCTTCCTGACATCCACTCATTCCAGCAGTCACTGAGCATGGCAGGCACTGTTCTCAGTACTTAAATCTCAACAGTGAAACAGTGGGCAAAGATCCCTGTCCTCATGGAGCTGATGCTGGCTTTTGCATTGGGATTTACCCATAAGCCAGCACATTTCATATTCAGAACCCAGCATGGGTACCATCTCCCCTTCAGCGACCCTATCAGTCTCAGGAACCTGTATCCACAGCACATTATGAGACAACCCTTTCTACCTGTCTGTTCTCCTTGCTCTGCTAGGCTGGGAATCCCTTGGAGGCAAAGGTTTCACCTTAATGCCTGAGATCCCTACAATCCAGTGAAGTGCCTGCCAAACAACTGTTGCAGGGAATGAATGGATGACAGATGCATGGACAGATGAAAGACACCCAACTCAAATCCACTGCTCTGGAGTTGGCCCCAGTGCAATTCTCTAGGGCAGAATAAAGGCTGCAAACCTTTATAGGATCAGAACATCACATCTTTTTCCTAAGGAGTTGCTGGTGGGTTTGTACTTCAGCCCTTTCAGTTCATAGCCCAAGGCTATGAACCCACTACACCATTACAGCTCTTAAATGGATAGATGGAGGGACAGAATTTGTTGGGGAAGCAGACAAAGAAGTGAGAAGGAAGGGGGTCTGGCCTGAGGTGGGCCCGGGGGTGCCCTGGGAGAGTGCCAGAGGGCACAGGTGAGGGCACAGGCTGGTTCTCCTGTGAGGCCAGATTTCCCTGCACAACAGTGGCTGCAGGTGTGTGGGAAAGAGGGTCAGGGGAGGGGTGTTGGGGAATAGGAGTTGCTTCCTGGTGTGGGGTTTGCAACCTCTCCCACTGCACCCCAGGGCTCTGTCAGAGGCACCCTCCCCTGACATGACTCAGCCCTGCCAGGTGGAGAGTGGCAGGAGAGGCAGGCAACACAGGCCGCTGGGGCTGGAAGATGCTGACCTCTCACCTCCCTAGGGTGTCACTAGCTCCAGTAGGGGCTGTGGCATTGCCTCCCTTGTGATCAGACCCCAAGACAGGCTCAGAGAGAGTGAAGGGTTTGCCTGAGGGGACACAGCCAGGGCCAGCCTGGACTCTAGGGCTCCACTGTCTTCATTTTCAGGGCAGCCACACCACGACAATGAGAAGGGAGAGGAAAACTCTGAGGGCCTTCCCTTTCCCTGGAGGAAGCAAACTAGACGTGCCTCTGAGGGCCTCACTCCGTGGGGCAGGAGGCCCATGGGAAGCTATAGGCTGGAGGAGGCGATCCAATTGCCCTGGCTCCTATCAATCACCTCTCCCCTCCATGTGACCCCCACCCTGTGACCATCCCTCCATGACACTTTGCTTTGGCTGTCAGTCTTGAGGGGAGGAGAGGAGAGAGACTGGGAGGGCTCCTGTCCTCCTGTCCTGTGCCTCTTATCCTTAGATCTACAGACCTCACAGCTGGAAGAAGCCTCCAACGGAATGGGCGTATGATTCATTCTACAGGATGAGGCTGAGACCTAGAGAGGAAAGGCTCTAAGGTCACACACTGCTGTAACAACTGAGTGAGTTTACAGTGGGTCTTTCCCCATAAGCTTTCCAGATGTATTAACTGTTGAAACTTTCAGCAACCTTATATGGCATCCAATATGGTGGCCTAGTGGGTAAGGACTTGCGCTGTGAGCACAAAGGCAGGAGGTTGGCATCCACAAGCGCCTCTGAAAGAGAAAGACAAGCAATCTTCCCCACGTGATTTAGTCTCTGGAAGCACACTGGAGGGTCAGCTACCAGTTCTGATACGATGGCAACGAGAGTTAAGAGAGTGAGATTACTGGTGGCGTGTACTGTAGGGAGTTACGCTGCTAGCTCAAAGATGATGCCAGGTCAAATCTACCAGTAGCTCCACGAGAGAAAAATGAATAATCGTCAGCTGTACAATTCACAAGGTCCAAAAACCCACTGGAGGCTCAGCTCTGAGTTGGTCCCGACTTGATGGCAATGAGTGAGCATTCTACAAATGGAGATACTGAGACACAGGGAGGTTGAGGAAATTGCCCGCAGTCTCATAGCTTGTAAGTGGCAGAGCTGGTAAGCGGTTGGGCTCCAAGAGTCCTGGTGGTGCAGGGGTTAAGCACTTGGCTGCTGAGAGATGAGTGGCTGGAACCCACACTAGGAGCTCTGTGGGAGAAAGGTGTGGCAATCAGCTTCCATAAAAAATGACAGCTCTGGAAATCCAGTGGCTATTTCTACTTGGATCTGCAGAATGGCTGAGTCAGTGGCCTGACAGCACATGTTAACAATCCGTCTCCTTCTTGCTTTATTCATCAAGTTTAGGCTTTCATACTGCTGTGAGGCTTTAATTCAGTCTCTCAGCCTTTATAACACATGTAACAATAATAGGATGTCAGTCTGGAGACTAAGGTGTGCCTGATCCAGCCCCTGGTCTTCATAATTAGTTGCTATGCACCAGAAAGCTGGACAATGACTAGGGATGATAGAAAAAGAATTGATGCCTTTGAGTTGTGGTGCTGAAGAGTCCTGACTATACCGTGGATTGTCAGAAGAACAAACAGGTTCATCCTGGAGAGGGTGAAATCAGGCTGCTCCTTGGAGGCAAGGATTCTGAGGCTTCCTCTGATATACTTTGTTGCAAGGAGGGATCAGTCCTTGGAGAGGGACATCATGCTTGGGAGGGTGGAGGAATAGCTCAAGAGAGGAAGATCCTCGAGGAGATGGACTGATTCAGTGACTGGGGTAATGAAGGCAGGTATGTCAGAGACAATAAGGTTGGCACAGGATAGAGCAGGTGTCAGGGCTATTTATTATACATAGGATTGCTATGAGTTCCAAGTGACTCAACTGCACATAACAGTAACAACAACAGCAGCACAACTGCTTGCATTGCAAGGCCATTTGACAGCACGGGAATTAGATTAAAGCTTCCTTACATTATATCATTTAATGCTCACAATTACTGTAAGAGCTTCTATTATTACCTCATTTTGCAGGTGAGGAAATTGAGGCCCAGAGATGGTCATTAACTTGCCCAGGAACACACACCTAACAAGAAACAGCTGGGACACAAAGCCAGTCTAGCTCAGGCTCTGAATCATGACTGGCCAGATGTGGGGTCATGGGCAGTCCATCCAGGAAGGTCTTCACTGTTGGAGACGTCTTGCAACCGGTGTTCTTTACTGGACGCAGGAGCTACCCACCACCAGTAAGCTGTGTCCCCTTCCTGCCCTGACAAAGCTCCCACGTCATGTCTGGAAAGCCAAGCTCTCCTGGAGCTCAGGCTGGGGCAGAGTTGGCAGCAGCTTCAGGAAGCAGGGCCTGCCCAGCGTCTCGGGTGTCATTCTAGAACCCTCCAGGTGTCACCTTCCTGAGTCCTCCCCACTATTGAAGGCTGAGACCAGTACCTGGAAACATCCAGGAAACACATGCAGAATTAAGATTCTAGGAGGGGGCAGAGGGGCAATCTCAGGGTCCAAGATGTTAACAGCTTGGTCTTGAAGGATGAGAAGAAATGAGAGGAAGGGGAAGAGAATGAGCAAGGGCCAAGCAGGGCAACACACTCTCACAAAGGCAACACATTAATGAATAGATGGACCCAGGCTTCTGTCTCCTCATCCATGAGATACAATAGTACCAACCCTCACAGTGTTGAGGACTTTGGCTGTCAGCGCCCTTGAATATTGGCTTTTCTAGCCATTGTATTAGCCACTGTTTGGTGGACATGGTTTCCAGCTACCTTAACTGTGGACACATGGTTTTGCAAATCATCAACCGCTGTGGGACCAATATAAGAGAAGCTTTTGATGCTCTGAGAGACATTGTGGAGGACTGTGAAGACACTGTGAGAGACTGTGGCAGGGTGTAATCAGAGGAAGCATGGAGATAAATGCCACAGTTAAAGGTTTTGCTTGTTGGATGATTGAAAGAAAAGCTGACTTGTAACTGCTCTGTGATAAAGGCCACAGTTAAAGGTTTTGTTTGCTGGGGTGATTGAAAGAAGAGCTGACTTGAATTTGTGTCATGGAACTGAACTTGGATGTTCACTAATTGAGGAATTGTGCCTTGTTAATCTGGCTTGGGACTACAGGGCTAAGCCTTGACTTGCATTTGTGAGATATTCTTTGCTTTCCCCATTCATTTCCCTAATAAACTTCAAAACTGTGAATGTAATCTTGAAACATACAACAGATCCAATGATTGGTAGAAAAAGGTGCAAAAACATGGGGGTTGGGGGTTGGCATGTCTGACCTTGTAGACCTATTTTGGTACTATGGTTATTATTGATGGGGAAAGTTCCTCTTGATGAAGCCTGTAGAAGTCAGACTCTGCCACCCTCACGTTTATCTGCCCCCTACACAGGACTAAAGGCACTAGTTCATTTGAAGCTCCATCTCCAGACCTGTGTGAGGAAGATAGACATCTGGTGTGAGTGTGAGCTTTTGATCTCCTGTTGTGTCATCATCATAATATTGTGAGAGGTTCTGTTCTTACCTTTCTGAGGCTGGGCAGAGGCAGGCTGACTAGAGGCCAAGGTTGCCTGACCAGGCATCCCAGAGCATCTAGGTAAGAGTGAGCAGGAATTCTGGAGAGGAGCTGAGACTCGAGATCTTCCCTTGGCACTCCATGAAAGGTGGGCTGCAGGCCTGGACCAGATGGTTCAAGGTCTGGCTTCAGTCCTACTGCTGTCTGAGTTACCGCGGAACCTCTGCAAACTGCTTCCCCTCTCCAGGGCTCAGCCTGGTCATTTCAAGGTCAAGTGGTTGGATTAGAGTCTGTCACAAGGTTCCTCATCAGCTCTCTCTGTGAGGAAACACCACCATCTTCCTCAATCTACCTTCCATTGCCTCCTCACAGAGCACACTGATGGAAAAGGTCTTTGCAAATGTTCTCGGTTCATCTCCAGACACCTTTGTGAGGAAGATTCCATTTCTCATTTACTGATGAGGAAACAGAGACCCAGAGAGGGTAAGTGGTCACATAAGGCCCCACAGAGTAGGAGGAGGCAGAACATGAAGCCAAATCTCCCTGCTCCTGCCCCTCCTTCCAGGTGAGTGCCCCCCTGGCCCAGAGGAGACCATGACTGGCTTTTAACTCAGCCTTTGAGGAGGGAGGTTTCTGAACAGGCCTCCCCTGGGGTGGGGGGCACACATCACGTGGGACTGCTCATGCCCCAGTTGGGGCCCTGGGGCCTCTCCACAGGGAGCTAGCAGCATGCTCCATGATGAGCTATTATTGCTGGTTCCCTGTGTTGCCATCATCCAGTTCTGTCCCATGGAGCCACGACTAAGGACGTCTCCATCTCACTCAGTGAACAGAAATCATAACACTAAGAAAGGCCACATTCTAGATTCTCTCTCAAGGTTCTTGGCACTTTAAACACATTCATTTGAGCAAGCCTCAGGTCAGCCCTATGAGGTTAATGCTGCTAATCAATATTCCCATTTTACACATGAGAAGACTGAGGCTGAGGATCCAGAAACCAAACCCACTGTCACTGAGCCGATTCCAGCTCATGATGTCTTATGTACTAGAGTAGAAGTGCCTTGCTGGGTTTACAAGGCTGTGAATCCTTATGGAGGGAGACAGCCACATCTTTCTTCCAAGGAGTGGCTGGTGGGCTCAAACCACTGACCTTTCAGTTAGCAGCTGAATGCTTAAGCACTTAGGGCTCCTGAGGCAGAGGAAAGGCTGAGTATTTTCCCAGGTAGCAAGGACTGGAACCCTGGCAGCTTGGCTGGCATGGTGACCCCACTGCATTCAGTACCCTCTCAACACACAGGAAACAAAGAGAAAACAATAGCAGGCTGGCAAGCTGCAATTAGAGGACTTAAATTGTACAGGACAGGAACACACAGTGTGGAGGAAGATCAAAGTTCCCTTGAAGAAAGCCTGTGTGCGGTGACCAGGTGGGAGGGGAGGTCAGGGTTGAGTGAAGCATGTTTCCAAGGAAAGGCGTTTGCCTTGCCTACTGGGAAAACGGAAGCCTGAGTCCTTTGCCACCAATCTCTTGTAGGGGAAGGGCAGGGCTGAGAGAATGGGTGAGTCCCAGGGGTCCAGCAAGGAGAAGCTGTAACTTTGCTTGCCTGGCCTGGGCCCTTCTGCCCTAAAGAAGGAGCCCTTCACCCAACTCCCTCCCAGGCAAGTGGGGGATCAGAAGACTGGTCACTATTCTGCAGAGACCTCTCAACATACTCTTTCACGGCTCACAGCCAGCCAGGGAAGGAAGAGGTTACCCCGTTTTTGGTGACTTGGAGGGCAAAGCAGAGAGTAGGTGGTCATCTCAGGGGTCTGATCCTGGTTCTCACAGCACCCTATCTCTGCTTCAGCTTCCCTGATTGGCCCTGTCCCTGAACGGCTGCCTCTCACACCTGGCAGCAGGCATGAGGTGGCTGACAGGGGAACACGCATGGCGGGGTGCGGCCTCCTGGGAGGGGATGTTTGTTCCTGGGCAGCACAGATCCAGGGATGGCTTTATGGTGCCATCTGGGAGATGTGGCATGGGCGGACCTAACAGGCACAAGGCCAGGGCGAGGAAGGGGACACAGGGCACAGCAGGGAGCTGCCCCCCAGCTGTTGCCTGGCCCTGTGAGGAGGGTGGGGGCCTCAGGTAGTCCAGAACAGTCTGGTAAAGACCCTGTCAAGCAGGAATCAGCCTCACTTCATGGGTGAGGGCACTGAGGCCCAAGGGACCAGTAAACTGCCCACTGGCCAGCAGCAACACTGGTATTCCAACTTGGGTCTGCAGGACTTTGGATTCCATGTCCCAGCTGCTACTCAGCACTACCACCTGGGTGCTGAGGACCAAGGAAAGTCCTGGAACCAGAGGATTGACCTCTGGCTCAGGACAAGGATTTCAACCTCCTTGGGACTAAATTTTTGGTCCTAAGAAAACGTGGGTAACACATGGGTTATCCTGGGCTGATAGGGAAGTATTTGAGATGATACCTGTGGACACCATCAGAAGCTCAGCGTGTTGGGAGTGGCTGGGGATTTGTACAATGTGGTTCCATAAATGATGACCCTACAGGGCACGAGTTTGCCACATCATGAACTCTTAGCCTGCCATTCAGGGCCCCAGCCCTGTTCCTCTCTGGGGAAATTTGACCAAGTTACTTGCCCTCTTTGACATCTAGTCTTCTCCAATGTCAAATGGGAGTAGGGGTGGGTCACCATTCTCTACAACGGAAACTCTTGTACACATGCATATAGGGAGCTTTGGTGGCCTAGCAGGTAAAGAGTTGCACTGCCAACCCAAAGACAAGCGGTTCGAATCCTCTAGCTGCTCTATAGAAGAAAGCTGGGCAGTCTCCTTCTGTGTAATTTAGAACCTCTGAAAACCCACTGGAGGGCCAGCTATGAATCAGTCCCAACCAGATGGTACATAACAACATACACAAATATAATACTATTTATACCACCATTAGCACCTTATGCTGTACAAATGATTTGCTCCTCTGTGAGAAAGCTTTTATGAGGTAGTCTGCTTCTGTAAAAGTTTATAGCTTGGAAACCCTGTAAGGCAGCTGCTATACTCTGTCCTATATGGCTGTGAGGAGTCAGAAACTTGATGGCCACAAGCTTGTTCATTCATTGTTTTTAAGGGCCTTTCGAGGATATTACGGTGAAAGACTAGGTCTTTCAGCAGCAGGACTTGCAGAGACCATTTGGGGAACATGCCCAGCCTCCTTTCTTCCCTATCACTCTGACCCACCCTTGTCTGTGGAAAATGAAAGGGACACAGGATTAGCTGCTCTGCTCTGGATGTGAAAGGGTTGTTACTCCTCCTGTGCCTGGGAGTGTGAGGGAATGGGCAGGGGTGGGAAGGCAGGTGAGGCCCACTCAGGGGACCCACTGAGCCTCAGAACAAGACATTGGCATTTTCTGGGTAGTTATGTGGGAGCACTTGTGATTTCTTGTCTCTTTTGCAGGTTTGGGCCCCACTTGCGCTGGGGGATCCATCTGGAACTGCTCCTGGGGATTCCCACCTGACCTGAAGGTCAACTGTACTCGGATTCTGGGACTATGCTCAGCACTCACTCTTGACTCTGTGCCTGGTAAAAGCAGCTCTGATAGCATAGTGATCAGAACATCAGATTGCAAACCAAAAGGCTGGCTGTTCAAATCCACCAGCTACTCAAAGGGAAAAGGATGAGGCAGTCACTTACATAAAGTTCACAGCCTTGGAAACCCTCTGGGGGCTATTCTTCCCTGTCCCCCAGGGTCATCATGGGTGGAAACGGACTCGATGGCACAGGGGTTGGCGCGTTGATGTGCTTGGTGCTCCCTGATCACTGGGTCTCTCTCTACCACCTTTCCCTGATTTATCTTCTCGGCACCCAGAAGAGCCTGAGATGACCATCTTTAAATTCATATCTGGGTTCTGCCTTTTCCTCCATTAGAATGTCAGCTCCTTGAGGACCGGGACTGGGTCTGGCTGTTCACTGCTGTGTCCCCAGCACCATATACAGGGCTGTACCACCAATCTCATTCCTGGAGAACGAACCACACAGCTCCTAGCTGATGCTGCCTCACAATAAGATCCCACCTCCCTGCCATCCAACAGGCACGTGGAGGGGCCCCAGCCACAAGTTAGTGTTCTGTTTTCTAACCTGTAATAACACTCCCTCCATTCACCTGAGCAATCCTGGAAGTTTCCTGTTACTGAGAGCACCCCACATTAGGCCCCACCAGGTCAGAAAATATGCTTGGGTGTCCTTACTTAGCTGGAGGGTGGATGTAAGAGCAGAGAGTAAAAATTTTAAGGTACAAAACAGTAATTGTGCACATGGAAAGAAGAGATTGCTAGTTTCTTCCCCATAGTCATTCCCTCTTACCAGTAGGATCCCAATTTTCTTGGGTGAAATAATACCAGTATTTTTCACAGATATAAGGGACAAGCAATCACGTTTTGGTCAATGGGATATACATGAAGTTGTTGGGGAGCTTAAAGGAAAGCTAACTCAAATCTCTCTTTAGAACTAGGATGTGATGGCTGCAGCTGGGGCAGCTGTAATGTGACAGAGAGCACTGTAATGTGACAGTGGCTAGATATAATGTTCCATGAGAGAAAAAGAAATCCCTGTCATCTATAAGCCACTGTCTTTTGAGATTATTAATTGTAGCTGAATGTCATTTCACTCAAGACCAGCTTGAGTGACTCAAGATGGTCTGTCATTATTTCCTCCATTATCTTGGGGGAAAGATTGATATCTCTATGGTCTTGCGTGGTAATTTCCCCTAGTTTTTTAAAAGCTAAGAAGCTGAAAGGAGGAAGAACAGGATTTGGGTGTGGAAGTAGCACTGGGAGAAGTCAGGGAGTATTCAGGAGAGAAGTCCCCTAGAGATAAATCAGGCCAGCTGCTGGGTATCCAGGAAGGGTGGAGCTTGAACGGACGCAAGAGCCAGCTATCATTTGCTGTGCCCCTTACCATTAACCAGTGTACAGGTAGATTAATAAGTGAACAGGTACATATGAATCTCCAGTGACATTACCCAATTCCTCCAGAAGTCACACAGGACCTCCCCTACCCTCAACCCTGGATATTGTATCCAGAAGAGCCAGGATCAGAACTGAGGCTGTGGTCGGCCCTGGGGGGCTCTGTAACACTGCCAGGTCCAGGGTGGCTGCAGAAGTGTTCCTGCTGGTGAGAATCGGAGAGGGTTAAGTGGCTCCCACAAAGCTACACAGCAGTACCCAGTGGTAAACATCAGAATCTGCTTTTTTACAAGGTCCTTAATTGGCATCTGAATGCCCTGGTCACTGCTTTGTTGTTCTGGTTGCTCACCTTACTGTGAGTGCTCTTCCCCCCAGATACCAAAATGACCACGCCCCTGTCTCCTTGGGCTTTTCCTCAAGCATCACCCTTTCAGGAGGGTCTTCTCTATCTTCTGATTTGAAGGTGCTTCTGGCCTCATTCTTTATGGTATGTCTCCCTATTACTTTTAATCAACATATAATTTACCAAAGGCCAGCTACATGATGCAGGGATATTTTTTTTGTCTGCTTCTCTGCTTGATCTTCAATAACTGTGATCTTGCCAGGCACAATGTGGGTGCTCAATACATATCTACTAAGGGAATGAAGGAAGCTTTGCCAAGTTTTTGTAGAGTGGACAAGGCGAATGTGCTTAAAGGACTTTGAAAGTGTTCTCAGGGGAGTCCTTTACCTCACAGGCACACTCAGCTCTGTAGGCCACTCAATCATTCTGTGTGCACTGCTCCAAGACAGAGACTTCAGCCCCTGAGCTCACGCCTTTAAATACCTTCATGAGCCTGGCTGAGGGCATGCTGACCAATTACTATCTTCTCCGCTACTTTCCATCAGCCCTTCCACCCCTTTTGGGTTGCTAGCTCTCTATTAATGTGAAGGTACACATTTGTATGTTATCAGTTCCAGTCTTGTGACTTTTCAACTGTGATTACAGTTCTCAGCCTCAGTATTCTCATCCACCAGTTGGGAATAATGACGGCGGTTACCTTTTCAGAACAGTACCTCTTCTTGTGCAGGTTGCTGACTGGAAAGGCGAACAAAGGAGGTTGTGGACATGCTCTGAAGTGTAACCTGGGTCATGTTTACAGATGTGTGAACAGAAAAGTGTTCTGCTCTCCACTGTTTGCTACATGTCACTGACAAAGTGAAGACAGTGCTTACTTCAGAAAGTTGTTTCAAAGATGGACTGTAAGAAATTTTATATAAGCCTAACTTATGGGGCAAACTATGTTATTAAGAGTAAGGTGTCATGGTCCAAGCCATAGAGTTTTCAATTACCAAGGTCTTTTCAAGTACCTTTCTATGCATCAGAAAGTTGGCCAATGAACAGGGATGACAGAAGAAGACTCGATTCATCTGAGGTGCAGTGTTGGAGTGCTGACTGTATGTATCTCATGGACTGCCAGAAGAACAAACAAGTCTGTCTTGGAGGAGGTGCAACCAGAGTGCTCCTTAGAGGCCAGGATGGTGAAACTTTGCCTCACATACTTTGAGCATGTTGTCACAAGGGGCCAGTCCTGGGGAAAAGACAGCATGCTGGGAAAGATGGAGGGTCAGAGAAAGAGAGGGAGACCCCCAATGAGGTAGAGTGACTATGGTGCAGAATAGGGCAAAGTTCAGATCTGATGCTGTTCATAGGGTCACTATGAAATGAGTAGTAGGTGACTTGATGGCACTTGACTTCACCCTATGAGGAAACATTAATTTCAAAATATAAGTAGGTAAGAATGTGTATGCTCTTATGCTATGAGCTCTGGTGTGCACATGCTGGTGTGTGGTATGTTCCTGTGGAGGTGGTTGTGTGGTTGTGCATAATAAATTAGGGTGATGAGTGGGTCCGTGTCTTTAGTCTGATGAAGCAGATGTGTGATGTGTAATTATATTGCTGCACTCGAGTAGGTGCTCAGAACGGGGCATGTTGGATCGCACACTTGTGAGAGTGGGCTGACAGCTTTCTGAGCCTGTGTGGTGTTTTTCACAGGCCAGAGCCTGCAACCCTAGTTAATGACTCAGACTGAAGTGCTTCACACCCCAGGAAAAGTGAGGCTGGCTGGCAGGAGGTCCCCAACCCAGCACAAGGCTGAAAGCCTAATGTCTTCCAGAGTTCTTGCCTTCTTTCAGCTGTAACTCCTCAATGATGCAAATTCTGCCTTGATCCTTGCAAATGATCCCTGAGCGTCAAGACTGCCTCTCCTCTCCTTGGCTCAATCACTGCCTGTGTGACTGGACCCTGCTAGATACCCCCCTCATTAGGCTAGGGGACCACCATGAGCTGTTGGCTCACGTGTGTGGGGAAGCCTGGGAAGAAAGTGACGCCACTTTTCCATGGGACTTAAAAAGGTCACCCTCTGCATCCCCAGGTGTGGGAGAGATCTCTCTGTGTGAGCCTCTCTCAAAGTACCCTTCACCCGCCGATTCCCCTCCAATGCTCACTCCTCCGTCTCGGGTCTCATCTCCCCATCAGGATAGCTACTTAATCAGCCTGAGATGACCCACATCAAGGATCTTGGGAGGGGATCCACATACATCAATTCCCACCTTGGTAACAACTGCCCCAGGCCCACCAATCCCAAGCTTTTATACCCACAGACATGGACCCCTGGTGCTCAGCCTTCAAGAAGCTGGAAAGTGAATGAAAGGGAAAGATGAGGGCAAGTCAGTGAGAAGAATGAAGGGAGCAACTCAAGAGAATCATGGTGATTTTTCATACCAGTAAATGGGGTACAAATGCCGACCTGTGGCCCTGGCCTTTACCCCTGGCCCTGATATAGGTCCTTGTGGGCACCTGGGTGCAGACATGTCAATGCCTCTGCTCCTCCCTCGGAAGTGGTAAACCACAGTGGTTAAACCAGTTTCCAGGCTGCTGGCTGACATTTTCAACTGTGGGCATAATAGTGACCCCTGCCCCTCTCAAGGAGCCCCCATTACTGTTTAGGCAGCAGCTGCCTGCAGAAATCAAGCCAGTCCAGCACCAGGGAGGCCACTATCGTCTACACATTTGTTCATTCAACAAATGCGAATGAGCAATGACTCCATCAGTGGCTCAGGGCAACCTCCTCTCCTAGGTCCTCTCCACATTCATTTGTGCATTGCAAGCATCATCCCAGATTAATGTTCACAAGGCAAGTTTGCTGGAAACTAGACCTGTGGTCTGGGAAGAGACCCCAGGGCAGACTAGAGCTTTTGGATGATGCCTCCTAACACCTAGCATCACAACCCTCCTTTACTTCTCCCAAGTCTTAATAAATGGTCACTGCAAGCTGGACACATTGTCAGATACACGACGCTGAATATTTTGATGATGGTTTTCAACTCTCATGGGTTTGAAATCTACCTCCTGTTTCTCCATGTCACTTTTCATCAGCCAATATACGTTTTGTTGAACGTCAACTCCATGATGTAGGCATCTCTTTTGTCTGTTTTCATTTATAAATGAGAATGCTGAGGTTTGAGTGCTTAAATAAACTAACCATAGCCAAATGGCTGACAAGTGGCAGAGCACGGATCCGGAAGCAATTTGGGGGACATATCGGCAGGGGATGGTAGGCCAGTTTGTCCTTTCCATAACAGGCCTGGTTCATGTGGTGCCCTCTGCTGGCTGTGAGCCCAACTAACACCAATGCTGTGAGGACCATGCTCTCAGCACCTCTGAGAGACCGTTCCTGGGACCTCACCCCTCAGTGATCTTTGCACTCCAGCCATCATCCTTCCCTGGCCCCTGCTCAATCCTGCTCTTTGATCTGAGGTCAGCAAGCCCCAGGCACAGGCTTCTAGCCATTGGGGTATCTTGATGGAGAACTTGAGAGAGGAAAGCACTGGTGAATTTGGACCCCAGAGAATCTCTTTTCTTGGGTCCCAAATACATTCCCTCTCCTCCAAAACTTCTCTTTCCCACAGCCTAGCAACAGGAATTCAGAAGACTTGGCCTCAGAGCTCCAGACCATCCTTGGGAGGACAAAACCACAAGAAGGAACTAAGCCTCTGGGGTCTCATTCTACTCCCTCGTACTGTCATTGCCTTGCTCCTGGGTGGGAGTTATGCGGGCCCCTTTGCATGGACAGCCTTCAGCTCCTCGTTCACTTCTTAACATTCATCTGTAGGAGCCATTAGTGAGAGGGCTGGGGCCTACAGTTCTAGGGAGAGAAGGGGTATTGCCAGGATAGCAAAGAGGTGATCAGCAGCCATCAGCTCTGGGTCTGAGGGTCTTCTAAGTGAAAAAAGCTTCTCTTAAGAGGGAGCTGAGATGGACAGATGAGGTGAAATGGTTTTCTTCCTTGTTTACTTACATGCTCTTGATGATCTTATCCAGTCTTGAGGTCTTAAATTCATCCAATCACTGCCAACTGCTACACAGTGTCTCCAAGCCGTTTCTTCCCTGAACTGCAGTCTTGGGTATCTACTTACTTGCTGAGCATTTTCTCTGATGTCTAATCTCAAATAGGTCCCAAATGGATTCTTTACTGTCAAGTTGGTTTCTGTTGTTAAGTGCCATCAAGCAAGACTCACAGCAACCCTATGAACGAGAGATCTGAAACCCCTCTACTTCTGTGTCATCTGATTCCTTCTGACATACTTAAGCCCAGTTAAAATCGGTCTTACAGAGGGTCTTCCTCTCTTATGATGACCTTTCCAAGCATTATGTAATTTTGCAAGGATTGGCCCCTCCTAATAACATGCCCAAAGTACATGAGATGAACCTATGCCATCCTTACCTCTAAGGATCATAATGGTTGCACTTTCTCCCAAGACAGACTTGTTTCCTTTCTTGATAGTCCATGGGATGTGCAGAGTACTATTCTTCAATACCACAACTAAAAGGCATCGATTTTTCTTCTGTTGTCTTTATTCACTGTCCAAATTTCAGATACATAATAACTGGAAAGACCATGGCTTGAATGAGGTGCACCTTTGTCTTTGTTCTTTAGAACTCTGAAGAGGTTCTTGATAGCTAATTTTCCTAATGCAACCCATCTTTTGATCTTGTGCCTGGTGGTACCAAGGGTGTTGATTGTGGAAACAAGCAATTTAAAATTGTTACTATTTCAATCTTTTCTTCATCTATCATGGGCCTATTGGCCAGTGGTGGGTATTTTCGTTTTTTTGATGTTGATATGTAATCCATGCTGAAGGCTGAAGCACTTGATTTTCTGCAGCAAGTTATTTCAAGCAAAAATGTGTCAGCTTCATAATGCAGGTTATTGATAAGCCTTCTTTTAATCCTGATGCCATATTCTTCTCAAGAGTCTAGCTTCTCAAATAATCTTCTCAGTATACAGGGTGAATAGGTATGGAGAAAGAATACAGTGCTATCACACGTATTTCTTGATTTTAAACCATGCAGTATACCCTTGCCCTGTTTGCTCAACTACCTCTTGGACTGTGTATAGGTTTCACATGAACATAATTAATGTTCTGGAATTCTCTTTCTTCTCAATGTAAGCCATAATTTAATACCTACACAGTCAAATACCTTTGCATAGTGAATGAAGCACAATCATCCTTCTGGTATTTTCTGCTTCCAGCCAAGATCCACTTGACATCAGCAATGATAATCCTGGTGCTTCAGCCTCTGCTAAAACCAGCTTCATGGCAGTTCTTTGTCAATTGCTGTCAAGTAAGATTCATAGCAACCTTATGAACAAGAGATGTGAACTCTAATCCTGTGCTAATGTACAGTTCTAATTATTTTTGGATAATCTCCAGCAAGATTCAACTTTCATGTAACATACTGTTTGATAATTTCCACATTCTGTTGGATCACTATTTTGGGAATGGAACAAATATGGATCTTGTCCAGTCAGTTGACCAGAAAGCTGTCTTCCAAATTTCCTGGCACATAATAGTGAACACGTCCAGTGCTGCATTCATTTGTTGGAACATGTCAAATGGTATTCCATCAATTCCTGAGGTCTTATTTTTTGCCAATTCCTTTAGAGCAACTTGAACTTCTTTCATTACCAATCGTTCTTCATCATGTGCTACTTCTTGAAATGGTTCTGTCAGTCAATTCATTTTGGTACTATGACTCTGTATTATTCCTTCCACCTTCTTCTGATGGTTCCTGGAACCCTCAGGATTTTGCCCATAGCATTCATTGCTCAGTATTACAACACGAGACTTGAATTTGTTTTTCATTTTCAGCTTGAGGAATGTCAAGTGAGTTCTTCCCCTTTTATTCTCCAATTCTGGCTCTTTGCACATTCTGTTATACTATTTGCTTTGTCATTTTAAACTGCCCTTTGAAATCTTCAATTCTTTTACTTCAGCATGTCTTCACTTTGTCTTGGCTTCTAGTCTAGTACAATTTTCAGAGTCTCTTCTTACATCCATTTTGGATGGTTCCTAGATCATTCAAGATTTTGCCTGTGCATTCTTTTTCTATTTTATTTTATTTTATTTTATTATTTTTGGGTGAGTGTACCGTCAAATCAGATCTGACTGGTACAGGAGGAGACTGCCTCTCCTTCCCCGGCAGAGCATCTGGTGGATTCGAACCATGCGCCTCTGGGATTGTAGTTGCAGCTCTTTGCCACTAGGCCACCAGAGCTACCCTTCTAATTTACTTTTTAAAAATATTAATTTTAATTAAAGTTTACAGAGACTTTGGATTTCCATTCATTCATTGTTGTACTTTTCTTCCTGCCCAACCTCCCCTGCACCAGTTCTCTCCTCTTTGAAAAGTAAAATTCTATCATTGTTATACAATCCTTCCCGCCAAGTCCACTCCACTATGCAGCCTTCGTTCTGGACATGACAATAATATCTAACCATACAACCCTTTTAAACAGTTCTCTCCCTCATCTGTTTCAATGCAGTATACATGATTTAACCCATCTTTCTCAGTCTCCCCCCAACCCCAATGTCAGTCCCGTTTTACAACAGTGGCACTATGTAGTATTTGTCCCTTTGTGACTAAGATATTTCACTCAGCATAATGTCCTCCAGGGTCACCCATTTTGAATAATATTGCATGAGTTTGTTTTTTAATGCAGCAGAGTATTCCATTGTGTGAATATACCATAGCTTCTCTATGCATTCGTTTGTTGATGGGCACTTACATTGTTCCCAACTCTTTGCTATTGTGAACAAAGTGGCGATAAACATGGGTGTGCATGTATCTGCTTGGGTGGCCATTTTGGTCTCTTTAGGGTATATTTTCAGTAGTGGAATTGCTGGGTCAAATGATATTTCTATTTGCAACTTTTTGAGAAAGTGCAATACTGCCTTCCATAGTGGTTGCACCACTTTACACTCCCACCAACAGTGAATAAGGGTTCCAGTTTCTCCACAACCTTGCTAGCATTTGTTGTTTGCTGTTCTGTTAAATTTTGCTTTTCTTACTAGGGTGAGATGATACAGTTGTTTAGTTGTTTGCATCTCTCTTAGTGGTAGGGATTTTGAACATTTCTTCATGTGTTTGCCATCTGAATGTCTTCTTTGGTAAAGTGTCTGTTCATATCATGTGTCCATTTTCCAATTATTATTGTATTTGTGTATGTATCGTCAAATTGGATCTGTTACAGGAGATTGCCCCTCTTTCTCCAGCAGAGAATCTGGTGGATTTGAACCACGCACCTCTGGGATTGCAGTGCAGCTTCTTGCCACTAGGCCACCAGAGCTTGTGCCCGGTGCCCGTTTTTCATTTGGGTTGTTTACCTTGATCTCATTGTGGTGCTTGAGTATTTTATAAATTCTAGATGTAAGTCCCTTATCTGACATGCCATTATAAAAAATTTTTTTTCCAGTCTGTGGCTTCCCTTTTTACCCTGTTGGAGAAGTTTTTGGATGTGCATAGAGTCCCTATGCATTCTTCAGTATTGCAACCTGAGGGTAGATTTTTCAGTTCTTTCAACTTGAGAAATGCTGAGTGAGTTCTTCTGCTTTCAGAACTCCAGCCCTTTGCACATTTCATCGTAACTGTTGCTTTGTCTTCTTGGGCTGCTCTTTGAAATCTTCCTGTTCATCTCTTTTACGTTGGCATTTCTTCCTTTTCTTTGGCTTCCTGATGTTCTAGTGTAACTTTCATGGTCTCTTTTTTGGTCTTTTCTTTTTCTCCTGCCATTACAATGACTTTTGCTTTCTTTATGGATGAGGTAGTAGTAATTAATCTAGTAAGAAAATTCTAGTTGTTCAGGTTCAAATATTAGCCATCACTTCTCTTTAGTTCCTTATATTCTACATAGAACCTATCAAACATTATTGACCCAACTTCCAAAATACATTGAGGATCCAACAACTTCTCATCTTCTCCACTGACATCAACCAGTAACTTATCTGTCTCCTTGTTTCTGCCTTGCCTCCTACTGTTGAGTTTATTCTCAACACAGCAATCAGAAGCTTATAAAGTATATTGATAAATGCCTCCTTTTACCCCAAATCCTTAAATGTCTCAGTTAAAATGAAAGCAAAGCAATCTCAGTAATTTCATCTCCTACTATTCATTTTGTTCATTCTGATCCAGTCAAAGGCCGTAAGGCCTTTTGTGGTTTGACCTGGAATGTTCCCCAGATATCCAGACTTCACTGAAATCTGAAGGAACTTTCTGCCTCTAGTGAAGCCTGCTCAATTTCTTCCCTCTATAGTGTTCCCTCGTCTTCTATACTTTTCTTTCTGCCTAGCACTCTTGCCATGTCACCTTTTGTCTGTCTACTCTGACTAGAATACCAGCTCCATGATGGCAGGGGTTTCTATCTTTTTTGCCACATGCTGGGTTATTAGCAACTGCAATCTTTTCTCTATAGAGGGTGATGTTGCCTGCTCCAGTGGTGAGGATTTTAGTTTTCTTGATGTGGAGGTGTAAGCTATATTCAATACAGTAATAGATTGATAGTGACTGAAACAACAGGCTCAAGCACACTGGAGACTAAGAGGATGGTGCAGGATAGGACAAGGTGCTGATCTTTTGTTCACAGAGCATTAAGAGTCATACTTAACTCAAAAGGACCAAACAACATGTTATAAGCATCAAATATGAGTAGACAAGGAGCAGAGCTCTTCTAGGTAGGACAGTAACTGGAAAGTCTCTACTAAATCCTCCAGAATCCAGCTACAGATGGAAATTAGAGCACCCCAAAGGACTATTCCTTACAGAACCCCCTCCCTCCCTCTCCACTCTCATTCTCAGCTTAAATGTTCCTTACTCAGAACCCACTCAGGCACCCATGGCTACATTACAGCCCTTTCCTCCATGTGCCCCAGCTGCCATGAGTGACCCTGCTGCTCTCTTGGGCACCAGAGAGTGGTGGACAACAAGTTGAGTCTGGGAAAGCGGCTGGTCAATGCAAGCAGGTGAGGGAGGGGCTGGTGAGAAGCAACACGTGAGCAGGGACAGGAAGGTAGTTTGAGAAGAGTGCCTATTTGCTCTGCCAGGAGGGCTGTTCCCAGACCACTGGAAGCCATGCTCAACCCCCATCTCATTTGAGAGCCCCCTCCCTGTCACCCAGTTCCCGTGGGAATTGCCCTGGCCAGGAGCTACCATCAAACTCACTCCTTTCTTCCAGGGCCTGGTGACTTCTTGACAGGTTACAGCCCCAAAGACAAATAGATTCTGCCAAGCAAATAACTGTTCACCATTGGTAGTGTTTGGGAAACCCTGGGAGTGGGTCTGATCGGTCAGAAGACCCAGGTGACAGGGTGGGGGCCACTCCCTTGCAGAGAGTAAACAGCCGTGGGCACCTGGAACAAAGCAGGATGCAGGTGTACTGGCAGGGCACTAGGGACCAGGGGGTGGTGGCATGCTCAGTACAGAGGGGTCTCTTGGGCCAGTCTCCATTATGCGGGGCTCTGTTCCAGGCCATCACTGCTTACTGGGGGACAGGCAGACCCCTGTGGCAAGTGGCTAGTTCTTTTGCAGGTACCTCAGTGACCAAAGTTCCCTTATTGGGCTGCTAACAGGGAGATGACAAAAACACCTCCTGGTTCACTGAGGATGTCTGTAATTTAGAAGACACACTCAACTTTGTCAGTTAACATGAAGGTCCAATGCAGGGGCTGTGGATTAAAGGGTGGATCTGCAATGATGTGAAAATACCAACATCTGGGAGGCAAGGCAACTGGTCTAGCTTAAGTAGAAATGTAGCTCAGGCAGTTCTCTTTCCTCTCTGATCTTTCCTTCTCTATATTAGAGGACAAACAGGTTCTGAGCTCTTGGGAACACTACAGTGGTGAAGGAATAGATTCAGTGATCTCAACATTTGCTATCCTATGTGCCAATTAGTTTCTTTCACATTATCCAACTCCTGCTCTCTGGCTACTGTGTAAGCCCCTAAGTTCACAGACCTGTCTTACATAACAAGTGGGGTAGGTTCCAAGTTTGCCTGCCAACTGCCTGGAGTATGCTCTCTAGGCTCCAAGGCCAGGGCTGTAAAAATCTAACACCTTTTGAGAAGTTCATCGCATGGGTCTTCTACTTGCTGATATGTTAACCCAAAAGGGCTTAGATTAAGGAGTGATGAGGAACCTCGACTGCCTTTTGTGTTTGTATCTTTCATACTGAGTTAAAAGATTACAGTGAGTTAAATAATCTTTATCATTTATACATAACCTAGTAATTGATTACAAGTGGGAATACTTAGGTAGTAGCAAAACTTCTAAAATAAAGATGATTTTTTTAAAAAAAGGACCTTACCTATAACAGATGAGGAGAACCAAAAATACCCCATTGACCAATCTACCACAAACACACCTAAAATGTGTTCCTTCTAAATCTTCTAAAATACCTGGGCCTGGCTTTGAAGTACAGGGAAGCCACTCTCACCTCTGCCTTATCCTCTTTTCCAATAGGAAAGATGCCCACAATGCCCTTCCTGTTAATGGTCCTGCGTTAGGTGCCAGGCACACAGTACTGCCCCAGATGAGCACTAATTCATCCTGGATTTCTTCTATGTTGGGGAAAAGGTAATCAATATAAGCATGGCACCTACCCTAATCATGGTCCCTAGAGGCCATATGGAAGCCATTTCCTCATGTTTCTGGGCCCCTGGAAGCTAGGAAGAGTATATCCCCAGGACTAACCCAAACACAGAATGAACCTCATTGTCTGTGTCCCCATCTAGAGAGCAAAAAAAGCGCACAGCACAGAAACATCTTGGGCCAAGCAGGTACAGAGGCGGCTGCAAGGCACAATAAAACTCAGTGACACATGGAAAGGTTTTTATGTGTGTGTTAATTTAATCATACAAATATTCATTTATACAGTAAGGAAAAACCTCCTCATCTTCATCTCCTCCCAGGCACCATGAGGCCTCACCACAAACACCCACCCAACTCACTTACTACACACACTACTGTTTAGGTAGATGGGGCAGCCATTGCCGCTCCTGCATTCACCCCAGGAAACAAAGGGAAGGCGGGTAGAGTGGGGTGGGGAGGGCATCAGTTTGCATCCCAAGCCCTGGCAGTCCCAACTGGTCTCTCCTGCTAGAGCTCAGACTGCATGTGGGCAGTGTTTATTGTCATGCCCACTTCTTATCCTGGCTACTCTAAGGCCACACCAGTGATCTTGGTGAGGGTTTTCTCCATTCTGGAGGTGGCTTTGATGGCTAAAGGTTATAGCCAGTACTTAATGGGGGAGCAAAGTGTGACTGCTTCTTGTAGAATAAGCCCCTAAGTCAAATGTCCCCATGGCAAAAAGAAGAAAAATAAAAAGGAAAAAGGCATGCACATGTGTACACACTCACATCTCACACCATGCACACAGATGCTTCCCAAGACTGTGTTCAGGCCCCTAAGGGACAGTTCCTGCCTGGTGGTCCTGTCCAGAGGTGGCCTTCCACTTGGTGAAGTTTCCAAGAGGACTAGGGACTACTGGAGCTCAAAGGGCGGCTTTTACTTCCCCTCTAAGGAAACAAGGGTTCCAGGCATGACACAGAACTTGTGCCAGTGAAGGGAGGCAGAATAAATGGTACTCTGAGGCTGTTTCATCTCAAGAAAGCCATGGACCCACTACCTCCCTCCAGGGTTATGATTTGCTCTGGCCCATTACAAGGAGCTCACTCCTCCAAGGATCCATACAGAAATGAGGCGGTCTTGGAAAGCAAGCCAAAGTGCTGGGAACATTTAACTGACGAAATGAAGCTGCCTTCAAGCAGGAGGAGCAAGATGATGCTGGCAAGGCCAACTCACCGAGGATGGTCTGCGAAGTTCCCGCTGAACCAGAGCAGTGAGGTCCTATTTGGAAACTGGGAAAGGACACACTTAGCGTGGGGTAGATGAGGCAGCCAGGAAACTAGGGAATGCAAAACCTCCCACAATCCTGCCAGGAGCTGATGGAGAAGTGCTGCATTGACGGCCAGTGGGGAACAACGGTTGGGCATGTGAGGACCCAAGAGGCTGGCACCAGAAGCAGCAGTCTGGGCCTTAGAGGTCCCTCAGACAGAACGCCATTCTGAGCCCTGGCCATGTGGTAGGGCCTCTCTCTGCGAGGCAGCAAGTGGGCACTCACTCGTTCAAGTACATCTGAGCTCAGCCCCAGTGCTGATACCCTGCCTTCCTCAGCAGGTCACTCCCACATTCCCCCAGGGCTCCTCTCAAGGAACAATGTTTATTTCCTTCCCTTATCTTTTGGGATGTGGGGAGGCAAAGGGGGAAATCTCATACAAACTTTTTTTCTCCCACAATCAAACTTAAAAAAAACAGTCTCAGAAGAGGATGAGGAGGAACAAACAATACACATTTTTAGAACTCAGACACCCAGAGACATACAGGCAGGCAGACCCTCACCCACACCCAGGCTATACGACCCCTTGCAGCCATTCATCACCTGATCTCCCTGGCTTGTCTCACACCCTCAGGGTGGATGAGGTATGATAACAGGCAGGCGATCCTGTGTACCTCAGATCCACATTCCTGGCTCTCTCATATCCCCGGCCATCAAACCAACCAAGACTCAAGGGAAAGAGGAGGTGAGAAGAAAGACTTTGCATATTCTTGTATCTTTGGCAGACAGCTGTGCTAGCCTGGTTCAAGCTTCCTGTAGGTAGACACATCCACATCTCAACCTCGTGGAGCCTATAGGATGCCAGTGGGGGCACTTGCACAAATGAGCACCCCACCAATTTGCCTCTGCTCTGGCTGGGCTACCCCTGCCCACTATGCCGGGGACTCTCTCATTGATGTAAATGTAGTCACTGAGCAGTCACCACTGTGGCCCTTTCCCATGGCAAATTCCCCAGCTGGGGCTGTATTTTCATCAAGTAATAGGTCAGCCTCCATTTAACAGGCTGTGAAAATACCACAGAGGACAAGTGGTGGAAAACACAGGGAAGAGAGCTGTGTGACAACAGAGAAGCATGTGACACCTTCACACTTGCTGAGTGCACAGTCGCTGGTGAATGCATCAGGCAGCATGCACACAACGCCCTCCCGCCCAGAGGCACTGTTCCTAGACAAAATGGGGAGCCACAGTACGAAGAATCCAAAAGCGCAGTAAGCATGATGTCATTTCTCTCTGCCAAGAGAAATATGGGAAAAAGCAATCTGAATTGTTACAAGTGTGTACAGAAGAAGGGCACCTCTCAGCCGCAAACTCCCATGTCACCTGAGATCTGTCCTCAAGGTTTCCTTTGCTGGCCACACAGGGAAGTTTGGTCTTCAGAGAGGTCCTGATGGTAACAAGCCACAGGGTTGACGAATACAAATGTCAAAGGTGTAAATCAACAGGAGATTAAAAAGAAAAGAGGAGGAAAAGGGTGATAACTCCGTGGCTGATGCCATTAAAAACAAATGGGGTCAGGGACGTGCTGAGTCATGTGGTACGGCAGACGGACTCCGTTAGCACTGATCCACAATCCCCACACATGCCACACTAGCTTTTAACGGGAACTGCTTCCAGAGTAAGTAGCTATTCTATGAAGAGTACATTAACCCTTAAGTAAAAGAAAAAAAGTAGAGAAAGGGGGGGAAATTAACATGTGCTCAAAACTACAACCTCTCTGTAGGCAAAATAAATTTTGTTTAAAAAGATGGCTCCCCCCCCCATTTCAACTTCCTCTCCCTTCTCGAGTGACCCTAATGACTTGTTAAGACTGATGCCTAATAAACAAAACCCAACGTGGCTGCATGGATTTCTTCTCGGTAGCCTCAACACCATTCCTGCGATTCAGCATTCACACATGCATACTGAGTTTACTCAAAACTAGTCTGTTCTGCTGCTTCCTCTTCTTCCGGGTGAAGGGTCAGAGCCAGGGGTCCATGCGGTGTGGTTTGCAATCCAGAGGAACCCCTTGCCCTCCCCCCAAAGTCAGGCCTTCTGTCTTTTGTTAATTTTTCTTCTTGCTGAGACACCCATTTAAGACTGGCCGAAGGGGTAAGGCCCGTGGAGCCCCTGGAAGAGAGTGAAGACAGTCAGTGATGGTGGTCACAAATGCAGCTTAACAACCAAACCAAGTGAAAGAAACTATGATTCCCAGACAGCCAAAGAAGACCCATGCACAGGCAAGGTTGGAGGGTTGTCTTTGTCAGACAAGACCTCAGGGGAGTCAGTCAAGTATCAGTCCCATTTTAAGTTGTTGAGGATCTTAGCTAAATCACCATTCAGAGAGACAAGAGTCTGAGGGTGTGATGTCTTACCTTCCAACCTATAGATCAGCCAGTGCCAATTTCCTTCCCCTGGCCACACAGCCTCATTCTTGACACTATTTCCACACTGCTGTTAAATATTCTAGTATATCACTTTCCTGTGTCTTATCTTCAGATACAGGCTACTGCTAGAGAATATCAATTTTATCAACAACAAAATCAACTGCACCAACTGTTTCCTGAGTCCTTCAATGCCAGGCATGGTGCTGGAACCTTCACAGACATTTGGCTTCTCACCACAAATCAATCCTGAAGCCAACCAAGTATGTGTTATAATGTTTCTTTTACTGATGAGAAAAAGAATACAGAGGTTAAGAGATCTGGTCAAGACCACAGGGTTGACAAAAGGTAGACATGAGAGTCAAACCCAGAACATGACTATAGTGCTTTCTGTTCTCCCCAGAACGCCTCCCCTAGAACCACATCTCCTCCACAAGACAGTGAGGCTTATATCCAAATTATCAAACAGAATGTTATCTTCATGCTACTCTGTCGGGTGGGAGAGACATGAGTTTCACTTTGCCTCTGGGTTAAGAATGAGATGCTAAGATGTGCCAACATGAAAATGAGCTGAATGAATGGGCTGGAGGAGAAGAGCAGTCTTCTCCCTACCTTGCCATCCCCCATCTTTAGCTAGAAAGACTCAGTGTGACAAGACTAGGGAGGGATCATGACTGTTTATCAGCCTCCCCAGGGGCCTGCATCCAAAAGTGGGTCACAGGGATCAACCGCCTCAATTCTGATCCCTAAAACAAAAACAAACCAGAAGCCTCAGCCAGAACCATGACAAAAAACTCAAAGGAGTTTCCCAATACCTGACAGCTAGGTTAGGAATGCTGAATCTAGGCTTAACTCAGGATAATGAAGTACTTGATGGAATGTGGAAGATTAGAATTCAGTTGCTTAAAAAAAACCAAACCAAACCACAAAACCCTGCAATTCTTTTGAAAGAAAAACAAAGCAAACAAACAAAAAACAACCCCAAAATCCTCAAAACCTTGGCCATAGATTCTTTCTCAGTATGACTTTTTTTGAGTTTGCTGACATCTCCTTAGTACCTAGCATGGTGCGTGTCTGTGTGGCCTTCAGCAGGTGGCCTGAAAAGTATTTGTTGAACTGATAGCTGAAAGATGTGTCAGAATTCTACTGAGTCAGGAATATTAGCTCTCCAAAAACAAGTGGGAGGAAAAGTTTTTAGATAGATAGTTGCTTAGACTTGGGGACACAAATGTCTGGTCCAAGACATTTGTCTTGAGACAAGCTGTCTGAGAGAGGCTTGGCTCTCCAAAGGGGGCTAGCTGGAGACATACAGTCCTCAAAGTCCCTTGCAGTGGAACAGAGGGCACACAGAATTTGGAGGGGGAGGGGAGGAATTCTGCTACAGCTTTGTACCAGCTTACCAAGGGACCAAGTATGGGTCCTTTCATTCACAGGATGTATAGCAAAAATCTTTCCAGATTTCAGATTCTACAAGTTGACAGAAAGTGCCGCAGGAGGCTATAAAACATTATTCTAGGCAAAAGGTCCCAAGGCTGGGGAAAGTGAGAGCTAAATTCCTACTGTTTTCCCTTTTGAGGTCCCCCCTCCCAAGGTAAAGCCTCAAAACCCAGTACATAGCTGCTTGGTGATCTAACTGGACATCCTAAGGATGTTCTTAAGATGATGGGCTTGTGGGATAGGCAGGCGACACTCAACGTTTATGGTGCCAGGTGTTGCTATGGCACTTTCACACGTCCTCTTTGATCCTCACAAAGACACACTGAGGCTGGTATGAATTCCAAGCTCTGAGAGATGAGGTAACCTGATCAAGGGCATAGCACTGGGGAGTGGAGAGCTGCCATTTAGTGAAATGCCAAAATGCTACATGCCTGCACAGCCCTCGAGCCAACCATGCCTACAGCAGGTCTCTGAGGCTGCAACATCTCAGCACTCGCTCCCTCAACCAGGAGTGGGCTGGGGTAAAAAAAGCTCTCAGGTTTCACTGTACCGAAGGACCTGGTGGGAGGGTCAGACACACCAGAGTTGGAAATGAAAGCAGATTTAAACAAGCTGCACTAACCTAGTCCTTCTAAACAATGTTTAATCATCTGGAACAACCCAGGAAGAGCAATAAAGGCTTAGACTCTTGAGACTTAGAACCAATGCAATGCTCAGTGTCTGTGCAGGAAAAAGGAGCACAAAGAAAACTAGAAAAACAAACTGTACTTGTTGCCTATGAAATCTTTACCCCTTTACATTTAACTCAACTGCTTTCCAGTCCAAAGCTCTACACACTTCATGTGGACCTTTTTAAAGCAGATATTGGGCCTGGTGACTTGCCTGGAATGTTTATCTTTATCTGAATCGCATGCTCAGATTTCTACTTTAGTGCCCAGTCACTAGACCATTCAGAGTGGTATTTGACTAGTTTAGATTATGGAGTTATCAATGATCCTCTATTTACCGACTTAAGATTCCTAGCCTTTTGCGAAGAAATATGCTACCTAATCCCTTTTCACCCAGAGAATGGTATATTGAAGTTGAATTGGTATAGAAAGGTGTCTTTGTGGCACAAGCTTTATTTTCTTATCCCTCCACCTTCTGCAACTACCATTACTTTAAGGAAAAGCCAGGAGAGCCAATTTTATTTCGAAATCACATTATGATGTAGACTCTCTGTATGTAGGATTATAAGTGTCACAAGTGGATCACAGGACACAGGCAACATGACACCCTGTTATAAAGGAAAAGCCTGGCGAAGACTCCGAGAACAGCTTGTCCAGGGCGTCTCATGGCATGAAGCCAGCTGGAAAAGTGCCTTCCCCATCAATGGATGGAGATACATTTAAAATGGGAGGCCTATCTATATTTCCAGTTCCAAGACCTGGTGTAAAAGGTTTTGGTGGTCAATGTCCCCAATCCCAGCCTAAAAGAAGGGTTTGGTGATGTACATAATGTTTATTCTTTTTTTGGGCCTAGCAGCTCTTCAATTTTTTATCTTAGTGAAAAGCATACACTAAATCTTTTACTTAATTTGGCATCAATAACAGTTTCCTTATAATAACCATGCCATTACTAATACAGAAAAAAGACTGAGATATATAGATTGTGTCACAGAGTCCTGAAATTAAACTTTCACTCAAGCAAAAATTGAGTCTAATAGAGTCTGATGTTTAGAATGAATTCCCACCACTTGAAGACTAGCAGCAGGGCTGAATTTATTAAGCGTACTCCTTGGAGGCAAGGATGGTTAAGATTTGTCTCACACATTTCAGGCATGTTGTCAGGAGGAGATATTCCTGGAAAGGGATGGAGCATGCTTGGAAAGGTGAAGGGTCAGTGAAGAAGAGGAAGATCCTCAACTAGTTGGATTTACAGTGACTCCAGCATTGCACTCAAGTGTCAGAGAAGAGGGTACATAATAGGGCAGGGTTCAGATCTGCTGGTCACAAGGCTGTACCTGACAACACCTAACAACAACAGAACTCAGTAAAGAACCCTTTCTCTAACTCTAACAGGAATGGGTTGTCAAAGGCTGCTACAGAGAATCAGCCTCACTCACATTTGCTAAGGGACAAGAGACTACTCTTGGTAAAGGAGAAAGTGCTTTCAGATTCCAGGAGTTGAAGTGTTGGCTGTTATACTTTAGTCTTCCCTGACCTCCCATGTTTGTTTGGGTTTCTTCCCCACTTGAATGGAAAAAAATGGAAATTTTTTCATAGTTTCATAAGCTCCAAGTCCAAAATCAGAGTGCTGGCTCTAGGGGAAGGTTTCTCTCTTTAGCTTTAGGCTTCCATTTCTTGGTTCCTTTGCGCTCTTATGTGCCATGGCATCCAGCATCCATCATCCCTCAACTAAGCATTCCCTAACTTCACAGAATCGCTGTGAGTGCAGGACAGGTGAGCTCTCCTAAAAGCAGGCATTCCACACTCACTGGCTTAGAAATACTGCCCTACTTGCTGGAGTGGCAGACAATAACTTTGCCTCAAGGGGCTGAATGATTGTAGTAGTTGAGCCAGATTCTAAAGTGTCCTTATATAATGACAATGAGAACGGTTTCAAGCAAGTATTTTGGCTGTTTGGAAATCTGCTTTAATGAGAACATTTATGGATAAATAAAAGCTAAGTTTAGTCCCATGTATTATCTAGTAGGTATCATCCTGTACTCAGTGCAAATCTAAAAAAAAAATAATTGTATAACTTGTTTTTCCAGAAATTTAGAGTTGTCCCTGTGGAACAGCACAGTCCATGAAAGTGAGGAAGTGACTTGGTTATCACTGATCTTATCTATCCTAGAGTTCTTCCCAAAATGATAAATCAGTTAAAAAAATATACGTAACAAATATTACTGAGAAAAAAGAATAACTGTATGCCAAGAGATAGACCGATATAGTAAATCCAACAATGGGCTTAAATACAGCTGAGACTGTAAAGATAGTGCAGGATGGGGGGGGTTCTGCTCTGCTGTTGAGAGCTGCTATCAGTCAGAATGGGCTAAGTGGTACCCAAGACCAACATGCTACAGAAGAGTTGACTGCCACTGCATGAGGGTAGAGGCTGGTGTTGTCAAGGATTTACGCAGAATGCACAGGATACTCATCGGTAAGGTGAATGGCTGTGCAGGAATATGCTGTATTGGTGTGCCAGGCTTTTTATTTTGGTGGAAAAGGGAGAAGGGGGAGGCTAAAATTCCTAATGAAGTTAAGATGTCATACTGAGGGTATTTCGGGGTTACTCTTTTACTATATAAAAGCTTGTTGTTTAGCTAAATCACAACACAGAAACTTTCACATACCTGTCTTTATTTTGCTTTTATTTGTGATTCTATTTAAATGAATAGAAAGGTTCACACAGGTTAATAAAAAGACAGGAACTTTTGCTGTATGACTGCAAAACAACAAGCTCTCCCAGTGTATGCTCATGGTAGCATCAGATAACACCCAAAGGCCCTCCTCCTCCTCATTTTCTGGGCCAGTCCTGGTCAGTGCTTCGCTTGTGTAGTGCTCCTTTTGTACCATTTATGTACACTGAATGCAAACACAGAAGAATACAGGATTTAGTACTAAGGTCTACTAATCCTGTAGTGTAAACATGGTACGGTGTGGTATGGTAAGGTCCTACTCACCAGGCTGGCAAGCATATAAGGACCAGGGACTGAGCAAATCTTGATCAAACCTGTTAGTCTCTCACTAATTAGAAGTAAGTCTTTATCAGCATAATGGTCAGAACAAGTAAGGGTCTCTCAGGAATACCTGAACCAGGGCCATTCTTTGAAGGAAAGGCTTATCAGTGATATGGCAGGGTTACTTCAGCGTAAGTGAACCTACTGTAGATGCATCAATATTGGTATTAAAGCTTCTTCCATGTGATAGCCTCCCAAAATTCTAAGATGTGCTTGATGTAAGTGCCGAAGACACATATAAGAAATAGGCAAAGAACAGAAAATAAACCTAATTTTATACATGAGAGTGAATTACAGAGCAGGCTCAGTTCACAAGTCTTCGAATTGTAACAAATCTGTACTTAAAAGTTTAAGTCAGGCAGCCGCAGATCGTGGGCGGAGTGGTCGCAGATCGTGGGCGGAGTGGTCGGCTGACCTGAACAAGGCGGAGGGTTGATACAGGCCGCTGGCCTCGGCTTTAGGCTTGCCTGCGCCATGGCGAGTCAGTCGCAGAGCATTCAACAGCTGCTGCAGGCGGAGAAGCGCACCTCCGAGAAGGTGTCAGAGGCCCGCAAGCGGAAGAACCGGAGGCTGAAGCAGGCCAAAGAAGAAGCGCAGGCTGAAATTGAACAATACCGCCTGCAGAGCGAGAAAGAGTTCAAGGCCAAAGAAGCTGCGGCTCTGGGATCCCACGGCAGTTGCAGCACTGAGGTGGAGGAGACCCAGGAGAAGATGACTATCCTCCAGACCTACTTCCGGCAGAACAGAGATGATGTCCTGAGCTTTGTGTGTGACATCCGGCCCGAAATCCATGAAAACTACCGCATAAATGGATAGGAGAGGAAGAGACCCCTGCTCCATGGATTGGCGTTTTAGATGCTGTGACGTGGAATAAGATTTAGCAAAGCTTTCTTCTTGTGACAAAGTGTTAAATTATTTCTGTATATTATAAATTCCTTTACTTTTTGGAGAGTAGCAAAACCTAGTACTTTGTGTAGATTTAGAGCTTATCCAAAGATTTCATCTTTTTACCTCATATTTCTTATAAACTTAACAATTTTCTTAGGCTTTTTAGCTGTAGTTAGCATATATCAATATGAGTTCTTTCTTAGATAGGTAGTAAAAGGAAAACAATTCTTCAAAGAAAGAAATGGGTTAAGTATTTCATTTCCCTAAATCTTTCTTGAAGGTCAGGGGCTTTATTGATGAAAAAGTAGTAAATAGGTTTTTTGTAACTTGTTTGAATAGCAGCCCGCCTTAAAAGAATCCTTTCTGTTAGAAAAATGAATAGAGGTTTTCTTTGCTATGCAAAAGTAGAGCCTTCTCGTGACACCTTTACTAAACCAAAATGAAATGAAGGTGCAGTTAACGTTCGTTTATGGGGGAAAATTTTTAAACATTCTCAACCCCCAAAATAAGTTACCAAATAATGCATAAAGCCAAAAAAAGTTAATATAATGTTCAGATAATTCAGAACTGATGGCTCAGTGTGGAAATGCTGAGTGTAGTAACCACAAAAGGAGCTTGGTAACACTGAATGCTTGGTGTGCACTGCTGCAAGAACAAATGCCTGGATGCTGGTTTCACTCTTTTTGCCTTTTTTCTGTAAAAGCAAAAATCCCTTTTAAATTTACTTCAGTTTATGGAAACAGGTACTAAAGAAGGCCCTTTGTTAAGTGAGGTGACATACAGCGACCTTTCGGAAAGCAGAACACACTTGTAGTCGTCTAGTTGGGGCTGCTCTTGAGTTTCTTGTAGAAGTTACTCGATAGTAGAATATGGAAACTTGTTACTTGTTATTAATATACTGGTAATCATTTAAAAGTAAAGTTTCTTTGTCATGCAAAAAAAAAAGTTTAAGTCAAAAAAAAGTAAAAAAAAAAGTTTAAGTCAACACTAAGTATACAGATTTTTTAAAAAATAATTTATTATTTTAGAACTTATTATCAACCAACTGATCCTCTGGCCAGTATGGGAGGAGACTGTCCATCTTTCTCCTGTGGAGCAGCTGGTGGCCTTGAACTGCATTCCTTTAGGATTGCAGTGTAGCTTCTTGCCACTAGGCTAAGAGCTCCTTAAGTACACTGATTTTTAAAAACGCTGTTAAATTAGTTTACATACTTACCTCTTTAAAATTTTTCTATTGCTCTTAATTTCTACAGGCTTACTGGGGACCATTTTCAACTATTCATCTTCATTTTCTCATTTTTCTTATCCGTCCTTCTTTCTCTATTCTTATTACATCAACCATCCTCCCATCCATCTAAAATTTTCCACGGTCAAAGGTAACTCCAAAAACCTTCAACTATGCCCTATGAATTACAAAAATAATTGTTGTTGTTATGTGCCGTCGAGTCGTTTCCGACTCATAGCGACCCTATGCACAACAGCCCTAAACCCTGCTCTATCCTGCGCCAACCGCACCGCCTCTGACACACCCATCCCGATTACCCCAGTCACTGAATCAATCCATCTCATAGAGGGTCTTCCCCTCCTGCGCTGTCCCTCCACCCTCCCAAGCATGATGTCCCTCTCCAAGGACCCGTCCCTCCTGGCAACATGTCCAAAGTATGTCAGACGAAGCCCCAGAATCCTTGCCTCCAAGGAGTAGCTTGGTTTAATCCTCTCCAAGATGAATCTGTTTGTTTTCCTGGCAGTCCAGGGTACATTCAGTACCCTTCTCCAGCACCACAGCTCAAAAGCATCCACTCTCCTTCTGTCCTCCCTAGTCATTGTCCAACTCTCTGATGCATAACAAGCGATTGCAAATACCATGGCCTGTATCAGGCGCACCTTAGTCTCCAGAGAGACACTGTTGCTCCTGAGTACCTTAGAGAGGTCCCTAACAGCAGACTTTCCCATCGCGATACACTTTTTGATTTCCTGACTGCTGGTGCCAAGAGTGTTGACTGTGGAGCCGAGCAAACTGAAGCTGTGAACACTCTCAATCTCTTCGTCATCCATCCTGATCCTGCCAGTTGGTCCAGTGGCGAGAATCTTTGTCTTCTTGACATTGAGCCTTAGTCCATACTGAAGGCTGCAGTCCTTGACCCTTCGCAGCAAGTGCATGAGGTCCTCCTCAGTTTCAGCAAGCAGGGTTGTGTCATCTGCATAACGGAGATTGTTAATAGACCTTCCACCAATCCTGATGCCACAATTATCCAGCCTCTCGGATAAACTCAAAGGTACTCAAAAGCAAAAAAAAAAAAGTCAAGGTTTACAAAGCAATGTAGAAGCCTTACTGAGTTTAACTCCTTATTTTTTTTTATTTATTATTTTTTTATTATTTTTACGTGTACCGTCAAATCAGATCTGACTGGTACAGGAGGAGATTGCCCCCTCCTTTTCCAGCAGAGCATCTGGTGTTAACTCCTTATTTTAGTGAAGACTTTGGAAAAGCTATTTGAGAGGAAGACCCTGGATGAGAGGGCTTGTTACTGTAACTAGGGCAAGAGGGGTAGACATATTGGAGTCAGTAGTAAGACTGGCTCTGGACAGGTCAGGGTTCAGAGCTATTGTACATAGGGTAGCAAAAGCAGCAGCAGCAACAACAACAACAACAACATTATTTGGAATTTTAGCCCAAAGGAGAGAAGCTTATCTGAAGTTCCTAGCCATGTGGCCACTGGTGCAAAAAAGAGTTCTGCTGAGGCCAAAGTGGGCTTACTTCCTCTCAGAATTCCCATTCAACTAGCTCTGTAATCTTCCTTCAACCACTACTCTTCACTTACACACCATCACCTCTCTTTTCTATCTCTCTTACAACTAATTCACAGGCATCACTCTCCAGTTGGATAGCCAAGTAAAAATAAGTGGTCTCTCCTCTATCTCTTTTAGTCAAATTTGGTATCACCTTGTCACTCCCCTGTGCTCAGAAGCATTGATGGCAGTGCTTCCTTTCACACTGTAACAGAATCTCCTTTGCATGTTTTTCAAATTTTCCTCTGAAATTTGTCCCCCCCTTTTAAAAGCATGCCCCACCCATTACAGCCAGCCTGGCCAGTGTCCCATGTGTCCTTTGGCACCCTCCTGCATGTGTTTCTACTTCAGCTTTAATCAATCACCCATCACGGTATCATGTCCTAGGCCCTGCCTTTAAACTTTAGTAAGCAGTTAAAAGTCAAGTGGAACTCAATATACCTCATCTTTAATAAGGTCTTACTCTTTCCCTGAGTAGTCCATTTTCAAATCAGATGCTAAATTCTGGGAAGGATTAGTACAGGCTGAGCACCCAGGAGGCCTTACTCATGGCTGCTAATTGTCAAATACAGAAACTACTTCTGGGTAAAGCAAACGGTTTTAACCGATTCTTGGGCAATCTAATCACAATGAGAAGACCAAGAGTCTCAAGTTTTTTCATGTACAGCTTTAGAAATGGTTTCACATTAAGCAAAAGCTCTAAGGAAGCCACTTTCCCCTCTGAAGTACAGCATTCTACACTTGTCCTGCAGAGTCAGTTGAGAACAAGTAATGTGAATCCTGTATTCCCCCCATTTATGCCAAGAGACAAAGTCTCACACTTTTGAAGTAATTAAAAAGTATGAATAAAATGTCTCACACATTTTATACAAGTAATTTTACTAGTCTTACCTTATTTGAAAACTTTTATAAGAAGTTAAAATGTTATATTCAGAATATAGTGGAGAATGTGTCCTTATATTCCAAATAAACAAGGACACTTGCTCCACTTAAAGTACAAGACTGCCTAGTGTCAGAGCACTTTCAGAGCCCCAGAGCAAATAAAGTAAAGGAAGATGGCTCTGAAGTTGTGGGGCAAAAAATAGAGTTCCTGGAGATAACAAGACTTAACAGGTATATGGTAAGAATCACTTGGAGATCTCTTAAGACTCACTTGAGATTTTGTTAAAATATAGATTAAAATTCTGTGTACCTGTAGTGGAAAAGCAAGTTCTTAACAGGAGGCAGAACCAGTTCTAATCCCTGGGTAAAACTTTACTGCTTCTTTAAAAAAATTTATCTTAGTATCATCAAACCCAACTATGCAGGCAAATCCCTTCTGGTATAGAATGTGTTATCTTGTGAACTGGGGCAGGTTCCTCAGTTGCTCTGCTACTTCTTCCTTGGCCACAAATTCTACAGCTCTGGAAGGTGAGTGAGGAAGTCTCTATAACCTAGCACCAAGTGTATGATGCTGTTAGGTGCCACTGGGTCACTCTGACTCACAGTGACCTCATGAATAGAATGAAATTCTGTTGGATCCTGCACGATCCTTACTACCTCTATTATGTTTAAACCCACTGTTGCAGCTAATACGACTAATCACCTTTAAGGAACAAATCCTACTTTTGCTGGCAAACTTCATCACAAAGTGGCCCAGAAAAACATTAAACTTAAATTATGTCCCTGGGTTCCAACCCATGGCCCAATTCCCAATTGGCTTTGTGAATGTGACAAAGTAATTTAATTTCCCTGTTACTTAGTAGAATGATGATTAAAACCAAAAAGGCCACTAAAGCACTGCAAAATTAAGAATAAAAACAGGTGTTGTAAGGAAGTTTGGAAAGTCTGCAGTAGTTTATGTACTGGCTGGTGTTGTCAAATCGACATTCTGTGACCCTGTACAACTGACAGAAATCCTGTCTGATACTGTGTCATCCTCACAATCAATTAAACCCGTAATTTATGTGTTAGACAGTATTAAGCTTGGTCCTTTCACGTCTATATTCACCAGTGGTTCTGGGGCAATCTTGCACCAGTAGGGCATTTTGAGTTAAACAGGAGTGAGACAGTGCTACTGCCATCTAGTGGGTAGAGGCCAGGGATGCTGTTAAGCATATTAGAATGTGCAGGATTTCCACAATCAAGCATATGTGGCAGAAAATGTCAATAGTTTCAAGGCTGAGAAGCCTTGCTCCATATATCACTAGTCTCATAGCACAGATGTCAACCATATAATGTTGTTGTTGTTGTTGTTATGTGCCGTCGAATCGCTTGCGACTCATAGCGACCCTATGTACAACAGCCCTAAACTCTGCTCTGTCCTGTGCCAATCGCACTGTCTCTGACACTCCCATCCCAATTATCCCAGTCACTGAATCAATCCACCTCATAGAGGGCCTTCCTCTCCTGTGCTGTCCCTCCACCCTCCCAAGCATGATGTCCTTCTCCAAGGACTGGTCTCTCCTCACAACATGTCCAAAGTATGTTAGACGGAGCCTCAGAATCCTTGCCTCCAAGGAGCCACCCGGTTTAACCCTCTTCAGGACAAATCTGTTTGTTTTCCTAGCAGTCCATGGTATTCTCAATACTCTTCTCCAGCACCACAGCTCAAAAGGCATCAATTCTCCTTCTATCTTCCTTGGTCATTGTCCAACTCTCTGATGCATAACAAGTGATTGCGAAGACCATGGTGAGCAAACTAAAGCTGTGTACAATCTCAATCTCTTCACCATCCATCCTGATGCTGCCAATTGGTCCAGTGGTGAGAATCTTTGTCTTCTTGACATTGAGCCTCAATCCACATTGTAGGCTGCAGTCCTTGACACTCTGCAGCAGGCGCTTCAGGTCCTCTTCAGTTTCAACAAGCAGGGTTGTGTCATCCGCATAACGCAGATTGTTGATAAATCACCCACCAATCTTGACCCCACATTTCTCCTCATAGAGCCCAGCCTCCCGGATAATCTGTTCTGCATATAGGTTGAAAAGGTATGGAGATAGGATGCATCCCTGGCGTACGCCCTTCCCAATTTTGAAGCATGCAGTGTTCCCTTACTCTTTTCTGACGACTGCCTCCTGGTCCAAGTTTAAGTTTCGCATTAGAACGATCAAGTGTTCTGGGATTCCCATTCTTCTCAGAGGCAGCCATAGTTTGTTATGATCCACACAGTCAAATGCCTTTGCATAGCCAATGAAACACAGATAGACATTCCTCTGGTATTCCCTGCTTTCAGCCAGATCCATCTAACATCAGCTACAATATCTCTAGTACCAGAACCCCTTCTAAACCCAGCCTGGACTTCTGGTAGTTCTCTGCTGATGTGCTGTTCCAGTCGTTTTGGATAATCTTCAGTAAAATCTTGCTTGCATGTAAAATCAATGATATTGTTCTGTAGTTTCCACATTCTGTTGGGTCACCTTTCTTTGGGATAGGAACAAATATCGATCTCTTCCAGTCAGTTGGCCAAGTGCTCGTTCTCCAGATTTCTTGGCACAACTTGGTGAGCACGTCCAGGGCAGCATCTGTTAACTGAAATATGTCAATTGGTATACCATCTATTCCTGGAGCCTTATTTTTTGCCATTTCCTTCAAAGCAGCCTGAACTTCTTCTTTCATCACCATAGGCTCTTGCTCATATGTTGTTTCATGAAATTCTTCTGTGTCTTCCAATTCCTTTTGATACAGTGACTCAGTATATTCCTTCCATCTTCTTTTAATACTTCCTGGATCATTTAACATTCTGCCAAAAGCATCCTTGATTATAGCAACTCGAGGTTTGAATTTGTTCTTCAGTTCCTTGAGCTTAAGATATGCTGAGCGAGTTCGGCCCTTTTGATTTTCTGACTCCAACTCCTTGCACATTTCATTGTAATATTTTGCTTTGTCATCCCGTGCTGCCTTTTGAAATCTTCTATTCAACTCTTTAGTATCTTGAATTCTTCCCTGTGCTTTGGCTTCTCTGCGCTCCAGTGCAATTTTCAGAGTATCTTCTGACATATAATAGGCTTCCAAAATTTTTATTTCCACTCAGACTTCCGTCCCAAATTATATTCAATGTGGCTGCAACAGCTTATGTGACACCCCTAACTCAGATGTTTACAGAAATGCTGTTCTTTTCTTCCTCCTTTCAATCCACTAGGAAATCCTGTTCTCTTTGCCTCATGTTTGTGGCTACCAGCCTATGCCAGACTGCTCTCTTTTCATGTGGTGACCCTGGCTTCTACGCTTCTTCACATTCTTCACACAGGGGCAAGAGTGGTCTTTTTTTTTTTTTCTTTCACTTAGCCCTAATCTTAACCCTAACTCTAACCCTAACCCTAGACGAAGACCTAGGTCTCGCCCTAGCCCTTACCCTAATCCTAACCTTTACCCTAACTCTAATCCTAGATGAAGACCTAGGTCTAGCCCTAGCCCTAAACCTAGCCAGAACCTAACCCTAACCACAATCCTAACACTAAACCTAGCCCTAAACCTTTTACAAAATGAAAGCAGACTACCTAACTCTTCAGTAACTTAAAATCATTGAATAGTTCCCTTTTTTTTCTTTAAAAAAAAAAAGCAGCTCAATGTTTTAGGAGGACCCTTGGAGGTCCTTCACAATCTAGTTTTCTTCCTCTGACTTCATCATTATCTACTCTCTCTCCCTTCTACACCAGGCAAATAACCTTTACAGAAATAAATTATGAATAAAGTGTGCTATAGTTCTACAACATTATCAAAAGAAGCTTGAAAATGCATTAAAAATATGCTGATGGGGCAGCATTTCATAAGCATTCACAAACCCATGGGGAGTGCTACTCTGTCCTACAAGGTCACTCTGAGTTGGAAGTGACTCGATGACAACAAGTGTGTTTTGCTGAATTTTTTTGTTGCTGTTTTAACAGTGAGTTAATGAAGACTTTTATGTCAACCAAAATCTACACTCAGTGACTATGGAAATTTCTGGAGGAAACTTTTCCTTTTCTGGATACTTGACAGGAAGGCTGACTTCTATAATTTCAGTAGCTACTGGGATTGGGGGTGAGGAGGATTGGGTATAGCAGTCACTTATTTGGTCAGTAATAGGCTTAATCCTCATTTGGAATAGTGTTGTTGCTGTTGTGTTGTTATGTGCCATCGAGTAGCCTGCAACCTTATGTACAGCAACTCTGATCCCTGCCCTGTACTGAGCCAGTCTCACTAATTCTGACACACCAACTCCTGTATAGTATACTAAAACGTATAAGCTTCCTTGTGAGTAATGATTAACTGAGCTAATAAAAATGTGCACTTGAACCTTATTTGTTAATTGGGAAGCATGTAGTAAGAGGCTCAAGAGGCATGCTACTTTTGGTACATCATGGTCTGACCACTTTCCAGTTGTCTAATACTGGGTTAGTCATTTAAAGTGCTATCTTAAATTTTAGCCACTGTAAAGTAAGTAAGGATGACAATAGTACCTCTTTATCATGGCTTGTATGGACTAAAAGAGGTGGTACTACCTTTGGGAAACAAGAATTTAGGGTGAGAGGCAAGGAGGTGACTGTTTTGGTAGTAATTTTTGCAGAAGCACTTGGCTTAACTATGTGTCTCCTTAAACTATGTGTACATCAATCATTTTAGTGATTTTTTAAAAAAATCCTACAAGTCTCTGGCACAATGCCTAGCACATAGTTTACAGCTCTGATTACTGCACATTCAATAGCCTTAAACGGAAAGCAATGTGCTTTTGCTACCTGTCCTCTGCTAGGAGAACATAAGCTGAATCAAATACCAAATGGTACAAGTGACTGATTTTCAGTTTTTATTTGCACCATCCTTAAACCCTTCATAGAAAGGATTTGCATCTGAGAAGGAAGACTGAGGTTTCATGGCAATGAAAGGTTTACACTGTGTCCTCCAATGCCCTGCCTAAGGACATCAGCTTCTTGCTTTTGGGTCCATTTTAGTGCCTTCTGAACTGGGCAAATGTCAGGCCTAATTCCACTAAAATATCCCTAACCTCAACCTCTTATTATTTATAAAGTTAAACTTACTGGCCATTTCAAAGTAGATACAAAATCTATAATAAATTACATTTTCCGGCCTTTTCCAAATCCCCCTACACCTCTTACTGAAATTTCTAACTCCTCATCTGGATAGAGGTGAAATTCTCCAACATTCTGTTTAACAGTGGGAGGTTAGATCGCTGATGTAGTTAAAGCAGATCGTTTCCCACCCTTAATCTTACGCATACTAAAGGGGACTGTCAGCGACCATGTGTGGGAGAGGAGTGGGTGGCAGTGTAGGCAGGCAGGGCAGATGGTACTCCACACTGGCTGATGCTGGAGGAGCAGAATGAACCTTCCTACAAGGATAATGGCAAGTTTCTGTTTCAGAACAAGTACTTGGTGGAAGTAGTAATAACAGTGGCCCAACCTATAATCCAGTTTAAAGGAGGAGTATATGACATGTACCAGCCTCAAACAGCTTTTTAAACACACACAAAACAGAATAGTCAACGTAGCAAAATAAGTCAATCTACAATCCTTTTGCAATTCACTCTGTAAATTACTATTCCTTTTGCAGAAAAGTAGTAAAGCACTTAGCCATCTTCAGGATTAACCCTTGATTTCTACCAGTCACACCTACTTCTGGCTATCCTGAATCAGATCTACTCGTGATTTGAAAGAGGACAATCTAATTTTAACGCAATTTGGCTTTTCTTTTCTCTTTTCACACTCTTTAAATTGTTCTTCACTACTCTCATACTATTCAGAGAAGAAATCCCCCACTTCCAGAGATAAGTGCTAGAATTCATGGCAAGATTAACCTTGAGACAAGATTAACCTCTGACTTCGTATCCTGAAAGGCACATAAGTTAATCATGTAAAAATAAAACTGCTCTCAAATGTTGCCAATACTCGATTTGACTTTTTACCAGGGACAAGTCAGCCACAACTGAGCTGACTATGAGGTCTGCCAACTTCTAATAAAAGCAAGGAGCCAGATTTATGAATCTTTGGAGCAGGTCAGCATATACTTACTTTTTTGACTCCTTTTGACAGCTCTCACACAAGGAATGAGGACAGGCACTCTGAGTTGTGAGATGCAGGACAGGCATTCCCACCCACAGCTTACCCTCAGGCCTGGAGCACTGAGCCCAGATACCTTATGATTATTCAAGAGTTCTCAGGATACCCAGTACTTCGCATTGACAGATACGCCATTATGTTGACACACTTACCCAGCCCTCATAGAGCAGATGCATGAAACAATCTTTTCATTCCATCCTACCAACCTTAGCAAGTTCAACTGTAACTGTGTAGGCAACAGGAAATTATACCTGCTTATTAAAACTGTGGTCATGGGCTTCCAAGAGCATCATGTTCTTTCTCAGTTTGGATAGCAGGCAGGGAATTTCTTTAGAGTAAGTCAACTCTACTGCCAACTCAGTGATCCCTGAATAACACACTACCACTCCCATTCTTCTAATAAAAAGGCATTTGGGAGAAAATAAAAACATCATCCCCTGTTCCTAATGAAAACTGTCCAGCTAATTATAAACACCACACTGGCTAAGAAAATAATTTGAGAAGTTGGACTCTATGAAGAGGAATGTGGCATCAGAATAGAAGACTCATCAACAACCTGCATTATGCAGATGACACAATTTACTTGCTCAAAGGAAGGTGGAACTGCCAGATGTGCAGGCTGGATTTAGAAGAGGTCATAGTACTAGGGATATTATAGCTAATGTTAGATGGATCTT
>NW_006399767.1:27228880-27239796 GCF_000299155.1 Elephantulus edwardii | reverse complement strand
ATGTTGCAAGGAGGGACTGGTCCTTGGAGAGGGACATCATATTTGGCAGAGTGGAGGGGCGGCGAAGGAGAGGAAGACCTTTGATGAGATGGATCGATTCTGTGACTGGAGAGGTGGGAATAAGTGCATCTGAGATAGCTAGGTTGGCACAGGATAGAAGAATGTATAGAGCTCTTGTATATAGGGTTGCTGTGAGTTGCAAGCGACCCGATGGCACATAACAACAACATGGAGGATCAAGGACTACAGCCTTCAGTACAGATTGCACCTCAACATCAAGAAGACAAAATCCTCCCCCCGGGGAGGAGTATCATGTAACATCATGATAGATGGAGAAGACTGAAATTGTCAATGATTTTATCTTACTTGGATCCACAATCAACAAACACACTTGGTATCATCAGTGAGGAAATCAGGATATATATTGCACTGCGCAAGTCTGCTGTCAGGGACATCTCCAAAGTATTGACGGGCAATGTGTTAGTCTGAAGACTAAGGTACCTCTAATTCAGGCCATTTTTTTGTTTGTTTGTTTTAGGCCATGGTCTTCTAAATCACTTGCTATTTCTCTTGAGAGGTGGACAAAGAAGAAAAGATGACTCTGACTTGTGGTGGTGGAAAAGAGTACTGAATGGACAGCCAAAAATAAACCAGATACGTCTTGGAGAAAAGTGCAGCCAGAATGTTCCTTAGATGCAAGGATGAAGCAGCTCTGTCTCACACACTCTGGGTGTGTTTCCAGGAGTGACTATTCCTTGCAAAGGGACATCATGCTTGGAAAGGTAGAGGGTCAGTGAAAGAGAGGAAGACCCTCAGCTAGATGAACTGACCCTGTGAGGGAATCAATGGGCTCATGTGTGTTGGAGATGATGAGGATGGCACAGGATAAAACAGGGCTCAGATTTGTGGTTTATAGGGTCACTATGAGTCAATTCACACTTGAAAGGCACCCGACAGCAAGAGGTACAAAAATATGTTTTATTCTTACCACCCAGGTAGTCGTTACCACTTTAAAGACTCAGCAAACAGGAAGTTCATAAAAAGGAAGATGCTACCAACAATATTTAGTTTACACTATAATCACTTCTTTCTGTCTCTTTTGCATCATGATAGTATTAGCCATGTTTTCCCTTAATTATCAACTGGGTCTCCAGCTCACCAGGAGGTATTTAGGGAGATCTCAGATTCACACATCAGGAAATATCTTTTAGTAATGTAACATCTGGATTTGATTTCCAATTCCACCTCTCAGTAATTATGAACAAGTTTCCTAGCCCCTCAGTTTTTGCTTCCTTATCCAAAATTGAGGAGAAATGTGGGGTCAAGACTGGTGGACGATTTATCAACAATCTGCATTATGTGGATGACACTACCCTGCTTGTTGAAACTGAAGAGGACCTGAAGCGCCTGCTGCAGAGTGTCAAGGACTGCAGCCTACAATATGGATTGAGGCTCAATGTCAAGAAGACAAAGATTCTCACCACTGGACCAACTGGCAGCATCAGGATGGATGGTGAAGAGATTGAGATTGTACACAGCTTTAGTTTGCTTGGCTCCACAGTCAACAGTCTTGGCACCAGCAGCCAGGAAATGAAAAGGCGCATTGCCATGGGAAAGTCTGCTGTTAGGGACCTCCCCAAAGTACTGAAGAGCAATGGTGTCTCTCTGGAGACTAAGGTGCGTCTGATACAGGCTTTGGTCTTCCCAATCACTTGTTATGCATCAGAGAGTTGGACAATGACCAAGGAAGATAGAAGGAGAATTGATGCCTGTGAGCTGTGGTGCTGGAGAAGAGTATTGAGAATACCATGGACTGCTAGGAAAACAAACAGATTTGTCCTGGAAAGGGTTGAATCGGGTGGCTCCTTGGAGGCAAGGATTCTGAGGCTCCGTCTAACATACTTTGGACATGTTGTGAGGAGAGACCGGTCCTTGGAGAGGGACATCATGCTTGGGAGGGTGGAGGAACAGCGCAGGAGAGGAAGGCCCTCTATGAGGTGGACTGATTCAGTGACTGGGATAATTGGGATGGGAGTGTCAGAGACAGTGCGATTGGCACAGGACAGAGCGGAGTTTAGGGCTGTTGTACATAGGATTGCTATGAGTTGCAAACGACTCGATGGCACATAACAACAACAACAACATCCAAAATTGAGAATGATATGTGTTAAGTACTTAGCAGCATGCCTGGCACATACTAAGAGTTAAAAAAACACAACTCTGGTATATACCTGATCCTACCACTTTATTTAGAACACTTCACAACTTCTAGCATGCCCATCTTTAAAAATAAATGATATATTCTCAAGCCAAATATAACTGTTTTAAATTACTGATGCTTTAAAAGTCTCACCTTTAGCAAAGATTTCATATATCTACTGGTATACATTTAAACACAGCACGAATTATTTTTCAAAACTATCTGTACTGGAATTAAAAGATGCATTGTAAAAAAAAAAAGATGTATTGTGATGGTAAAGTCTGTTGTTAGGGACCTCTCCAAAGTACTGAAGAGCAATGGTGCCACTCTAGGGACTAAGGTGCATCTGATACAGGCCATGGGCTTTGCAATCACTTGTTATGCATCAGAGAGTTGGACAATGACTAGGGAGGATAGGAGAACTGACTGACACCTTTGAGCTGTGGCGCTGATTCATCCTGGAGAGGGTTAAACTGGGAGGCTCCTTGGAGACAAGGATTCTGTGGCTTTGTCTGACATACTTTGGACATGTTATAAGGAGGGATCGGTCCTTAGAGAGGGACATCATGCTTGGGAGGGTGGAGGGACGCATGAGGGGAAGACCCTCTATGAGGTGGATTGATTCAGTGACTGGGGTAATTGGGATGGGTGTGTCAGAGGCAGTGTGACTGGCACAAGATAGAACAGGGTTTAAGGCTGTTGTAAATAGGGTTGCTATGAGTCACAAGCACATATCAACAACAACATCTGCATTGGGAGCTCTGATGGCCTAGTGACAAGACATTGCACTGCAATCCCAAAGGCATGTGGTTAGAGGTCATAGGAGCAGGATGGGCAGTATCCTCCCATGTGATTAACTGCCTCTTAAAACCCACTGGAGTGTCAGCTATGGGTCAGTTCTGACTCTATAGTACACAATAACAACATACAGGTAATGAAAAAAAAAACCCCAAACAAACCACTAAAACTATCTAGCATTTTCATTTCCTATTTCTCACAGAACATAATTTAGGTGAATTAATCTCCTGATTATATGTGTCTTAGTTATTCTGTCCTTAACGCTTACTGGTGTCCAGTAATTGCCCTTCCTGTATTCCCAAATCTTATCTAGCTTCTGAAAAGTTCTTTTAACAATGCTATCTCTATTTCTTCTCAGCCTTCCCCAATCCATTCTGCACTGCTAGTTAAAAATCATACACTTTCATCACCAAGCTCACTGATTAACACTATATACTCCATTTTAATGGAATTTCTAATTAGTTTATACATGCTTCATCTCCTCTACTGGAATATAATCTCATAGTGGGTATGGAACACATGTTTTATTCCCTCTTGAGTCTCCTACTATATGATGTAATTTCTCTTAAATAGGTACAGACATGTACTTACTGATGACTTTCTATAACCTTTTTATAAAATTTCTCAAATCTTAAAGCTGATGTTTCGGTCAGAAAACTTGCTGGATGCTTGTCAAAGTGTTTTCTGAGTCAGATTCAGTTTAGATTATGATAAAAGAAAGCCTTCAGTTTCTCTTTCGGATCCAAGATTCACATGTTGATGCAATATAGCCAAATTATCTCATAAATGCTATTTCTGAATGACTGAAGAGCCATGAAAACGTCACAACTTCAAGAAATATCTCAACAGCCTCTTCTAAACCCATCCCTTCCAAAAGCAGCAGCACCTTGTAGAACTCAGGGCATAGCTGGCAGAGACGAATTATCACTCCCCAGCCAGGAACCACCCTTCTTCCAACTCTACAATGACGGGCTCAAGTCAGGAAGCTCACAGCTGGGTGAAGGGACTTCTATTATACAAAAGTACTGAACAACTGGTTTTGCCAACTTTCACCTTCCTATTAAATTCAATAACCTCAAGTTTACATTCTAACAGACAGCTGGCACAGCCTAGGGTCTGGTTATCTTATCACTTGGAATAATTATATGCTGAAAGATTAAATCTGGGGGGGGGAGAAGAAATAAGAGCTCAAAGAAAAATTTTATTAGTGTGTTAGGATGGTAAAATCTTTTCATCAAAAACAGGTTATTTACTGCCTTGCCAATTAACTCCTCTTGTAGCCTATAAAACCAACCCAACTCTGCAAAAATTCTTTCTAAAGATGAGCCAATCACTCACTCACTCATTCACTTACTCACTCACTCAATCCTTTATTAAACTACTACTGAATGATGTCTCTCTTGCTAGACCATGTAGAGAAACAGGATTCAATCACCAGGTTTCTTATTTTGCCTCTTGAGCTAGACTCTCTCTAAACACACACTCATACCCCACTGGTAAAAAAAAAACACCATTTCACAACAGAGCAACTTGCACCTTAAATAAACATCAACTTTATTTTTAAAATTTAGTGGTGAACGCCAACATGAAGCAAGGGCAGGCTTAATGGTCTATGTGATAATGGGTCTAATGTCACAGTATGATTAATCAAAGAAGGTGGAACAGGGACGTTCAGAGGACCCCGCCACATAACCACTTAAAACAAGAAGCTCTCAGCAACAAAACTTTATTTCAACCAACAGAAGCAGCCGCCACCACCAATCTCTATCACCTGAGAGTGTGGAAGACCCTGTTAATCAATCCAGCACAGAAAAACAAACCAAGAAGGCAAACAACTAAGAACAGGGTCTCACAATAATCAAGAGTATTTAAAATCATGGTTAGCTAAATAAACAAAGAATTCTCTCATTTATTTTTCATATGTGAAAAAATATCACTTGGACCATCTCTGAATTGTGAGTGAGGAGGCTGATGGCTATGGCTATAACAGACTAAAATTATATCACCAAGGAGACATGCAAACAGGGTAAATAAAATAAAAGCCCAATGATATATTTAGAATTGAGTTTGTCCTTCCACCCCACCCCTCAAAATCAAAGAAAACCACCACTATGTCACCCAAAACAAACAAACAAAAAACTCAAACAAATCAAAGCAGAAACAAATTCTAAGGATATGTTGTTACTTTAGATTAGTACCTATTTACACTGTGAACATGACAGGTGATATTTTGAATTATTTTAAAATACTAAAGGTAAGGAAGAACTTTCTTCTTTCAACCCCAAACCAGAGCAGAGAGACAGGAGTAAATTATAAATATAAATATAAATGAAGCAACATCTACAGGACATGAAAATTTGGGGGAGGGGAGAAGGGGTAGGTTTTTGTGTTAATGCCGTTGGAAAGCTAAGCAGTCTTAAAGAACCTCCTTGAGGTGTGAAATTCTAGGCTTTTAAGATGTGCCATGAAGGGGTATCACAAATCCCAGTGCCCACCACCTACCCCTTCTCCTCTTCTCCGAGGGCACCTACCTTACTGTAAGTCACTACTGATAAGTTGTTTGAGTGACTGCTGGGGGATAGATTTACAGAGTTCTGTGAGAGTCTATTCTGATCTTGCTCAGTTTGGTCAGGAGCAGGAGCCCATGTGTTTTTGCTGATCGAGTCGAACTCGGAACCCCCAGGGTCTTTTAGGTTGTTTTCATCTGATTGTCGGTTCTTTTGGGGAGAGGCAAACGGGTTGAAGTTTCCTTCTACCTTGCGATGTGGCTGCGTGTTGAACTCCGTTTCAAAAGATGACAGCTGCTGCGTTACTCCTAAAAGTCCACCCACCTCCACACTCAGAATCACCCAGATGACATCTGAAAGAGAAATGCAGCTCAGGTCAATGCTAATCATGCCTTCAAGGAAACTCTGCTTGTAAAACATTTACCAGTGGATTCTAATGCACAACCATATTTTGAAATCATCATTTCAGAGGACTAATATGCTTAATATACAAAAACTTAAAAGCTATTAGGGCCATAATTACCATTGTATTTTTGTGTTTTTTAACTTTTAAATTACTTTGTAAGTTTAAAACTCAGCAAATACAGAGCTGGTTTAATTTTTCAGTTTCCAAAAAGCAGCTTATAATTAGTAGAATTATAATGTTTCAGTATCTCTCTACCTTTTTTTTGCAATTTAGAGTGTCCATATGTTGTCCAAACCAAGACAACAGATAATGAAAGAGGAAGCCAGTTTTATCAGCACAATAGGTGTAAACCAGGACTAATACAAGCGAACAGGGACATATATCCCTCTGGCTATTATCATCTATGGGATCAAATATACCAAGAACGTAGTGGGCCTCAGAGTTTCTAATTAATCCAAATTAATACTAAATTTTTCTCAAAATTATAAAAAGAAACCCTACTTGTTTATATTTAAAACTACGTCTATATCTACAGTTTATTTTTTAAAAAAGATGCACCATATCACATTTTGTCAAAATCCTGTTCTTGAATTTCTCAAATGCCAAAGCTGTTAATATAGAACTATTGAAAAATGAAGAATCCGTTTTCTGTGATGTTCAGCACCTACTTCAGAGAATAGTGGCAACTACTTTCCTGCTGGTAGCTTTTTAAAAAGTAAAGTACAGAGAGGCCAAGAAGCTTTGAAGTATATAAATTTTGCTGGAAAGAAATATAAAATATATTTCAGGTAAAAACTGCTCAAAGGCTGAAAGGAAAAGGCAAATAAATATAAACAGGTAGCTATCTAGAAAAAGAGAAAAACAAACCTGTGCTGCATTTCTAAATGTTTAATTTGGGTTCTGTACTTCTAGAAGAGGAACAGTATTAAATGTCATAGTCAAACAGCTCTAAATCAGTATAAGTGGGGATGCAGTGACCTCTGCTGTTCACTTGTAGAGTCAGCAAGCACTATACTGTCTAACTTGAGACACATTTATCATTAAAGTCGTAGTCGATCTGTATTTGAACAAGTACTACAGAAGTTCAATCTGTTAATTTTAACATTATAAGCGAGGGTAGGCAGCATGTGTCTTAATTTAGAAATCTAGGGCAGTGCCATGAGTGCTGGTCAGAGGATTTTGAACTCAAGGTTCTAACTCAATCAACTAACACCTAGTTGATATGGGAAAGAACAATCCAAAGGCAGGTAGCTTGAGAGAGGTCATCTCGCATTCATTCTCTCCTAGCTTTCTAAACAATGGCTGTATTCTTTCACTGTTCAATTTTTCTCAATTGGATATGATCTGCTTTAAAGTACATGTATTACAACTTGTCTTCCAACTCTGTTTTCCAAAATCCTAAGTACAACATTTAATATACTCAGCTGTACATCATACGCTTCATTCTCTTAGCTTAGGATATTAAATGCACAATCTTCCAAAACGTGCTAGTAAATGAGACTGATGGCAAGCACACTTCCTGCCCCTTTGAAAATAAAGCTTCCTTATTATAACTGAGCTTATTTGAGTTTTAAGCTACCTCACTCCTTTTTTGACTGTACCTAACTATTGCTGTGTTCTGTTCACAGGCTCTATCCAATAATTATGAAAGGAAAAAGCCACTGATTTATAAACATCAATAATAAACACTCTTGTTCTTAAGTTATGAGGCTAAATCATTATGAACAATAAAGTATGTCTTCTACATGCTACTGTCTCCGCTAACTCAATAATACCTCTTAACAGAATGCTTTGTTTCTTGAGATAAGAATGATCTTTAATTTCTTAAGAGGTAAATCAGTGCCATCTTGGAAGAAAGAATTCTTTTTTTTTCTTTTTGGTAGGAAAGATAGTTTATTGGATTCGCCCTCCCCGTAAACTGTAAACATGAAGGCTCCGTTCCAAACACTGCCCTGGTGCTCGGCGAAAGAAAACCGAGGCACCACCCAAGGCAATGGGTCCGGCACAGAAGCTGCTGCGCTTAGTGGACACCGGAAGAAATAATTCTTTTAAGAAGGAAAAAGGTGAAATCAAAATGGGGAGGAGAAAAAAGAATGAACTTTAGGCCAGATAATTTTACCATCTGTAATTAAAAAAAAAATCACAACTGGATCTTAAGTGGCCTCTAATACAAATGCTTCATTTTCTGGATAAATGATCTGAGCATTCAGGGTGTGTAAGTGATGAATCCAAGGTCAGGTCAGACTAAGTGGTGACAGAACATTCTAAGCTCTATTGTAGCTTTTTTAATTCTACACAATAGGAACTTGGGACCAAATATTCAGCAAATTAAAGTTACAGTTACTCAACTCACTCCTTTCAAGTAAATTGAAACTCATATACATCCTCCATCAAGTTTCCCAGGCTGTAAATTGAAATAAGGGAGTTCTGGCAGCCTAGTGGTAAGGAGTTGCGCTGCCAATCCAAAAGCACGCAGTTTGAATCTGCTAGCTGCTCAGCAGGACAAAGATAGGAGATCTCCTTCTCTGTGATATAATGCCTCTGAAAACCCACTGGAGGGTCAGCTATGGATCTGTTCTGACTGTATGGAACACAACAATAACATCTTAAAGAGGTAGATCTGGCAGAATCACACATTACGGACTTCACCAGGGCTCCTACAAAGTTATAGTTAAGTCATCCTCATTTCCCAGTCCATAGCATGTTTACTCACAGACATATGATCGACAATATCAGCAACAAGAATATACCAAAGGATGTTACAGAAAAGTAGCCAAAAAATAGTGCCACACTCACAGTTAGGACTTAGTAAACAGATGGGAAAACTTGACCTTAGAAATATCTGGTCTTTTAGGGATTCCTTAAAAGTACTGAAGCCAGAGATTTTTGGATCTAGAGTTCTGTAGATCTCTTATTCAATTTGCCCTTTTACAGATGACAGAATCTTACTGTTGTTGAGTACTGTAAAACTGGAACTGACCAATAGCTGACCCCCTGGTGGGTTTTCAGAGGCAGTATCACACGAGAGGAGACTGCTGATCCTTCTCCTGTGGACCAGCTGGTGGACTCGAACACCAGTCTTCAGGATTACCGTGCAGCTTCTTGCCACTAGGCTACCAGTTCTTCTAAGTAAGGATAAACTTAATTTTGCAACAATATAGTATAATAACTAACTAAAGCGAGAATGTAAAACAGTTACAATCTTTCTTCTCAGAGTCACTGGTAGACTCAGACCACCAGACAAGTGCAGTCTTTGGGTTAGCAGCACAGCTCCCTACAGACTAGGCCACCAGGTAAAGCTCAGTAATTTTATGTATGTATGTAGGCATGTCTGTATGCTAGCCCTTGTTTAAATATGAGCACATATTGACATATGACTTGAATAATTTAAATCCATAAAGATGGACATTCTTCGCCTGTGTGATTTACAGCCTCCCAAAAACAAGACGGAGTGTAGCTGTGAGTCAGCTCCAACTCAATGGTAATTAGTAGTAGCTGTAACAAGTATAGGGAGCTCTGGTGGCATAGTGGCAAGAAGCTGCACTGCAATCCTGAAGGCATGTCGTTCGAGGCCACCAGCTGCTCCGCGGGAAAAGGATAGGCAATCTCCTCCCATGTGATTAAATACCTCTGAAAACCCGCCAAAAAGTCAGTATAGGTCAATTATAACTCAACAGTACACAGCAACAACAGTAAGGAGACCAGCCAGGGGTTTGATTAAATATCATTTCCAATATAAAGATATCAATATGCTGCACTTAGGTAACCTGGGGTTGCTGTGATGCTGAACCTTGTGCCATTGGGGTATCAAATGCTGTTAACGGTTACCCATAGTGGACAGTGCTTGAGGGAGCTCCCAGTTTAAGACAGTTTTGGAAGCAAGAGTGGCATCCACTTCCTAAACAACATGTCTCCAGAAACTATGAACTTTGATTAATGTAAATAGTTGTAGAGGGGCTTCAGGCCTTTGTTCATAGGGTTGCTATGAGTTGTGCTTGACTCAAAGGCAATCAACAACAAACAACTTAAGAAGCAAGAGTTTTTTTAAAAAAAATAGCTGATTCTAAGACTAGGACAGGGAAAACACAAGATAAGTATGTGTACTTTCTAATGTCAAAGGAAGGAAATGCTCAAAACTCCAAACACAGAAGCCAATGCCTAAGAACTCCATATGGTCAAGCATGAACAATCTCAGCAAAAACAGACAAGTAGCACTGAATTATAACCAAAAGTATAAAATTACACATTAGTCTACAGTTATAAAAATGGCAGAGGTGACATATTCCTAGAGAAAAATTCTAAACAATCTATGACCCCCTTTCAGGAGGTAGATCTTAATTCCATCCTTTCTCTTCCTACCTCCTCAGTGTTAATGTGACCTCAATGTCATGATTTAGATCCAAAGAATACATACAGGAAGGAAAGGGAAAACAGTAATTTTACAGTAGAGAAAGCTGTTAAGCACATTAGTTAAACAAGTAATCAAGGTTAAAATGACGATGATTATATGTTACTCTTAGGTACTCCCCATCTCCCATAGGGCACTTAGTCTGTGATGTTTCTCACACTCAAAACATCAGTCTTTTAAGTAAAACATCTAACATTAGTGGACATTTTATGGGGCACTTGCCAATATTGCTCAAGATCCTAGGGTTATGAAAACCAAGAGAAGCTAAGAAACTGCTACAGACATTTATTAGGGAGATAACGACAACTAAATGTAATGTGGTGCTGTGAGACTGGTTTCAAAAATAGAGAGCATTACTAAAAAAACTAACGAAATCCAAATAAAGTCTAGAGTTTTGCTAATAGTAACATACTAATGTTGCTATTTTAGTTTTAAAAGTGAAACCACTGTTATCAATGGGTAACTGGGTATATAGACGCTATCATTTTTCCTATAGGGTTTTCTGCTTGGCTCCACAATCAACATTCTTGGCACCAGCAGCCAGGAAATTAAAAGACGTATTGCGATGGGAAAGTCTGCTGTTAGGGACCTCTCTAA
>NW_006399767.1:27222343-27227640 GCF_000299155.1 Elephantulus edwardii | reverse complement strand
GAGGGCAGGGGAGGGGAGAAGGGGGAGAGGAAGGGAGGGAAGGGGTGGAGGCAGAGAAAGAACTTCTTAAAAAGAGCTGAAATACAAGAGTTCTAACACTGAAAGGTCAGCAGGAAATGCAGTACGAAAGACAAAATCAGCAAATGATGCAATGAGCAAGAGAGCATGAGCTTACATCTTCCTTCAGACTGGAGGCTTGCTGGCATAATGGCTTGCCTCAGCAAAGACCCGTGGCTAAGAGAAGGGCCTACTGTAGGGCAGACGTGGCCAAAAGCAGCTAAGCGCTGTCTTGGTTAGAAGTTGTTCTAACAAACTGCATTTTGTTTGAGTTGTGTACAGTTACTTACAAGTTGTTTCTGATCCTGAGACCACACAACTGCGAGTATGGCCTGTGAATTCCAAGTAACCATTGCAACGAATTATGCATTTCAGTAGAAAATGCTGGTGGGGGGACAGCTGGTATCAGAAATGGTGAAGAATTTGATGACTGGAGATTCAATTGACTTCCAGCTCATGACAGCTTTGTGCTAATTATGGTTTTTCTAATCAAAGACTGGTGTGTGTATATATATTGAAAATTATTGTAGAGGTCAACTTTAGGTTTAAAAATGATGGATTAAAATCTTTCTTGAAGGTCAATCCATCTTCAAAACAGAACAGAAATCTCACTTCCCCAAGGATTAAAAAACAACATTGGTCTAAAGTAGTAAACAGGCTATAATCAGCTGCTGGCTATAAACTGTGGGCTCACATTTCATCTGTGTAGGAAAGAGGGTGTGCACTGCCTAACTTCAATGAGAGACATTAAGAGAGTTAGCACACAGCAAGTCTAGAGGATTGAAATACATCTGACAGTACGAAGCACAAAGATCATTACTACCAAACATTTACAGGCTAGTCTCTTGGAACTACCATGAAACATGGTTATATGTGAAAGGCACTTCTAATTCTCTCTTCACTAATCTTTCTAATCTGTATTTCCAGCCTGCATTTTCTACACACTTTTTTACTCGACAGAGTTGTCCTTGACATACACCCATGGAACGAAATGATTCACCAAAATAAAACCCATTTTAGATCAGTAGGTTGGCTGCTCAAATCCATCTACATATGCTTTCTAATAAAGGACTCATGATCTACTTCCAAAAGATTATAGCCACTGAAAACTGTATGCTATATAGTGCTACTATGAAACACAAGTTGAAAGTAATTCAATGGTAACTGGTTTTGATTTTATTTTTATGCTAATAAACTTATAGCAGTGAAGTCTGCAGGCTACCTACATCAAAAGCATCTTGGTTATGTGTTTAAAACTATAGCCTCCTGGGCTCCATCTGCAATGGACTAAAATAGCATTCATATAAAAATCTGGTTTACAATGATACCTACAGAGCAGCAGTAACAAAATTACATAAAGTGTTGAGCAAAGCTGGTGTAAAAATTTCTTTAAAGTGTCTGAGCAGCTGATGAATTTGAACAGCCTGCCTTTGGAATGTCAGCTCAGCTCCTTACTACGAGGCCACCAGATGGAGAAGACTTTTTTCCCCTTACATATTTTGGATATATTATCAGAAGTGGTCAGTCCTTGGAGAAGGATACTGTGCTTGAAAAAGCAGAAAATGGCCAAAAAGTAAGACTGACACAATGACTCCAACAAGGGGCTCAAGTGCAGCAGCAATTCCGGGAGTGGCATACTTCCTTCTGCTATACACAGGCTCATTCCGAGCCGGAACGGATGAGATAGCACCTAGCACCAAGTGTTTATCTATATAATACATGTGCACTCCTCGTACCACACTCAGTTTTTACTGTTCCATCAATCAGAAAATAATTAATACTTATGGAGACAATTTTTCCTGGCAAGAAAGATAGAAGTACTAACATCCTAATAATTTAAACATCAAGAGCCTACTGAGCCTTGGTGGTGCAGTAGTTTAGTACTTAATATTTGAAGAAGAATAGTTCAAATCCACCAACTGCTCCACAGAAAAAAGATGTTGTAGTCTGCTTCTGAAAGGATGGAAACCCCATGGGCACAATTCTGCTCTACCCTTATGGTGTTGCTGAGTGAATGGCAATGGGTTTATAGTCTACTAATAATGCATAATCTGAATGGGTAATGGAACAATTGCAGGAAGTAATAAGGCATAAAGCTACACTCAACACTCTTCAATTTCAAAGCACAATTATGGTTATGGCTAACGCGGGGAATCACAACTACAGCCATAACACTTTAAAAGCCAAATGTGGGCAATTGGCATTAAATACACAGATTAAAAATGGTATTTTAACAATGATTTTGACATTAACATGGGAAAGCACTTAAATATAACACTGAATAATTGGTTTAACATTCAAATATTGTCCATTTTATATGCAAATAGATAGGAAATTGCTAGTCTATTTTATTCCTTCCTCATATCTGTCAACTTTCCCAACCAGTCTGACTCAAGTACCCTTGGTGCTCCTTGATAACTGCAATATTTTTTTTAAAAAGGACAAACTAAAATATTTTTATTTCAAACATCAAAAGTCAAATTCTGAGCCACTAACTGACTTACAGGGGGTGGGGGGGAATGTCATTTGTCTCGGAACATATGTAGGCTCGTGAAGAAGACACCTGAGCACCTGCTGAGTGAAATGGGTACCTCTGGGAACTTGCTGGGAGTTCTAGGAGGCAAGCACCTTTGGATTTAGGTGCATTGGGAGGGCGGAAGCAGTACATACTCAGCAGGGGGAACACTCACCAAACAGGGCAAAGGCCCATGTCCTGAGGGGGATGCTGAGCGCCAGAGAGAAGTTGCTGTCCTGACTGAAGAACTATAGAGTGAATGTTTCTGAACCCACATTGTTACTTCCATAACACACCTCGTGAGTACTCTCTAAGAGTTGTATGGGCACAACTACTAATTAGTTAACTCAGTAGAGAAGGAATGGTATCATGGAGGGAAAGCTGACATAACAATTGGGAGAATCTTTAGGGATGGGTATAGAGTAATGGGTGACCCCAGAGGAATTGTCCTTGTGCTGCTGATGTTGTTAATGGGCAATTTTCCTTCCTAAAAAATTAGAAGAGGTCTGGTTGCTGGCCCTGTACCTAGGCAGTTTTTACAGTTATGCTTCTGAAATCTTTCTACAGAGCTAATGTGTTTGTTTAGATGGAATGACAAAAATCAAATACCTTCCCCCCCCCTCTCTATTTTCATTATTGTTTGCTATAGGACAGGGAAGGGTTCAGAGCTGCTGTACACAGAGTTTGCTATACATCACAGGTGACTCGATGGCATCTTACAGTAACATACTACGACAGGTTTCGAAGAAGTGGCATCCACTTCCTAAATAACATGCCTCCAGAAACTCTATGAACATTGATAAATGTCAATAGTTGTAGAGGGGCTTCAGGTGTTTTGTTCATAGGGTCGCTATGAGTTGTGCTAAACATGAAGGCAATCAACAACATTATCATCATCTAGTATGCTGACCAATACTAGTTATCTGAGAATCAGCAAATTATATGCTGTAACACTGTAGGAAGTGCATTATGTCTAAAGATGTACAAAACAATGTAGGCAAGTTTTAAATACAGCTTACTGTAACATAATAAATTGGGGACTACTTATACTAAAACACACACACCCCCCCGAGAAATCTTATATATTCCCTATCTGTTCCTTCTAGAAGGCAAACTTTGGTAAAATTATCAACAGAAAATGCAAATTGCATTACTAATACCTTGCTAATCTTGATGAAAGCTTTGCATCCTAGCTGTTCTGGGTTGCTTTTCAAGGTGATTCTGACTTACTGGCAATCCCAAAGGATCATTCCATAATGCTTTCAAGGCTATGAGACACTTCAGATAACACACCAATTAAGCTCTCTCAGGTTTTATCACTGGCTTCAAAGAAACTAATCATAATCAACATCAATCAGTACTAGCTGGGCAAATGCAAGAAGAATCAGGAAAATACACTGATTACTCTCCTCAATATTTTCTCCAACGAGAACTCTAACAGTCCTTCAGTCATCAAATTCACCAACATAAATTACAGACAAAGAGAGTGACATAGTAGAACTCCTGAAGTTTCACCATCTTCTCTTTACTCATTTTCTTTGGTCTTAAAAATTTTCCAAATCTTTCTTTCTTTTTTAACTTCCACTGTGGGCCCTTAACAGTTTTTGATATCTTCTGAGCTCAGATCTAGATAGCTTGAGATACCATGCTGAAGCAGGTCTAGGAATGTCTATGGTTCTTACAGCTCCTTTGCAGCCCTCTGGATTCATCATGCCCATAAAAGAGAATTCACCTCATTGCTCCCTCACATCTCACACGCACAGATAATGTGTACAGCTGTAGCATGCATCATGACAAGAGAGTCTACAACTTTGCTCTCATCTCAGTGGTTGTAAATCTTCCTAATAGAGCTCTGTCATCTTCTATCTACTTCTCAATCTTCCATACAGACAACTAGTCACAATTAATCAGTCAGTTGTTTCAGTCTAAAAAATGTGAGACAGAAAAACCTACAAAAGCTGGAATCTGCGTAAGGCAAAAACTTGTTGGAGAAAGAAAATGCAACGATTGCAATCTGTCCAAAGTGGAAAAGACCTGGGCAAAAAAGCCAAGTTCTGGCTCTCACCTGATTCTGTACCTGTCAGCAAGCTGAAACTACTTAGTGAATACAGATTTAGTTGAGAAAGTTATTCTATACCACTCTATTGATTATTACTAACAATTTTTTTTACTTAAAGAGAAACAGGCATTAGCACATACTGCTGACTGATAAAAAAGCATATGTATTTCACAGATCTGCTAAGCAACAACCTGCATTTATACAGATACACAGCCTTGCCTGAAGAAACAGCCTTCAAAACGGATTACATCACATCATCAAGAAAACAAAAATCCTCAACATTAATAAGCAAGATAATGATAGATGGAGAAAAGACCAATGTTGTCAACAATTTCATTTTACTTGGATCTATAGTACTCACAATTTCATTTTACTTGGAACAACAATACTCACCGGAACATCAGTCAAGAAATCAAAAGGCATGCTGCCTAGGAAAATGTGCTGTCAAATATCTCTCAAAACTTCTAAAAAAGCAACCAGGGTCAAAGATTAAAGTGTGCCTGATATTTTTCAATTGCCACATACACATTTGACAAAGGGATAATGAATGAATAGATGAATAGATTTAGCCCATGTTGTTGTTATGTGCCGTCGAGTCGTTTCCGACTCATAGCGACCCTATGCACAACAGCCCTAAACCCTGCTCTATCCTGCGCCAACCTCACC
>NW_006399767.1:27211672-27221268 GCF_000299155.1 Elephantulus edwardii | reverse complement strand
GGCAGTTCTCTGCTGATGTGCTGTTCTAATCGTTTTTGGATGATCTTCAGTAGAATCTTGCTTGCATGTGAAATCAATGACACTAAAATAACAAACAAGTGTGTTTTGGAGCATTCAGTGTGCTCTTTAGAGGCAAGGATGGTGAAACCTATGTCTCATATTTGGGGCATATTGTCAAGAGGGGTCAGTCCTTGGAAAAAGGAAAAAAAGTGGAAGGTCTGCTAAAGAGGAAGACTTTCAACAAGATGAAGTGACACAGTGACTGTAACAAAGGTCTCCAGTAAGTCAGACATCATGGGGACAGCACAGAACAAAGCAAGGTTCTTAAGAGTTACTGTAAGCTGCAGTCAACTTAAAGGCACACACCAACAAGAGCACCACCCCCTGGGCAGTCTTATTTCCCTTTCCCTCACAATTTAGGTTCACATTCCATCTATCATATATATGGTAAAGTTAATACAAAGAGTTGGAAAACACTAATAATCTTACAAACACCTAAGAATAATTCTGAAACCCAACACTCTACTCAGGCCTTTCAGAATGTAACTTTCCCTTCTTATACAGTAAACAAAATTTCAGATAAATCTAGTTTTAAAGGCTTCTATATCGAAATTTCTTCATAAATAAAAATCAAATTCCTATAAAAGATTACAGGTATGGAGTATATTCTAGATAGAGGTATTATTTATACTATATGTCTATGAATGTGTATTTTATGGGGGGGGCCAATTTCACGCTCATTCTTAAGTATGCCTTATTAGCTGCCACTGAACTGGTCCCTGCCATTCTCATGCTATTTGTGATTCAAAGGCTTCACCCCTCCCCAATTCCTCACCAACAGGGTTTTAAATAACATTCCTAACTGGTTTGAATACATATAATCATTCATTCATATATATATATATATACACACACACACACACACACACATACACACAGAGTTTATATAGTTTATATATATATATGGTTTTATATCTAGTTTTTATATATAGTTTCTTTCATGTACATTCATATATGTATAATCACTTATCTGCCCCCTAATCTTTATTATCCTAATGATTCCCTTTCTCTTTTCTCTGTGCCTTCTTCCTTTCTTAGCCCCCTTTTGAACATTATACTTATTCAGTGATGTATCCTATTTTCACACTGGTAGTCTTAATGCAGTGTTTGACCTTATGTGCAGGAGTTATTTCATTCAGCATAATGCTCTCTAGACACTCCCATGTTATCTTTTATTTGATAAAATTGTTGTTCCTTAGCACTGCATAGTATTTAATTTTGTGAATATACCACTATTTCCCAATCCATTAATTTGTTGATGGGCATTTGGGCTTTTTCCATTTTCTTGCTATTGTGAATAATACTGCTATAAACACAGGTGAACATATCTCCATTTTTATCTCAGCTCTGATTTCCTTAAGGTATATTCCTAGTAGTGGAATAACTAGGTCATATGGGATTTCTATGTTCAGCATTTTGAGGAAACACCAAACTGCCTTCCACAGTGGCTGTACCATTTTACAATCTTACCAGCAGCGCGTAAGAGTTCCGATTTTTTCTGTATCCTCTCCAAAATTAGTATTCGCTGGGTTAATCCTTGATAAGGCAGCTGGGCTGAGATGGTACCTGATTATTGTTTTGATTTGCATCTCTTTGATTGCTAGTGATTTTCATTATTTCCTCATGTGTTTCTTAGCCACCCAAATGTCCACTGCAAAGAGTCTTTTTGTGTCTTTTACCCATTTTAGGCAAAGTTTTTAAAATTAAGAGGAAACTTTAAAAAATAATTTTTAGAAGAAAAATTGCTGGGAATATACACAGAACACATACCAGAATTTTCTACACGTGTGAGTCAATGATTACTACAGTATTGTGTTGTACAACCATTCTCATCGTCCTTTTCTGAACTGTTCCTTCACCATAAACAAACTCACTGCCCACTAGAGTTTCTATATATCCCAAGCTGCTCTTGTCAATTTAATTCCATAGATAGAGCATGATGCTGAGGAGAGGCAGTCTCTACAATTAGGCAAAATTTTATATGAAGGAGATGGCTGTGCCTTTCTTCCTAGTCCAGATGCTGTTATCACTGTATTGGCTACGGATGAAGTGCACTGACCAAGAATTCTATCACTGTACCATCTATGCTCCAGTGGTGATGTCCATAGGGAGCTGCAACACTAAAAAGCTTACTGTCTCCAGCATTTTGAACCCATCAGCATTAAGATTTATGGGTTGGTTCACTATGAATTACAATCAGCTCAAAGGCAGTGAGAAATAACATCCCACAGACATGGCTAAGTAACCAGTAATAATAAAATATTCCTATAGGTTATGTTTTTGAAAACTCCCCCAAGAATTACTTTTGAGAAACTTAGAATTCTAGGAGAGTGGCCTAAAATTCCAAAGTGAGTATAAGGACAGCTATATAGTTTTTCACTAACCAATACTGACAAATTTGTAATACAAAAATTAAAGAAAATTTTATGCTATTTAAATAATTACCAGTATTGTGAAATTATTTTTTACTTATCAACTCAGATCATTCCCCATTCTCATTAGTTTCTGTGAGAAACCAGTAATTCCCTTTTTTCATATGCACATTAAGCTAGCACTTTCTACAAACATTCAATACTTTTCTAGTTTTACTTCCCATGATTCCAAAGAAGCAGATTCTGGAATGTCTGAGATGAAAACAATCTTAAGGAAATTTTACTAGGAATAGTCCAAATAAGACAAAAACATACCTGAGGAAGGATTAAAGCACAGTATTTCCAAACAAAACGATGGTTAATAAGAGATCAAACACACAGTATTTATCACAACATATCCTGTTTAAAAGTTTTATATGCACTAATTCCACAAATTCCTTTAAACTCTACGAGGAGCTACTAGTTCTTCTCTATTGATAAATAAATCATCATTGAAGGTAAAACTAAAAAGCTACCAAGTAGTTTTTGTTGGGGTTTTTTTTGTTGTTCTAGGAAAACAAACAGGTTCGTGAAACCAGGCTGCTCCTCTGAAGCAAGGATTATGAAGCTTTGTTGGACATATTTTGGGCATGTTGCAAGGAGGGACCAATCCTGGAGAGGGACATCATGTCTGGGAAAGTGGAGGGACAGCACAAGTGAGGAAGACACTTGATTGGATGGACTGATTCAGTGACTGGGGTAATGGCGGTAGGTGTGTCAGAGACAATAAGGTTATAGATAGAACAGGGTTTAGGGATATGGGGTCGCTATAAGTCTCAAGCAACTTGATGGCACGTAACAATAACCAAGTATTGAACTAGAATTCAAACATAAGCTGTTTAATTTCAGAGCTCATGCTCTTGGGTCCGTATTTAGTAATAAAAGATACTTGAGAATTTAACCATAAATGAACTAAATTGTTCACTCTAGCAAGAAGTCCAGATTTTGTATTTGAGATGGCTGTCTAACACTTTTATTATTTGTTTACTCATTACTTACATGCTATATTCTCTCTCAGCAAAGAGAATTACCCACCCACAGAGACAGAAAGCAGATTAGTGGCTACCAGGAGGTGCAGGAAGGGAAGAGTGACTCTTTAATGACTAAGGGCTTTCCTTCTGGGGTGATGAAAATCTGCTAGAACTAAACAGAGTTCATGGTTACACAAAATGGTGAATGTATTCAATGTCACTGATACTGAATTGTTTGCTTTCATTTTATGTTATGTAAAATATATTTCACTGAAGAAAACCCACAATATTCTGGGTACAGTAAGCCAATGGAATGATATACAATCATGGAAAATGGTTATCTTTTCAAGAATGTTTAATGACAAGGAGAAGCCTCTAACACATTGGGAGGGAAGTAGTTTACCTAATTATAAAATGCAAAATAAAAAATTTTAAATTTTTATAGATATAAAAAACCTGAATTAAGATCATAAAAAAAAGCCCCACAAACCTTAACGAATCTAACAGAAGTGAAATCAATGTTATCTGACCAAAATGGAACTAAAGTAGAAATCATTAAACAAAAAGTCAGGAAAATTAAGCAATCCACTCCTAAGCAATGCATGGATCAAACAGGAAATCTCAAGGGAAATGAGAAAATAAAAATACAGAATTTCAAACCATGTGAAATACAACTACAAACATGTTGAGGGGAAATAATAGTACTTAATACCCATTTATTCCCAAATTCAACACAATGTGGAAATTACATAATATTATTATCATATGCAACGAAAAGACAGCTGATGATCATAGAAAACCACTCAGAATAGTACACTGACAGAGAACTGCCAGAAGTTAAAACTGGGTTTAGAAAAAGTCATGAAAACCAGGGATATTATTGCTAATGCCAGATGGATCCTGACTGAAAGCAGAGAATACCAAAAGAATGTCTACTTGTGTTTTATTGACTATGCAAAAGAATTTTAGTGCGTGGATCATAACAAATTTTCCTAACACTGAGAAGAATGAGAATCCCAGAACATCTGATTGGGCTCATGCGAGACCTAGACCAGGAAACAACAGACCAAGACAACACTGAATGTTCTAAAATCAGGTAAGGTGTACATCAAGGTTGTATTCTTCCTCCGTTCCTACTCAATCCTCAATCTGTATGTTGTGTTGTTATTGTTATGTGCCGTTGAGTCACTTGCCACTCATAGAACCCTACGTACAATAGCCCTGAAACCTGTTCTATCCTGTGCCAACCTTATTGTCTCTTGATACACCAACCCTCATTACCCCAGTTACTGAATCAATTCATCTTGTCAAGGGACTGTCCCTCCACTGTTCCGAGTAAGATGGCCCTCTTCAAGGACTGGTTCCTGGTTCCTTCCTGCCACATGCCCAAAGTATGTCAGCTAAAGCTTCAGAATCCTTGCCTCAAAGGAGCAGCCTGGCTTTACCCTTTCTAGGATGAACCTGTTTGTTCTGGTAGTCCATGGTATATTCAATGCCATTCTCCAGCACCAAAGCACAAAGATATCAATTCTCTATTATTCGTAGTCATTATCCAGCTTTTGGACACATAGTAAGTATCTGAAGACTATGTCGTGGATGAGACACACATTTGTCTCCAGACTGACATCACTGCTCTTTAGTATTCTGGAGAGGTCCCTTACAGACTTTACCAATGCAATTCGTCTTTTGATTTCTTGGCTGCTGGTACCGAGTGTTGACTGTGGAGCCAAGCAAACTAAAGCTGTTAACAATCTCAATCTCTTCACTATCAGGATGCTGCCAATCTGCCCAGTGGCGAGAATCTTTGTTTTTTTTGATGTTGAGCTTCAATCCATATTGAAGGCTACAGTCCTTGAGCTTCTGCAGCCAAGAGCCTCAGGTCCTCCTCAGTTTCAGCAAGTGCAATTGTGTCTTCTGCATAACGCAGATTGTTGATGAGTCTTCCTCCAATCCTGATGCCACCCTCCTCCTCATAGAGCCCAGCCTCTTGGATGATCTTTTCTGTATATAGATTGAAAAGGTATGGAGATTGAACACATCCGAGCATACACCTTTCCCAATTTTGAACCATGCAGTGTTTCTTTCATCTGTTCTGATGAATGCCTCCTGGTCCAAGTATAGGTTTTGAAGAAGCACTATCAAATGTTCTGGGATTCCCATTCTTCTCAGTCCGAGTTTGGTATGATCCACACAGTCAAATGCCTTTGCATAGTCAATGAAACAAAGATATTACTCTGGTACTCTTTGCTTTCAGCCAAGATCCATTAGTTCTAATATCTCTAGTACCACTGACTCTTCTAAACCCAGTCTGCACATCTGGCAGTTCTCTGCTGATGTGTTGTTTTAGTCGTTTCTGGATAATTTTCAGCATAATCTTGCTCGCATGTGATATTAATGATACTGTTCGAAAATTTCCACACTCTGTCGGGTTACTTTTCTTAGGAATGGGAGCAAACATAGATCTCTTCCAGTTAGTTGGTCAGGTGGTTGTCCTCCAGATTTTTTTGGCACAACTTGGTGAGCGCATCCAAGGCAGAGTCTGTTTGTTGAAATATGTCAAATGGTATGCCAACAATACCTGGTGCCTTGTTTTCTGACAATTCTTTCTGAGCCACTTTCTTCATCACCACAGGCTCTTGCTCATATATTGTTTCATGAAATTCTCTGTCATCCAATTCCTTTCGGTACAGGGACTCTGTATACTCCATTTTCTTTTAACGCTTCCTGGATCATTTAATACTCTGCCCAAAGCATCCTTAAGTACTGCAACTCAAGGCTTGAATTTGTTCTTCAATTCCTTCAGCTTAAGAAATGCTGGGCAAGTTCAGCTTCTTACATTTTCTAACTCCAGCTCTTTGCACATTTAATTATAATACTTTATCTTTCTGTGCTGCCCTTTGAAAATCTTCTATTCAGCTTCTTAATTTCTTGATTTCTTCCCTTTGCTTTGGCTTCTTGGCACTCCAGTGCAATTTTCAGAATCTCTTCTGACGCCCATGTAGGTCTTTTCTTCCTCCCCTGCCTTTGTAATGACCTTCTACATTCTTCATATCCTCTCACACATCTTCGGTCTTCCACAGGTCTTCAGTCATTGGTGTTCAAGACCTCAAACCAGTTCCTGAGAAGGTTTTGAAATTTGAGTGGGACAGATTCAAGGTCAAATTTTGGTTCCTGTGGATTTAATCTTCTTTAACTTCAGCTTGAACTTGCATATAAGTAGTTGGTGGTCTGTTCCACATCAGCACCTGGCCTTGCTTTCACAACTGGTATTAAGCTTATGTAGCAATTCTTTTCACAGATGTAACAAATCTGATTGGTATGCCTACCAACAGGTAAAATTCATGTGTATAGCCTGAGTTTGTGTTTCTTATAAGAAGTATATGCAACAAACATACAATGAGGAAAAAAAACTCACCCTACCAAAAGCTGAATTCTGCGAAGAATATGGCATCAGAATAGGAGGAAGACTTATCAACAATCTGCATTATGCTGATGACACAACCTTGCTTGCTGAAAGTGAGGACTTGAAATGCTTGCTACATGACTCTAGTCTTCAATATACTGTATCTCAAAATCAAAGGACAAATTCTGAAAAAATGGCAGAAGGCCATTACTGTAAAAACAGAAGGGTAATGGTAAAACATGTATGGGGGCCCAAGTGGGGAAAGGGTAGGTATAGAGCAGTGAGGGTGGGCAGGGGGAAAAATCACAGGGTTACACAATCTGATGGTGGAGGCGGGGGTAAAGGAAATGGGAAAGATCTGTGGGGACCTGAAGAGATGAGGTAATAGCTCAGATAGCTCAATGGGGATTAAGTTTATAAAACACAATGAATGAGAATGACTGTATAAAACACAATGCAAATGAAGGAAAGTGTAAAACACAATGTATACAAATTTTGCATAGAAACCAATATAAAATAAAAATATTTAAAAAAGATGGATTGACATTGTGACTGCAGCAATGGGTTCAAATGTGTTAAAATGAGGATAGCCTAAGACAGGATAAGATTCAGACCTGTTGTTTGGAGGGCTCTGACTTGTTGGCATCTAATAATAACAAATATTTATACTGTAAAGGAATATTTTCAAATCACTGACCTTAATTTCTTCCTTAATAAATGAGAAAACAAACTGGAATGGGGAACAGAAATCTATGAAATAGAAAAGCAAATGGAAAAAAAAAGCTGGCTCTCTGAAATGACCAATAAAATTGAGAAACATATCAAGATCACCAAAGGATAAAAGAGACAAATCAATCATTACTGCCATTGAGTAGGAGCCGACTCATAGCTGACCATCCAGCAGGTTTTCAAAGGCTGTCATTTGCAATGGAGATAGTCCATCTTTCTCCTGTGAAGCTGCTGGTGGGTTTTAATCTTTTCCTATTGGATTGGCAGTCCAACTCCTTTCAACTAGGCCATCAAAGCTCTACAAATTATCAAGACCAAGAATTATATTCATTATTAAAGATTATAATCTCTATAGACGTAGAAAGTATTAAAGAATACTAAAGGGGAGACAACAAATAACTCTACATACATAAATTTGACAGCTTAGATAAACAGAACTAAGTTTTTGAAATTATCCTAAGTCATGCAAGATGGAAGAGAAATAGTCTAAGTAGACCTATCCTATAATTGTAGTTGTTGTTGTATACAACTGAATAGGAACAGACCCCCTGCTGATCCTTCAGTGAGTTTTCAGAGGCAGTAAATTGCACTGGAGGAAACTGCCCATTTTTCTTCACAGAGCAACTGGTGGATATGAATCACACACCTTTGCGTTGGTACTGCAACTCCTGCCCAATAAGCCATCAGAGCTCCCTAAATTTTTATTAGGAAAATAGATTAAAAAATAAAAACTATAAAAACAACAACAAAAGAACCCCAACACAACAAACTCCAGTCACAGATGGGACTGGAAAACTTTATCAAAACATTTAGAAAGAATCAACATCAATTCTATATACTGCATTACAGAGGGGAGAAAATTGTACAATATACTAAATCTTGTTGATACAAGGGTCAAATCTACCAATCACTTAAAAGAGTAAATACCAAGTAATCTGATTTCCTTTTAGGGTCAATGTTCAATACTGACATTTCCATTATTAAGTGAGGAAACACATACTTTTTTTTTTCAGAAGGATTCACATTTACTAGTTCAAATACAGTACCTAACATTTGCAAAACATGCATTTAAATTTCACACTAATTGGTCACATTTTCCACAGGTAGTCAACTCACAAAACAGGCCCCATCCCTCACCAGCTGGCAGGAAGGGAATTAACAGAGGGCCTGGGTAGCCCATAAGGCCTGCCAACTACTATTTGGTCAGGCAGGGTTGATGAAACCAGGCTGGGGGGCAGCCCTTTGGGGACAAGAGCTTAGAGAAATCTCTTTTATTCAAATCCTACACACGACTGTGGGCAGAGATAGCCTAGGGTAGCCTGGGGCAGGGTCATGGATGTATATCCCAACAGGGCCTTTGAAGGTGTTTCTGGAAGGTGATGGTCCCTATGCCTTAGCGCAAAGGAAGGAAACAGAGGCCTCTACAAGGGGTGGCTGCACAAATTCTTCACAGACAAAAGGATAACAACAAGGAAAGCTGAACAAAGGAGTATTTTCCTCTGTAAAGAAAGGTTATAGAATAAAATATTTTCCAAATGAAAAATATTTGCCATTCTAAGGAAAAATCAATTGGAGCATTACATGGTTATTGTCAAACTATCATTACAGCAACAGAATGCAAAATTTGCTTTTCAGTGAGAGATTATCTTCTTCAAAGAGCCTCACCTTAAACTACAGGCTAATGAGAGATTTCGAAAAATAAAATTGCAGTTATATTTGGAGCAGTAATTAAGGAATAGAAACTACATCACAAACACTAAGATTAGAGATAAGTGCATACTGGTAAATTCGGCATTCATCATAATTTGAATGGAGAAAAAGGAAATATTTTTTTTCCTATGAGGGGTAGGGAGCTCTGGTGGCCTAGCAGCAAGAAGCTGAACTATAAATGCTATATGGTGCCACTGTTGTAGAATGAGGCTGGCACTGGGGTGGGGGTAAGACTGAGAAAAACTGGATGAAATATGTTTACGGCATTGAAGTCTATGAGGGAGAGAATAGTCTAAAAGTATTATATTTTAG
>NW_006399767.1:27208421-27211557 GCF_000299155.1 Elephantulus edwardii | reverse complement strand
TGTGCAGGGAGAAGGGTGCAACAATGAATGAATGGAATTCCAAAATCTCTGTAGATGTTCATTGAAATGAAAAATAAACAAACTAAATTTAAAAAAAAAAAAAAGCTAAACTATAATCCCACGGCACTTGTTTCAAATACTCCAGCTGTTTTATGGGAGAAGGATAGGCACGTTCCTCTTTCTGAAAATGCAATGGAAGGTCAGCTCTAGGTCAGTGCTGACTCAATGGCACAAAACAACATCAAGAGTAGACTTAAATAACACTTACTTTCTTATTCATAAATAAATAAATATATATTTTTTAATCCAGCATCAAGTCAATTCAATAGCACTCACTAAAGATCCTAGTAACAGCAACTAAGCAAAACTCACTTTAAGTATATAATATATAAAATAAGGTGGGAATAAATCTTTTCTCACTTATAAGTAATTCTTCCTTTGTTTTTATTATTGTTAGATCAAGATGTGCTGTCTAATTAATATGCTGATTTAAGCTGGCAGTGGATATATTCTTGCCTATAAAAAGTTTATCATTAAACCGCCAACACTTACTAAAGTTGCTCTCACACAGAACTCAAGGAAATCTAGTTAATTTTTGCTATGTAAACTGTAAACATTCTATATGTAAGTTTTGGTATGGGTATACTCTTTAAGTTATTAACATATTCTAACTTGATCCAAACAGCCTTTTAACAATTCATACCAATATTATGGACAATTTTCAGATCTTCCGAATGGCCATCTTGGAAGCTATGTGGGGGAAAGACAGAAATCTGATGGAAGGTTGCTCTGAGTCAGAATCAACTTGACAGCAGTTTGTGAAAGCTTTGTTTGTTTGAAATACATAATGTAAGAATGTGGAACACAAGATTTCACTGGATAGTTAAAAAAGATGAAGCATTATAATAAAAAGTGCAAAGACTTGGAGATGGAAAATAAAAACGGAAGGATAACTCATGTTTTTCAAGTAAAAAAAAAAATGGAAGCCCTGGGCTGGTTATGGAAAGATTTTAAAGACAATATATTTAGTAGTGCAGAAAGCATCACAAGAAGATTGAAGGAATATACAGAACCACTATACTACAAACAATGTGCTGACAACCATTTCAGGAAGTAGCATATGATCAAGAATAAATGGTACTAAAGGGAGAAGTGTACCGAAAGCATTGGCAAAAAATAAGGTTCTAAGGTTCTAGGAATTGACAGAATCAACTCAGGTGTTTCCATAAACCGATATAATCCTAGACATGCTCACCCACCTATGCCAAGTAATTTTGGAAAATATTTGGTCAAATGACTGAAAAACATTCCTATTTGTGTCCATCCAAAAAATTCAACCCAACAGGATGTAGAAATTATGGAATAGTAGCATTAATATAAAACGAAAGTAATATCTTGCTGAAGATTACACAAAAACGGCAAAAGCATCAATAGGAAGCAGTTAGACTGCAGAATGAGAAGAATTACTGCTGGAATCAGATGTATCCTGGCTGAAGGCAAAGAATACCAGAAGGATGTTTATGTATGTTTTCTTGAGAATGTAAAGGAAGACATCTGACTGTGTAGATCATAGCAAACTATTGTTAACATTGAGAATAAAAATTCCAGAGCTCATGTGACACCAATACACAAAACAAAAATCATTCAAACAGAGCAAAGGGATTTTGCATGATCCCTTGAAAGGTGTGTGTTAGGGGTCTATCCTTTCATCATACCTATTCAATCTGAATGCTGAACAAATAAGCCAAGAAACTGGATTACATATAAGAACCCAGTATCAGGCCTGGAGGAAGATGCATCAACGGTCTGTAATACACAGATGACACAACCCTGGCTTGCTTCAAGTGAAGACCTGAACGACTTACTAGAGATGATCTAAGACTACAACCTTAAGTATGGATTAAATCTCAACATTAAGGAAATAAAAATTCATCATAAAAATCATAATAAAAGGAGAAAAGACTCAAGTTGTCAATGATTTCATGTGACTTTGATCAAAATCAAACACCCATGGTAGCAGCAGTCAAGAAATCAAAATATTTCCCAGGGTAAGGCTCACCCATACCCCGATATGCCAACCCCTGTGATTTCCCTAACGGTGAGGAAACTTGACTGCATAATTTGACAAACTGGGGGACTGCTCGTGCACTATCCCCAAAAATTTTAAAAACAAAGAAATCAAAAGATGTCTTGCATTTGGAAAACATATTGTCAATGACTTCTCCAAAATACTAAAGAGCAATAGTGTCAGTTTAATGATTAAGGTGTGCTTGACTCAAAATATGGTATTTTTCAATTGCTTGATATTCATGGGAAAGTTAGACAATGAATAACGAAGACCAAATATGAACCGATGCCTTTGAATTTTGGCCTTGGCAGAGAGTACGCAATATACCATGAACTGCTCAAAGAACTATCTTTATCAGAAGTGCAGTCACGTTGCTTCTTAGAGACAAGGAAAGTGTGATGCCATGTTCCTTACTCTGGGCATGTTACCAGGAGGGGTTTAGTTCCTAGAAAAAGGTACCATGCTTAGACAAGTGGAGAGGCAACAAAAGAGAGGCAGCCCCTTGGTGAAATGGACTGATGGAGTAATAACAACAATGGACTTCAGGATAGATGAGATTGTGCAGATGGCACTAGGATCTTGAAGGATTTCCTTCTGCCATACCTTGAATTAAAATCAACAATCACACAGAAGTAACAATAGAGGTTTGGGACTCATATCTCTGCATTTTAGAATTTAATATTGAGGTTATAGACACTTCAACCTGCCCTTAACTCATGCATAGAAAAGAGCTCTGGTGTTAAAATGTTTTTTTGTTATCAGGCTACTAACCAAAAGGCTAGCAGTATGAACGTACCAGCTTCTTGGAATAAGGAAAGACAAGGCTGTCTACATCTATTAAGATTTATACTGTTGGAGGGGGAAATCACGAGATTGAGGGGTTTGGGGCGGTGGAGGGAGGGAATCGAGGAGGGGGAAAGTACATGAATGAAATACAATTTTTTTTTTATTATTTTTAAATTTTATTAGTTTCAATGAACATTCACAGGGATTCTGGGCTTTCACTCCTTCATTGCCGCACGATTCTCTCCACCCTCCTCCCCAGTTTGTTCTTCTTCCCCGCCCATC
>NW_006399767.1:27203941-27205095 GCF_000299155.1 Elephantulus edwardii | reverse complement strand
ATTCTGAGGGAAGCATTAGTTTGTGAGGGAGCTCTGGTAGAATGGTCCATAGGGAGTTGTGTTGGTAATTCAAAGGCTGTGTCTCTCCAGTGATTCAAACAGACCATAAGTTCCAAAGGAAAAAGTAATAGGCAATCTCTCTCATGCGCTTTACTGCCTCAGAAACATGGAGGGTCAAGAAAGAGTTAGTCCCAACACAAAGATGTGAGGGTTTGGTTTTTCTTTCTGTGTTATCATGGTAGTTGATTTTTGGACTGTCAGGCCCTTTCCCCTACCCTGTCTTTAGTCTGACAGCTCTGCTGAAACTCATTTAGGATCACAGTCACATTCAAGTTTCTACTGACAAGTGATAGCTGTTTATGAGATATAATGTCCAGAAACTCCCTCACAGAAGGCAAAAATTCTACCACTGAACCGTCAATAGCTACAATGTCACTGTTGATATCCAGGCTGAAATGGGGATGGACAAGTCATGTTGTTTACTCCTTGTTCAAAGTGAGCATCTGAGAGACACTATGTACCTCTTAGAAGGCAGAATCTCCTTGGGGATAAAGTAATACCCAATTACTCTATTAACCTCTGTCTCACCATGATCTTTAAAAGTCTGGAAGGAATTACATGATTACATGCTGATTTGCAAACAAATAGTTTGCAGTAGGGTAAATAAATATCAGTGCATCAACAGGAAATTGCTAGAAATTCAAAATGGATACAGAAAAAGTCATGGAACAAGGAGTACTACTGCTGATGATAGGTGGATCTTGGCTGAAAGCAACATCACAATGATGTTTATTTGTGCATTACTGACTATGCAAAGGCACTTGACTGTGTGGATTATAACAAAGAATGGCTAACATTTAGAAGACGGGAAATCCCAGAATACTTAAATGTGCTCATGTGAAACCTACACCTAGACCAAGAAGTTGTTGACTGAACAGAAACATCAGACACTGCATGGTTTAAAATCAGGAAAGAAATTTGTGTCAGACATTGTATCCTTTCTTATACCTACTCAATCTGTATTCTGAGCAAGTCATCAAAGAAGTCGGATTTTAAAAATAAGAATGTGGCCACTTCACCGAAGACGACATTCAGATGGCCAACAAGCACATGAAGAAATGTTCAAAGTCCCTAGCTCTAAGAGAGATGCAAAT
>NW_006399767.1:27173338-27202126 GCF_000299155.1 Elephantulus edwardii | reverse complement strand
TGTATACTGCATTGAAACAGATGAGGGAGAAAACTGTTTAAAAGGAATATGTGATTAGGTATTTTTGTCATGACAGGAGTCCAGAGCGAAGGCTATATAGTGAAGTGGACCTGGGGGAAGGTTTATAAAACAATGCAAGAATTTTTCTTTTACTTTTCCAAGACGGTAGTGTACTGGGGGGAAGGTTGGGAGGAGAGAAAAGTGCAACAATGGATGAATGGAAACCCAAAGTCTCTGTAAATTTTCACTGACATTAATAATTTTTTAAAAATGGGCAATGAATAAGAATTGAATAAGAATGACAAAGAAGAATCAAGGCCTTTGTACTGTTGGAAAAGAGAGTACAGAATATTCTGTGGAATGCTAAAGCAACAAACAAGTCTCTTGGTGGAAGTGTAACCAGGATTTTCCTTAGAGGTAAAGATGATGCAACTTTGGGTCAGGAGGCATCAGAGAAGACTCTCAACAATGATGGACTGACAGTGACTATAGCAACGAGCCCAAACATATCAGAGACATTAAGGAAAGCACACGATAGGGCAAGCCTCAGATCTGTCCTTTATAGAGTTGCTAAGAATTGTAGCTAACGTGATGAGAGCTAACAAAAATATACTTCATAAAGTTTTCATTCAATTCTCAAGGTTAAAAGGAGAGCCCTTGACTAAACCAATTACACAGTCACTATATTAAATAATTAACCCATGTTATAGAATGAAATGATAAAAAAAATAGGGATCAACTTGGTCAGGCCTTATTTCTCAGTATCACATAATCGTATCTTCCATTTTGTGATCCAATGTAATTGTCTTATTCATTGTAAAATTTAACCTTTATGATTTTAATAAGATACCATTTATAGGACTAAAGTGCACCTTCAGTCTTTTGAGACACAAAAAAGATTAAACAAGCACCCAGAGATTGAAAAGAAAGAAAAGCTGAAGTGAAGTGTGCCCTTTGGATCCAGGCTTCATAGACACACAGCCTCTAAACCCAAGTCAGATCAAGACATATGGAGATCTTTAAGAAATAGTGACTACAAATGCTAAAAGGAGAAAAGCTCCTTCACCCAGAGTTGACAGAGTTATTCTTCCTCTATAGTCTACACTCTGTATTTGGACTTCTAGCCTCATAAACCATGCTGCCTTCTTATGATACTTCTGCTATAGTATTTATAAAGAGTATTGAGGGTACCATGGACTGCTAAGAAAACAGATTCATCCTAGAGAGGGTTAAACTGGACTTCTCCTTGGAGGCAAGGATTCCGAGGCTTCATCTGACATACTTTGGTCATGTTGTAAGGAGAGACTGATCCTTGGAGAAGGACATCATGCTTGGGAGGGTGGAGGGACAGTGCAGGAGGGGAAGGCCCACTAGGAGGTGGATTGATTCGGTGACTGGGGTAATCGGGATGAGTGTGTCGGAGACAATGAGATGTGCACAGGACAGAAAAAGGTTTAGGGATGTTGAACATAGGGTGGCTATGAGTCGCAAGCAACTCGACGGCACATAACAACACTTTTGTGCACAAGATAGCGAAAACGACTTACAGTGGGGTGACTGTTTAAAAGAGGCCATGTTCAATTACATAATTTGACCATTACATGTTTTAAGATGTTATCTTTCACTCTGGGATGCCCAAAGACATACTCACCTCCATAATAGAGTCCTGTAGCAGTACACATCCGCCACTGTCCCTGATACATTCCTGCTCTGCTGGGGCTGCACATCTGGACACTGACATCTGCAATCTCTTGGGGCTCTAATGATCTCACCATCACCATGTTCACATGTCCAAACTGGTCTCCCCCGACATATTTAAGACAAACCCCTGGAGGCCAGGCCTCTGCTCCTGAGTTTAAGTAAAAGAAAAAAGAAAAAAATTAGGTAATCAGTGGTTCTAAAACAGGTGAAGTTTATCACAAAACCATATAGAAGGCTTCTCAAACAAATTCAGAAAATTACCTACATCACTGCACCATGACATTTCACACAAATGACAAAAATTTTTTAAGACACTTTTTGACCAACAGTTTGTCCCTACACTTAAAGCAATGCCAATGCAATTCTGCAAATACACATGGATTTCACTAATCCCAGGGAAGATTAAATACCACATTGAACAATGTCTGTGGAAAGTTATAGAAATCACAGTCCCATATCTCCAGGAGACTGCTTTTGCCAATAAGTAATGCATGTCTATTTTCACTAAATATCTTAAGCTGGCATTCAGAGCAGAAATATCTCTTAATTCTCATCTCTTGATACAAGGCAATAGAGTAACACACACACACACACACACACACATCCCTATAAAGAATATCTTTAAAATTATTCTTCTCATTTAATTTTCCCCCCCTAATATATTTGTTTTGGTTTTTGGGTTTTTGCAAAAAAAAAACAAACAAAAACAAACCCCCCCCAAAAAACCCCAACAATCAAATATATTGAGCTGTGGTACTGGAGAAGAGTCTTGAATGTACCCTGGACTGCCAAGAAAACAAACAGATTCTCCCTGGAGAGGGTTAAACCAGGCTGCTCCTTGGAGGCAAGGATTCTGAGGCTTCATCTGACATACTTTGGACATGGTGTAAGGAGGGAGAGGTCCTTGGAGAGGGACATCATGCTTGGGAGGGTGGAGGGATGGTGCAGAAGGTCTTCACCTTCTATGAGGTGAATTGATTCAGTGACTGAGGTAATCGGGATGGGTGTGTCAGAGGCAGTGTGATTGGCACAGGATAGAGCAGGGTTTAGTGCTGTTGTACATAGGGTTGCTATGAGTCGCAAGCGACTCAACGGCACATAACAGCAACAACAATATATGAGTTTTCCTCTGGAGTCCACAATTATAAAACCAAACAACCATGAGAGATCTACGTAAATCTGAGATGGAGGCATCAAGAAGAACTTTTGCTGCCCGGTTCAAACAAGGGTAAAGAAACCATGAACAGTATGATGAACTTTCCTGATAGGGGCAATGGCAATAGTTAGAGGTGTTTTAGAAAGAAAAGGAATGGCAGGCACTACAGTCCTATTTTGGCAAGAATGTCTTTCTGCTTTTGCAAGCTTCAGAGATATTATCTGGTACCTGTTTCTTTGTACTTAGACTTTCATGTAAATCAATTAAAAAGAAGATATTCATGTACTGACTTCTCTCTAACAACCAGTACAGATAGCTACCCAGTGACTAGATCGTGAGCTCTATGAAATCTCTTAAACATATAGACTCTTTTCTATTATGGACAGAAAGCTCTATAAAGAATCACAATCTCAAGTATACATTCTGTCCTCTGAATAGAGAGAGTCTGTTCTTCAAAAGGGTAACTAAGAACTTATACTTAGTTTGTGAAGTTCTGAAATGTAGTTAAGAAAAAAGTATAAACAGGCCTCTTCATATTTCAAAAAGGGAGATCCAATCCTTTGAGGATTTAACTTTGTAATAAATCTCTTTTACTATACTTTTTAAAAAAGGTATAAATAATAGGGCTTCAAATTAAGTTAAAAATTAGCCTAATGGGAGATACTAGTGATCTGTATGACAACTCTGTTGGGTCACCTTTTCTTGAAATGGGACTATCTCTTCCACTCAACTGACCAGGTAGTTGTCCCTCCAGATTACTTGGCACAACCCGGTGAACACATCCAAGTCAGCATCTGTTTGTTGAAATAGGTCAGTTGGTATTCCAACAATTCCTGGTGCTTTATTTTTGCCAAGTCCTTTAGAGCAACCTGAATCCTCCTTCATCATCAATGCCTCTTGATCACATGTTGTTTCTTGAAATTATTCTGTGTCAACCAAATTTTTTTTGGTACAGTTACTCTGTATACGCCTTCCATCTTCTTTTAATGTTTTCTGAATCACTCAATATTCTGCCCACAGTATCCTTAAGCATTGCAACTTATTCTTTAGTTTTTTCAGCTTAAGAAATGCAGAGTCAGTTTGGCCCTTTTGATTTTCGGACTCCAGTTCTTTGCACATTTCACTATAATACTTTGTCTTCCAGTGCTACCCTTTGAAATCTTCTATTCAGCTCCTTAACTTCTTGATTTCTTTCCTTTGCTTTGGCTTCTCGGTGCTATAGTGCAATGTCCAGTCTCTTCTGATAACCATTTTGGTCTTTTCTTCTGTCTTTGTATTTTGCAATCTTAAGATTATATTCTTGAAATTCAACCACAGCTCATCTGGTCTTCACTCATTAAGCGTTCAAGGCCTCAAACCTGTTTCTTGAACTACCAGAAATATAAGCTAGGTTTAGACATGATCATGTCACTAGAGACATTATCACCAATGTTAGATGGATCTTGGCAAAAAGCAAAGAGTACCAGAGGAATGTGTATTTGTGTTTCATTTACTATGCAAAGGCATTTGACTATGTGGATCACAAATAACTGTGGTTCAACTGTGAAGAGAATGGGAATCCCAGAATGCTTGATTGTGCTTATGCAAAACCTTTACTTGGACCAGGAAGCAGTCCTCAGAACAGAGCAGGAAAAATACTACATGGTTCAAAATCAGGAAGGGAGTGCGTCATGGATGTGTCCTGTCTTCAAACCTTTTCAATTCATATGCAAAATAGATCATTTGGGAGGCTGGGGTTTATAAGGAGGAAGGTGGCATCAGACTTGGAGGAAGATTCATTCATTAACAACCTATGTTACGCAGATGACATAAACTTGCTTGCCGAAACTGAGGAGGACCTGAAGCGCTTGCTGCAGAAGGTCAAGGACTGTAGTCTTCAATAAAGCTTGAAGCTCAACATCAAGAAGACAAAGATTCTCACCACTGGGTCAATTGGCAGCACCATGATAGATGGAGAAGAGACTGCAGATATTAACAATTCCAGCTTGTTTGGCTCCACAATCAACACTTGGCACCAGCAGTCAGGAAATCAAAAGACAAATTGCACTAGGTAAATCTGCTGTCAGGGACCTCTCTAGAATACTGAGAAGCAATGATGTTAGTCTAGAGACTAAGGTGCATCTGATCTAGGCCATGGTCGTCACAATTACTTGCTATGTATGCATCAGAGAGATGGATAATGATTAAGGATGACAGAAAAATTACTGATGCCTTTGAGACGTGGTACTAGAGAAGTCTTGGGCATACCATGGACCACCAAGAAAACAAACAGTTGTCTTGGAGAGGGTGAAACCAAGCTTCTCCTTGGAGGCTAGAATTTTGTAACTGGCTCACATACATTGGGCATGTGGCCAGGAGGGACTAGTCCTTAGAGAAGGACATCATGCTTGGACAGCTCAAGAGAAGATCTTGGATGAGATGGACTGATAACAGTAACTGGGGCAATGGGAATAGAAGTGTGTCGGAGTCAGTGAGACTGGCCCAAGACAGGGCAGACTTCAGAGATGCTATACATAGGGTTGCTATGAATTGCAGGCGACTTGATGGCATAACAACAAAAATGGGAGAAGAGGACAGATCCACCTAGAAGGGCGGATTAAGAATCTATTTTATGATTTTCCAAGCTATCACAACCAAGGATATGATTATGCCTGTGATTATCATAAAGTATTATTTTAAAAAGCAAAACAAAAATTCCCTGGATTTGGCAATTTCTGAGATGGTAAAAAGCACCACAGAAATAAAATAAAATTACACCACTTACAGAAAGTCTGGGATTTCTTAGGTATAACTGATTACAGAAATAGTAAAGTACATCCAAATTACAATTCAAAAGACAAGTCTCATTATAGATTCCTGAACTAGCTATTGTATTTTAAATTAAGCTTGATCAATTCTGTCACCCTTTATCCTTTGTATCTAAGTGGTAAGAAGCTGTGCTGCCAATTTGATGGCATTAAGTTTAAACACACCAGCTGTTCCACAAGAGAAAGATGGCAGTCTCCTCTCATGGGATTACCATGCCTCTGAAAACCCAATGGAGAGTCAGCTATGAGTTGGTTCCAAATTGATGGCAATACATGACAAACAGCACCACTAAATAAAAATAACTGAACATCTCCTCTCCTTTTCTACTGACAGCACATGGTAATGTCTGATTTCACCCTGTCTTTCCAGGGGTCCTTTTCCTTCTTTCCACTTTAACTCTTGCATGGACCACCAAACACTGGCTATATCTCAGTCTGATTGCCTTAATAAGTCTTATTCACTTGTTTTGCTTATTAAAAAAAAAAGTAACTGGAAGATAATAAAATTTCTCGAATGAATAAATGTAAGAGCAATTATCCTCTCTATGTCCACAGTTTAAAAATTCTATATTTTAGATTAACTGGTCACAAGAAAGAGAAAATTCACTATTTAAGATTGGTCAAAAGAAAAATGGTTGTTCTTCAGTTCTCTTCCCAACTCCTGTTTTAAATCCATCCGCATTCCAACAAGTAAATAGGACTTAATTACTATATCCAAGTCAATCCCCCATACGATGACAACCAACTATTTGTATCAATGTCAGATAAATACTATGGTTATAATAATATTCTCTATTTAATATTCACTATGGTTAGACCACAGAGCATAGAGGCTTAAGAACTGAAAAGCTTTAGGGGTGCTCTGGTGGCCTAGTCATAAGACGCTATGGTTCAATCCCAAAGGCACACAGTTTGAATCCACCAGATGCTCCGCTGGAAAAGAAGGGGCAATCTTGTCCTGTGCTAGTCAGATCTGATTCAAGGGTACACAACAACAACAAAAATAGAAAACCTTTAAATGTTGATAAGGACAATGTTATTTATTCACATCTTTAAATCGGAGGGACACTTTGAAAAATTCTCTTTAACCTCCAAATGCCAAGTTTCCTTCCTGGCTTTTCCAAGATTACAAGTTCTGATCTTGGATTTTTGCATTAGTCACTAAATGTCTCTCTATTTTTCACTGATCTAAGAATTTTTTAAATATTGGGAATTTAATTTTAAACAATGTGTGACATGTATCTTTTTCTAGGAAAGCTATAAAGCTGGGACAACAAAATGTAGTTTGTATAATCTCATTTTTATGTATTTTAAATGCTGGCATGTCTAAAATATGACAGAGATATACCATGAAAATATATTCGTATTTATGTACCACTTTTTCAGTGAGCACTTGTCTCTTAGCGAAGTCATGAATGAGTATAAGAGAGCCAGAGGACAAATTGCTGAGGCTTGCCCTACTACTCTATTTGAGGCTCAATATTAAGGAAAAAGAAAAAAATATTCTCACCACTGGGCCAACTGGCATCATCATGATAGATGGTGAAGAGACTAAGACTGTTAATAGGTTTAATTAGTTTGGCTCCACAATCAACACTCTTGGCACCTGCAGCCAGGATATTAAAAGACGAATTGCGATGGGAACGTCCTCTGCAAATGACTGAAGAGCACCGATGTCACTCTGGAGACTAAGGTGTGCCTGCTATAGGCCATGGTCTTTGCAATCACTTACTATGTGTCAGAGAGCTGGACAATGACTAGAGATGATAGAAAGAGAATTGATCCCTTTGAGCTGTGGTGCTGGAGAAGAGTACTGAATATACCATGGACTGCTAAAGAGAACAAACAGACTGGTCCTAGAGGGGGTTAAACCAGGCTGCTCCTTTGGAGGAAAGGATTCTGAAGCTTCATGTGACATACTTTGGACATGTTACAAGGAGGGACCAGTCCTTAGAGAGGGACATCATGCTTAGGAGGGTAGAAGGACAGCACAGGAGAGGAAGACCCTCTATGAGATAAACTGATTCGGGTAATGGGGGTGGAGGTGTTGGAGACAATGAGACTGGATAGAGCAGGGTTTAGGGCTGTTGTACACAGGGTCGCTATGAGTTTCAGATGACTTGATGGCACGTAACAACAACAGGCTGGATTAGGGTAATCTGAAGAACTAGTACATGTGTATGCATTCTCTCTAGTAAACAGGTGTTATTATTCATTGTAGGAGAATAGCTTCTCCTCAAGTGAATGATTTCCATCATCATAGTAATCTATGTGTTAAAGAACCTAAAAGGATAAAATCTCTAGCAACTATTGCTCAAACCTTTTCAAAAGCTATCAGATACACCACCATCCTTTCACAGAAGAAAGTCTGCAGACTCAGAGGTTGGGTTAAACTGGAGTCCAATTAAGCAAAAACTGAAGGGAAGCAGAAGGCCTACCAATGCAGATTTTCTCTAAATCAAACTGAGAGTGAAGCTTTTATATTCTAGCTTCTATATTGACCTCCTCTGGGTCTCATAAATCCCAAGAATGACTACTGAGGAGATACAGGCTTTTGGAAAGATAAAATAATCTGAAACAAGATAGTATTTAAAACAGTTAAACAGGTCTAGCACCTTTCAAACACTAAGAAAATACAGATTTACCATACAACTCTCCAATTCTACCACTAGAATTTAAAGCACATATATGAACAACTATTTGTACACTCATGTTCATAGCATTAGTAAAAAAAAAAGATAAAGACAACCCAAGAATCCAACAAGAGATGAATGGATAAACAAACTGTGGTCTATACATACCACAGGACATTGGTCATAGAGATTAGAGTGTCTCTGGTGGCCTACTAGAAAGAAGTCTGCACTGCCAACTGAAAGGCAGGTGGTTTTAATCCATCAGCTAGCTGCTCCAAAGGATAGGCAATCTTACAGCTTTGGAAAAATCCAGTTGGAGGGTCAGCTATGAGCTGGTTCTGACTCAATGCCCCACAATATAATGATAAATGAAATTTATGTTATGATATAGATGTAGAAAACACTGTGCTGTGTTTAAAAGGGTAACTCTTTTATGATTATATTCATATGAATTAACACAAAAGTTTGTAGTAACCAGTGGCCAGAAGAGGTAAGAGAATGAGGAAGTTACTGCTGCAGGAGGACTGAGTTTCTTTTTGGCAACAGTGCTGATGATTATGCAAGAAAATGAATGTAATTAATGTCACTGAACTGATACCTAGATAAGGTGAATATGGCAATTATTTTTAATTCCTTTTACAAAACAAAAACCACCAAAAAGCCTGACCACTGTGTTTTCATGCTAAGTCATGGAAGGTCTTGTTTAATTTAAAAACAAAACAAAACAAAACAAAAAAAAACCTTCCTGAAAGTTCTATTTTCCAAATTAAATTATCATTCATAAAAAAATTCCTATGTAGAGTTTAGAAGAATTTTTGATCAGTAATTAATATCAGTTTTTAGTAATTTCGAGAAGAAACATGACAAATAAAGCAACAATTAAAGAATTTGCCCGAATACTGTTAAATGCTGACAAACCTAGGTCAACTAAAGAAAGTCAGACCATATGACACCCAAAATATCTACAGCTGCTTTAACGAAAAGTTAAGGCATTAATGAAAACTAATCTAAGCCATAGATATCCAGATTCCTCCACAAGACTGGATCAGTCCAGATTGTCTATCAAAGATCTTACTTTCTAAAAATACCAAAAAGACGACAAATAATCATTTAAACTGGAATATTTATTCTTATAAAATACTCATTTATCTAGTCTTCCCAGAAAAAAAAAGTTTAATTGTAAATAATTTAAAAGTAAACAGGAAATAAATAATCACTTTTATAGGTTTGTCTGAACATCCAGAGTTTTACATCACTTCACATGAAAACAGTTAGACTGAGTCTCTCCATATCCACTCACTTTTTTGTTTCTAAACTGCTCATTTTTACCTGACTCTCCACCTCTTAGAATTCTCTAACAAAGTCAAAGCATCCTCATATAAGCAATATAAATTGTCATGGATGGGACATTTAAATGAAATGAGGCATTAAAAAGAATTCCACATATAAATATTAATAATTAACAGTTACCAGACACTTCAAAGTATAATACTTTCAAAGTGTTATAGTTAATTTGTTTTTATTTTTAATGAAAATAAACAGTGTTACTGTCTTAATCTGTTGGTGTTTCCATCTTTCTCATTCTGTGTAAATCTCAATTAATTCTTACCCAATTTTTCAAAGTGCTATTAATTCCTCAAATAGCTCCATGAAATGTCAGAGATCTTATAGTTCCAAAATAATGAGCTTTCAAAAGAGCATATGCTCACTGCTCTGTCCAAATACCTTGTTCTATTCAAGGATGCAACCTCTAGGTTGCTGGAAATGAGTGGAAGATTAATTAGAGCAGAAATAAAGTGATGGGAGTAGAACTGGATAGGTGGAGATAATATAATCACTAGAAACAGGACTGGTTCCTGGTATCAAATGAATATAATTCTACGTTTAAATGTTGTCAAGTTATATAGTTGGTCTGGAAGGATGAGATCTGTATTCTTTTTCCTATTCCAGGACAGGGGATCCTCAAGGTTGTTTGGTCATCATGCTAGTACAAGAAAATGTTACATTTAGTCTAAGGAAAAACTCAGAGCTATATAACAATTTTAAGTTAAAACATTTCTTTTTCATTTAATTACTAAATTCAATATAACTAAGCAAAGAGAATTGCCCATTATACATTTACCAGAATTCTGGATCCGCCATGTTTTTATAAACTGCGTATCAGGAGGTATCGACTCTCCTTCTCCTATGGTGACATCTTCAACAAAGGACATAGAGGGCACACTGATGTTTGGGCTCTCAAAGTCATAATAAGCGCCAATTGCTGCTTGTAGGTTCCTATAAACAAATGTAAAAAAAAAAAAAAAGGCAACAGACTTCAATCCTATCCAGAGACATTACCCTAGGATATTACTTAACTGTCAAGCCAAAGGAAAATATCCATTTCTCAGTTTGTCAAAACGCCTCACACACTTCTAAGTGTTTAGTCTTTAGAGCCAATGATTCTGGCTAAGGAACAAAACCACCAGAACCTCCAAACTCCTGCATCACTTTCCCCCTAAAGTACCCACAAGGAAAACTTAACACGCATCAGTGCTATCAGTGCAAATATAGTGACATTTCCCAAGCAAAAGGATAACTGGTACAGGTAAATTAAGTCAATTTAAAAGGTAACTTTAAAAAATCTCTATCTTTAGAATCCAAAGCAGCTCCAACTTAACATTCTTTGAAAAAGTTATGTAAGGACATGGTTCAAAAAGTTCCATACAATGAAAAATATCCATTTCCTGCCTCTTCCTTCAAAGCGCACATATAACCATTAATACTCATTTTAAAAATCCTTCCAGAATTTCCATTATGTATATGCAAATATATACTCAGTGCCCTTCTTTTTTACATAGCCAGTAGCAATACAGTTTATTTACTATTCTTTATTCCCTTAATACTATAGTCTGAAAGAAATTTCCATGTCAAGACTTCCCTTGATTTTAACAATATCCACTGAAAGATGCATCATCATTTAACCAGTGCACTTGTTTCCAATCTTTTATTCTTTCATAAATAATCTTATTTATATGTACACAGATGGTATACATTCATTTATGGGGTGAATTTGTATTATGTGATACTGCCAGATCAAATGGTATATATGAAATTGAGATTTTAAGATACATGACCCAATTACCCTCAATAAAAGTTGTAACTTACTGGTCCAAACCAAAATATATAGGTATACATAGTTCCTCATTTGTTCATTGTCACCGATTGATACTGTCTTCCAAAAGCACATGCATGTAATAAAATGTGGAACCCAACATAACCACATAATCCCTAGGGTGTAGCCTAAAACACCTTTTATTTCACTAGCAGCAAAAGGGGCAGACAACACCTCAGTATTATCAAGAACAAACTGTAAAGAGTAGAGGAGGGTACATCATTTGGACTCTGTGCAAGAAGCTCCTTAACACCACATAAAGAATAGGAGGACCTTTTCTCAGAACAGAGAAAAGAGAGCTGGCACCCTCCTCAATTTGAATTTATAGCTTCCTAAACTGTAACATACAATTTATAGCCTCTGAAAACCCACTAGAAGGTCAGTTATAAGTTGTTTCCAACTTGACAGCACATAATAACAATAATAAATGTTTATTTAAGTCATCCATTTGCGGTATCTGTTACAGCAACACTAGGTAACTAAGACACTAATCGATAATGTGTCCTTAACATTTTGAACTTTTATAAATCTTTTTGGTAAAATGCAACCCCAATGAAATCTTTTTTTTATTATTTTATTAAGAGAAATGAAATATATTTTCAAATGTTTAGGAACCATTTATAGTTTTGGGGGTTTAAAAAACATAGTATTGTAAATATTGGTATTATTTATAATTACAAACTCCCTTTTGTGACCAAGCACACAAATCAGAGTGCTCCACTCAACAGAATCACATGATTGATAGACAGCCTACATTAGTGTAGAAACTACAGCCACTAAGTTGTGTTCAATACAGAGATCAAAAGAAACTGTTTGTAATTAACTCCTTCTCTTCTAGTCTTATTAATCATCATCTTGAGTCCTTACAGTACACAAATGACCCAAGTTGCTTTCTTTCTAAATATAACCCAACCATAAGCCAATAGATCTAGTGGTTGTTTCTAATTATGCATAAACATAGTATGAAACAAGCTTTTACAGTATGCAAAAATGCAACAGACAGGCTATTAACAGTAAGTATTTTTCTGCTTGGAGTGCCTGCCTGTTCCTTCAGGTGTTTGCAGCTGACAGAAAGCAAGACTATATTTAGAGCAGTACTACCTCAGGCCAAGTCTCATGCAATGTTGGCCTGTCATAGTCACTAATCACTGGAATGATGAGATCAAAACCTGCTGTCTATCATATATGCAAGGTAAAATTCACAGCTTGGGCCAGGGACCAAACCATTTCTGCTTGAACCTTCATTCAATATGAAAGTTTAGGCTTTCGTTTTCCTAGCAACTTTCAATTCAGCTGACAGTGATTAAAAGTAAAGGGTATGTGCTGAACTTGGGAAAGTCCAATTCCTACTACTCATAAACTGATGTAGGAGCACATTTGGAGATATAGGAATACAGCCTTAGAATTCAGAACTGGGAGTAAAATTAGGAAAAAAGAAACCTTTCTGTAATTTTTTTTTAAAATTTTATAAATAGTATACTTGTTTCTGTAAAGATGGTTTTTCAACCGCAGAACTCTAGCATGCGGCAGGCATACTGGATTTTCTGTCCACTTGGCTATAAAACATGCTTGAGAGGAAAGAAACTATTTGTACATTCAGGACAACTGTCAACTCTAGCCTGTGTCATATTTCACTACTTCGCCCTGCCATTACAACTGGACTTTGAGACTAATCGCCGTAGGAACACTAACAAGCTTGATTAAAAGGCAAGCTAGCACATTTTGATCAGAGCCATCCCTTTCCTCAAATCTCTTTTCATACAGCTCAATTTGTCCCACAGTCAAAGGTAACAAAACTACTAATTAATAACTGCAGTGTACAGAAAATTCAAGGAGCACTAGTGGAGTACAAATGTTACAAATTCAGCTGCCAACAGAGAGGGAGGCAGCTCCAATCTACCACATCTGCCCCTGTGAAGTTCTGCATCTTCAGAAAATCAAGAGAGGATCACCATGAACTGGAATGAATTCCACAGTAATGACTTGGGGGTTGTCTGGCTTTGTTTTTCTGGGTTTGTTTTTTTGTTTGGTTGGTTCGTTTTTGTGTTTGTTTTTATACAGGTATACCAGTCCAAGTAAAATTAAAACACAATTTTAAAACCCAAACCGGATCTGGAGTCCTAGAAGGAAGCAAGAGTGGAGGATGACAAAGCAAATTTGTTTCCTAAGTACAAGGTGGAACATGGACTTTAGCTCACTGGTGCTCTAACCCATGAGACAGGTACAAAAATAACTATGAGTAGCCAGCACCGTAGCACTCAAATCATTTAGATTATCAACTCACTGGATTAAACAACAGCAGGAAGAAATTCACTATCATGAAAAGTAGGCATTAATTGCATGTATTTGCACTGAAAATAACATACTCATTATTATTAGCCAACAAGAAATTCTACATTACATCAAACAATGTGATGTAGGTGATGTAATGTAAGCTGAGGTGATGGTAAAGGCAATCTGAAAATATAAGTTTTTAAATCTTTAAGTTCTGAACTGTTTTTGCTCAAAAAAATTTTAATCTAATTTCAGATGGCTGAAAGATCTCTGAAGAACAAAGGGAGGCAGTGTAAGCTGAGTGGGGGAAAAAAGCACAGGCTTTGTTTAAAATGAGCTCCAACTGTTGGCTGTGGGGCTTTGAGCAAACGGCTGAGCCTTTAAGTCATTTTGCTAGTCTGATAAATTGGAATGATACCACCTATCTCATTGTAAGATTGGCTGTGAAGAGTACATGGGGCAATGTGTGTAAATATTCTAGTCTGACAGCCATTCATTCAACAAATATGTCATTAATGAGCATTTATCCATGTGTTAGGAATTCAGTCAGCGAATAAACTGAATTGAGGTATTCAATCAAAGAATATAGTAGACACTTGTAACAGGCAAGTCCCCATCCCTCGCAAAGCTTAAGCTTCTGCTCATTCTTAAAATACAATTATTTCTGCAACTATATACCTTTCATTAAGTGTCATCCTTCTGTAGTTTGCAATATGGACTGAATGAAGTTCTACATCAAGAAAACAAAGATTCTCACCAGTGGGCCAACTGACAGCATTGTGACAGATGGAGAAGAGACTGTTAACAGCTTTCTCAGTTTCACAATCAACACTCTTAGCATCAAGCAGTCGGAACATCAAAAGACAAACTGTGTTAGGAAAATCTACTGTCAGGGAGACACCTCTTCAGAATGCTGAAGAGCAAGGATGTCAGTCTAGAGACTAAGGTGCACCTAATCTAGGTCATGACAATGGACAATGACCAAGAATGACAGAAGAAGAAGTTGATGTCTTTTGAACTATCATGGGCTACCAAGGAACTAAAAGGTCTGTCCTGGAGAGAGTGAAACCAAGCTGCTCCTTGGAGGCAAGGATTTTGAGACTCTGTCTCACACAGTTTGGGCAGGAAGCCAGGAGGCACCAGTCTTTTGAGAAGTATATAATGCTTGGAAGGGCTGAGGGACGGTGTGTACGAGAGGAAAATATGAGATGAGACAGACTGACACAGTAACTAGGGCACTGAGAGTAGGTGTGGTCAGAGACAGTGAGATGGGCTCAGGATAGAGCAGGATTCAGAGCTTTTGTGCACAGGGTCACTATGAGTTGTAGTCAACTCGATGGCACATAGCAACAAGTCTATCTGGTAAAGGCCCAAACTTCCCCCCTGCTTTTCTTAAATTTTTTTAAAATTAATTTTAATGAACATTTACAGAGATTTTGGATTTCCATACATTCACTGTTGCACAGGCCCAAACTTTTGTGGTCAAATATGAAATTTCTGCAAATTTCACCCTAAAATACTATCTGTTATAATCACCACCTAGATGATAAACTATTTGTAAGAATTTCAACAAACATTTCTAACTTCACTTATATAAAACACACACGTCTGAATTTTGCATACATTACATAACATACATACATACATATACACATGCATACATATATACATGTACACATAACATACACATATATATGTAGATATACACATGTTGTTGTTATGTGCCGTCAAGTCACTTGCAACTCACAGCGACCCTATGTACTCTATCCTGTACCAACCTTATTGTCTGACACATCTACCCTCATTACCCTCAATCACTGAATCAATCCATCTCAAAGATCTGACTCTCCTGCGCTCTCTCTCCACCCTTCCAAACATGATGTCCCTTTCCAAGGACAAGTCCCTCCTTGCAACATGCCAAAAGGTACATCAGACAAAATTTCAGAATCCTTGCCTCTAAGGAGAAGCCTGGTTTCACCCTTTCACCCGGCCCACTCACCTATACACATACATATATATATACACACATAAATATATAAATATACATATAAATGTTTACACACACACACACAGTGTTTTTTAAACACACATTCACACACATGGTCTAGATAACATCGAAGCTCAGGGAGCTTTGAGAGCTCTGTGGCTTAGTGGTAAGAAACTGTACTGTGATCTCAAAGGCATGCGGTTTGAATTCCTCATGTGCGATTAACTGCCTCTGAAAACCCGCTGGAGGGTCAGCTATGGGTCGGTTCTGACTCAATGGTACTCAACACCACCATTTATCTCAGAGTAATGTTTACTAAATAACTCATGAAAATAAAATCATATGTGTGTCTATAATTTTAATAATTAATCAGAAACATACTATTCAACTAGCAAAATCAAGTTTCACACATATTCCAGCTATACAATCATTTCATTCAACTAGGATTCTAAGTATCTACTATGTGACAAACTATGAATAAAGAAATAAACAAGAAATTATAAATAAAAAAAGAAATTATAACTCCATCGGTAGAAAGAATATATAAGGATTTATAGGCATCAGAGATCCTGTTAAAAATACAATTTTAACAAAAGAAAAGCCCCCAACTTTAACATACGGAACAACAGAATAAGAAAGATAGGTTCCCCCATTTTTAACTTAATATTCAGAAATAATTTCATACTTACAAAGAAGTTTCAAATACAGTACAAAATTTTGTGTAGAGCCTTCACCTAATTCCCTCATGTGTTACATTTTTATCAGATTTGCTTTGTGACTGTGAGTTGCAATGGAGTTGGTCCCTGACTCACACTGACTCCATGCACAGTAAAACTAAACTCTGCTCAGTCTGGCACCATCCCTGTGATCAGATGCAAACCCATTTTTTTCAGCTGAAATCCTCTGGGTTCTAATGTGTTTTCATCAGCTATTTTCAGTAGATGGCTTTTTCTCCTAGTCTTAAATCTGACAGTTCCACTGAAACCTGTTCAACATAGCAGCACACAATCCTCCAGTAACAGGTCTTAAGTGCCATGGCTAAGAATTAAATTCAGATCTCTGCCATGGATGGAAGGTGAGGATAGTTCCACTGAATCACACCCCCACCCCCACCAAATCCTTAAATCTTCCTGAACTATCTGAATATAAATTAGACATTATGCTCCTTTTACCCCCTAAATATTTCCATGAATATATCTTAAAATCTAGGACATTCAATTACATAACTATAACATTATTAAGTGCCATCAAATTGGCTCTGATTTATAGCAACCTATATGTAACAGAAATACAGAACTAAACATTATTTTTCCCTGTGCCATCCTAACAATTAGTGCTATTTGAGCCCACTGCTGCAATCATGATGTAAATCTAACATAACTGTATTACACCCATAAAAATCAGGAAACTCACTTTGATACACAACTATAATTTACAAACCATATTCAGGTTTCACCAAATGTCTCATTAATGTCATTTATATATGAAGAAAAAAAAAATTCTGAACCAGGAACTAATCCACTCATAATACTTACTTGTAATATATGATACATCCCATTTCTCATGGATTACATATTACATTGACTTGTCATGGATACACACAACATTTAGTTCTCATGTCTCCTTAATATTTTACAGTTCCCTCGTGTTATTTATGATGATATTTTTAAAGAGTATTGTCATTTACTTTGGTAGCATGTCTTCAATCTGTGTTTGTCTGTTTCCTCACAATAATTATCACTTAAGTTATGAATTTAGGGCAGGAATACCACAGAAGTGATACTCTGTCTTTGCAGTGCATCATCTCACATACTTTGAGTACGTTGTCAGAAAGTATTGGTCCTGGGAAAAAGACATATTATGTAGAGGAGTAGACAGTCAATGAGAGAGGAAGATCTTCAGCAAAATTCAGTTGATACAATGACAGCAACAATGGGCTTGAGCATGGCAGAGATTGTGAGGATGGTGTTAATAGGGAAAGATTTTGGATTGCTGTTCACAGGGTCTCTATGAGTCTGAGCTGACTCAATGGAACATAACAATAGTATTCAAAGAAATGGAGATGAAATTTTAGCTACTATTAAGTGTTGGGGAAAATTTAGGCCCTACATCACTGGTGTAGGTGTACTAATTTATAATGAGCTCAGGAAGAAAAGTTGTATGAAGGACAGTGCTATATTACAGCAGTGATGACCAAGGAAAAAGTTTCTTATTTGTGTCTGAGCAGGGACAGTGGAACAAAAAAGTGAACAGATCGCTATGTGGTGTGGTAAAGTGCAGGAGGCAGAGGTAGAAGGATTGAAGAAAACTTGATGCTTAGAGAAAAAACTAGAAAGAATGACTCATTAGTCAAAGTTATAAAAGAAAGCAACTATCACAAAGAAAGATTTTCTGCTCCATCATGTTAAATAAGCAAAATGAGACCTGTAACTGTGACTCACTTAATTCTGTTGAATTTCTAGCCTATAATTCTTTGGATAATAAACCTTCTTTTGTCACTTGACTGTTTAAACCAGAGGGAAACTTCATTTTCCAGAGAAACTGTGATTGTAGATGAAAGGAAAGCCTATCTGGACTGAAAATGTGGCCAATGTCTAAAACCACTATTGGTTCAACAGTTTTATTTAGGATAATTCAAATCAGAAAGTGGTGTATAAGTAGAATAGGTAAGAAATTATTAAAGCAATTTTTATGGTGAGCACTGGTGGCCTAGTGGCAAGAAGGTGTACTGTAATCCCAGAGGTGCACGGTTCAAATCCACCAGATGCTCTGCTGGAGAAGGAGGAACAATCATCTCCTGTACCAGTCAGATCTGATTTGATGGTACACACACAAAATAATAAAATTTAAAAAACAAACAAACAAAAAACCCCAATTTTTATGCAACTGCTAAGCAGGGAATGGATTCTTTATACTTGAAAGGTTCGAATACTGGCTCAATTTTAAAAGAGGGGGGAACTTGAGAAAGACATCTTTCCTCTTCAACAACAGGAAAACAACCAACTTTGAGCTTTTTGGTCCTTTTTCCTAAAAAAAGTCTACATGCTTTTACATGCAATAGAGGCAAAAATATCTGTGCTGGAACATTTTTCCACTATGAAAAATTAAAAGCCACCAGATAGAGTTCTGACTTCATAATCTGATTTTGAAAAAGTCATTTAAAGCCAACTACTTTCTTTATGATTTGAGTGAAAGTTTGCAAACTGGTTTGCGTTTTGATTTGGTGGGGGTTTTTTTGGTGAGAAAAATTTGTATTTAGAAGTAGCCAGCTGGACTCAGTTTAGATGATTCCAACTTTGCTGGCAACATCCAAAGCATCACAATCAGGAGCAAGTCAAACAAAGGCCTTCTCTCCATCAGGCCTAATAAAGATGTTGACCTTAGCCACATCAACATCACAGAACTTCTTTACAGCTTGTTTAATCTGGTGCTTGCTGGCCTTGACATCCACAATGAACACAAGTGTGTTATCTTCTATCTTCTTCATGGCTGACTCAGTGGTCAGGGGAAATCTGATGATAGCATAGTGGTCAAGCTTGTTTCTCCTGGGGGCGCTCTTCCGGGGGTATCTGGCCTGCCTTCAGAGTCTCAGCATCTTAGGCCGCCCAGAAGGTGGGTGACGTGTATATCTTCGTGATGGTTTTTTTTTTGTTTTTTTTTTTTTGTTTTTTTTTTTGCTGTGGATGCCCTTCAGGACTACCTTCTTGGCCTTTAATGCTTTGGCTTCAGTTTTGGGATGGGCAGTTCCTTCTTCACTTTCGGTGCCATCTTCGTGGAAAGGTACAAATTGGTTTTTAATTCAACCATTCATACATATTTTGTTATACTAAGGGAGCGCTGGTGGCCTAGTGGCAAGAAGCTGTGCTGCAATCCTGAAGGTATGCAGTTCTAGGCCACCAACTGCTACACTGAAGAAGGATGGGCAATCCCTCCCATGCGATTAATTGCCTCTGAAAACATACTGGAGGGTCAGCTATGGGCCTGACTCTATGCAACACAACAATTTATTACAGCAGCAAAAAACTAATACAATGTTCATTCATGGTATTTTCTTTTTTTACATATATATATATATATATCTCCACCATGAAAAAAGGGGGAGAAACAATTATTATACTATGCTGTATCACTGAGTCAGAAATGACCCATTGCTGACCTCTAGTTGGTTTTCAGAAGCAGCAATCACATAGGAGAATGCCACCTTTCTCTTGCGGAGCAGCTGGTCGATTTGGGTTGGTAGTGCAATTCTTTATCACCAGGCCACAAGAGCTCCCTATTACCAGGCAGACATTAATAATTTACATATATATATATATAAACAATCAAAATGGGACTTATTTTTGCTGAATCATTTCTTTCATTATAACTCAACGTCCAAGAATTCAACTTTCCATTAAGATACGTATTTCACTTCTCTTGCCTGCTGGATTTTAATTGTTGTAGCTACTTGAAATAGTAAATAATCAATGGGAGGGAAGAGGGAGGAGGGGAAGGAAGAGGAGGGGGCAGGGTTGGGGAGGGGAAGGGAGAGGAGAGGGAGAATAAAATGTCCCAGTATGACAAACAGTATGATGTAGACATGCTACCTTCACAAACAAAACATCTGTGGTTTATTGTTGATTGTGAAACTTTTTTTGCCACATAGGTTTTTGCCACAGAAGTATAAAATCAGGTAAATGTTAAGTTATGGTTTCTTAAAATATGCTTATCTAACAGAAAACTTTCAATAAACCTGCAAGCATCAAATATATCTCACCCTGCAGCCTAGTCTGAAAGCTATTTTCTGAAAATATTAAAAACTTCTGGGTTTTGGGGGCTTTTTTCTTCAAAGGGGGAAAAGACCAACAACCAAACTGTGAATGAATATTCTAAAATCTAACTGTAGGTTGTTCATACAGAGACAAATGTATGGGCTTTTAAAATAAATGTCACAGATTTTTTACAGGTATCTTTTATTTAAAATGCTCTACATTTTTCTAAATATTGTCATCTCTTCGAGATTTCCTGGGTCCACTTTCAAAGCTGCTTCAGTTTGTTTCATCTCCCCTAGAGAGCATTGCTAGCAATACCATCTTTAGAATAGTACAAAAGGAAACCCTCAAAATACTTCACACCTCTAAAAATGCACTCAAGGATACACATCTATAGAAAGAAGCTATGCCTCTATGTTATGTAACTTACTCCCTCTCATCTTCTAAGAACAAAACCACTTCTCTGTCAGTGCTGCCTAGAGGGGCCAGCCTTTGAAAAAAGATACCATGCCAGGAACAGCAAAGGATAAGTGAAAGACCCCAACTAGATGGACTGACAGTAACTGCAACAATGGGCATGAGTATGGCAGAGACTTTGACAATGGCAAAAAATAGCTTTCAATCTGTTGTTCACAGAGTCATTATGAGTAAGAGTCAACTCAATGGCCATGTAATAAGAAAGAAGATAATCAATGTTAGCCATACTATTTTATATTTTTAACAAACTAACTGCATTGTTGCTCACATTACATTACCAATCACAACCACAAAGGTATTTAAACTCTGACCACCAACTCATTTCCAAGTATTTAACAAAAACAATCCGATCCTTTTGAGTCGATTACAACTCAGAGACACTACAGCATAGAGTAGAGCTACCCTACAGGATTTCCAAGACTCTTTAGAGAGCTCTGGTGTCTTAGTGGTAAAGCGTTGTTCTGCCAACTCAAAGGCACAGAGTTCAAATTCACTAGCTGCTCCATGGAGAAAGATGGTACTTCCTCCTGTGTCATTAACTGTTTCTGAAAACTCACTGCAGGATAAGCTATGAGTCAGTTCCGACTCAACGGTACGTAACAGCAACAATCTTTACAGAAGCCAACTACCACATCCTTCTCACAACGTGGGGGGAAGGTCTGAATCACTGACTTTTAGTTAGTGGTTAAGCATTTAACCATTGTATCATCAGGGATCCTTCTCCAAGCATTCACTGCCTGAACTTATTTAGCTGTTCTCTGCTGTATGTGAACTACATAGATTTTAAATGTTAGTTACTGTTGTGATAATTCCAAGCAAGGGCAATCCCATATGTGCACAGAACTGCTCAACAGATTTTTCAAAGCTATTTTTTTAAGGCACAGTCTGTCTCTTTTAGAAGATCTCTCTTCTGAGTCACTTCTCCAATACTCTCATTGACACTGTGTTTGAAATGACCCATACTCGACCTTCCAGCGGGTTTCCAAGGTTGTAAATCACATAAAAAGAGATTGTATATCTTTTTCTCTGGGCTCCTGGCAGATTGAAACAGCCATAAATTTGCAGCCTTTCTATGGAATACACCACTGGATCTCCCAAAAGTCACCACTGGTTAGTTTGAATTCTCAAGGTTTTGACTAATAATTCAGTGCTGAACACTGGATCACCCAGGGACTCCTTTTAAACAGTTATCTTTTTTTTTTTTAATTTTATTTTATTATTTTGTGTGTGTGTGTGTGTGTGTGTGTGTGTGTGTGTGTGTGTGTACCGTCAAATCGGATCTGACTGGTACAGGAGGAGAGTGTCCCTCCTTTGCCGGCAGAGCATTTGGTGGATTTGAACCGTGCGTCTCTGGGATTGCAGTGCAGCTTCTTGCCAGTAGGCCCCAGAGCTTCCTAAACAGTTATCTTTTAAAAAGCTACATACATACTACAACTAATAATATTACTATTGTTGTTCAGCGCCATCAAGTATGAATAACAGACCTGAACCTTCTCCTACCTTGTGTGTCTGTGTGTGTTAAAATAATTTATTTCTCCCTGTACATATCTATATGAGCCACAAGAAATCAACAGTGCTTACTTTATAATATTTACCTGTTTTGAGACATTCAAGTCAATTCAGATTGCAACAGAATTCAGTCAATCACTAGTGAAATGTTTAAAAATATACCTATTAAATATCTTGTGCCATCCTTATCATCTCTGACATACTTGAGCCGAGTGCTTTTGTCAACCATGCTGTTGAGGGTCATCCTCTCCTTCACTGATTCTCCACTTTTCCAAGCAAGATGCCTCTTTTCAAGAAATAGCCTCTCCTAACAACATGGATAAAGTATGTGAGACAAAGCTTCATCCATTCTTGCCTCTAATGAACACTTTGGTTGCATTTTCTCCATGTATGTTTGTTCTTAAGGCAGTTCATGGGATATTCAGTACTTTTTGCCATATCACAACTCATCAATTCTTTGGTCATTCCTTATTCACCATCCCTTGCTCAGATGCATAGCAAATGACTGAAAAGGCCATGACCTCAAGCAGGTGCAATTTAGTCTTTAAACTTCTAAGTACTTTAGAGAGTTCCCTGACAGCAGATTTTTCCGTTCTGACTGCTGGTACCAAGGGTGCTGACTGTGGATCCGAGTAAGATGAAATCAATGACAACTTCAATCTTTTCTCCATTATGGTGTTGTCTATAAGTCCAGTCGTGAGGATTTTTGTCTTCTGGATGTTGAGATGCAAGCTACATGGAAGGCTATTATCTGTGATCTTTGCTCTTCTGCAGCAAGTGTTTAAAGTCTTCCTCACTTTCAGCAAACAAGGATGTGCCATCTACATAATGTAAGTTGGTGGTAAGTCTTCCTCTGATCCTAATGCCACATTCTTCACCATGAAGTCCAGTTTCTTCAATGATTAGCATCTATGCTTTGTATACAAATCGAAGAGGAAAGGATACTGAACTATGCAGTACTCCCTTGCTCTGGTTGGACAACAGTTTCCTTCTGTAGGTAAAGGTTTCCTATGAGCATATTAAGTGTAATGGAATTCCCATTCTTCTCAATGTTAGCCATAGTCTGTTACAAGTAAAAGACATCATTAAACTATATAACACTTGGAGAAAAGGTATGAAGGCAGGATTTTTTACAAACTTGAGAGAATAGGTTCCTTTTTCCTTTACAAACTAAAATAACAAATAAAATATGTCAGAGGTTACTGACATTTTCAGTAGGAACTAGTCATTAAAAATGGGATCCAAAATTTAAAGCATATTTTTTTTTCTAACAGCACTGTGATACTTGGAAATAGTCTACTGTCAATGTCAATGTTTTAGACAACCAGCAGTACAAATGACAAGCAGATAGTTTTGAGACAGCTCAAGAAGCTATACATTTCCTACATATTACAGAATAAAAGGGTTTTTTGGAGATAAATGTAGCCACTTCTGCATGACACTGCATAATGACAAAATGTTAATCACTCTTTTTTTTGTTATCATGCAAACATGGGGAGGAACCCTGTACAATCTGTTTTAGAATAAAAGAGGAGCAAAAAAAATATTTCTGTGATTTTATAGTTTATTATTCTCTCTCAAAGTAAGAAAAGTAGCAAATATTGCAAAATAGCTAGGAACACTGAAAAAGTTTAGACAATTTAAATGTCACAAGTATCAAATAGTTAGCACATTTTCTTTGAAAGTGGCTGAGAAAAAGGTAAATAAGCACTGGCTAAGATATACAGAAAAAAAAGTTCTCTAACAACACTAATTAGTTAAATTCCATTTAAAAAAAATTCCATTTTAAAATTAACATGATCTTTAAAGAATATAAACTAAAATTGTCAATGGATAGTTAAAAACTGTTGTGAGAAATACTGCTAAGGAAAGGACAGATTACAAAACAACTATGAGATATCATCTCACCCCAGTAAGAATAGCAAAATTTAACAGAACAGCAAACAACAAATGCTGGCAAGGTTGTGGAGAAACAGGAACTCTTATTCACTACTGGCGAGAGTGTAAAATAGTGCAGCCACTGTGGAAGGCAGTATAAGCTTTCTCAAAAAATTGAAAATAGAAAAACCATTTGACCCAGCAATTCCACTACTTGGAATATACTGTAAAGAAACCATAACTGCCACCCAAACAGATATAAGCTCACTCCTGTTTATTGCAGCTTTGTTCACAACAGCAAAGAGTTGGAAACAACCCAAGTGCCCATCAACAAATAAATGAATAGAGAAGCTGTGGTATATTCCCACAATGGAATACTATGCTGCACTGAAAAACAAGGAACTCATGAAATATACAAAATGAGTGACCCTGGAGGACATTATGCTGAGTGAAAGACCTCAGTCACAATAGGACAAATACTGAATAGTGCCATTGTTATAAAGCAGGACTGACAATGGAGTTGGGGGAAAATACGAAGGAATAAATAATGTACACTGCATTGAAACAGATGAGGGAGAGAACTGTTTAGGAGGAATATATGATTAGGTATTATTGTCACGACAATAGTCCAGAATGAAAATTGCATAGTGGAGTGGACTGGGGTGAGGGTGGGGGTGAGATTATATTAACAATGAAAATTATATTATTATTTTTACTTTTCAAAGAGAAAAAGCAAATGGGGGGAGGGGTGGGGAGGGAGGAAAATGTGAAACTGAATGAATGGAAATCCAAAGTCTCTGTAAACTTTCATTAAAATAAATTTTTTTAAAAGGGGGGGAAAAGGACAGATTAATAAGTAATCCTCTGAGATTACTTATTAATTACAAAGAAGAAAAACAGGGAAGCCCTATCTTAACTAAATAGTATACTAATAAGAGGCAAAACTAGCATCACATGCCTACTGGTCTGATGCAATGGGAGGATATAGCATGATCTATGCATTTAAAAAAAGTTTAACTTGGATGTACCTGTTGAGGAAACAATCAGAATAAGCAACACTATATAACAAATGGCCTAAACTCATTAAAAAGTATATCCTAAAACCCCTAAATGAAATGGTAGAGTAACATGACAACTAAATGTTACAAGATCAAAGATCCTAGAATTGAGTTTTAAAAAAAAATGAAAAGACAGCTATAAAAGAAATAATAAAATATGGACATCAACTCTTTATTAGATAATACATACTGTTGTTTTAATATTCCTTGGGGTGACGATGACTGCAATAATGGAGGAGACATTTGCTGAAGGGTGTAAAGATGAAATGTCATGATAGCTACACTTTATCATAAATGGTTCAGGAAAAGCATGTTTAAAATACATTAAGAGGATATGGAAATATACAATGGTAAAACCCCTTTGGAAAATAGCAGTTTCTTAAAATGTTAAACTTCATACAAATTTACAATTTTACTCTCAAGTATATACTGAAGGGAAATCAAAACACACATTTACGTCAAAAGTGAAATATATAGTAGCTTAATTAATAATATGCCTCTAGAAATACTATGAACTTTGATAAATGACGGTATTTATAGAAAGGCTTCAGGCCTTTTGTTCAAAGGGTCGCTATGAGTTGTGCGTGACTCATTGGCAATCATCAACAACAATTTATGATAGCCAAAAAGGAAAATTAAAATGACTGTCAGTTCTTAGAAATATCAACAAAATGTGGTACATCCGTACAGTAGGGGATTTTGGTTGATTAAAACCAACCAGCCAACCTCAAAATACTTACAAACTCATCACTGTCCAGTCTATTCTGATTCATGGCAACCTTCAATTGTAAATTCCCCTCCCCCCCAGGACTTGCTCCTTTTTTTTGTTTGTTTTTGACTTTTTGGTTTGGTTTGGTTTGGTTTTGACTGCTGCACATTTTCTTCGCCCTAATCCCTTTCTCCAGCCCACCCCACAATGCATCCCCTTGTTCCAGATTGTTTTCATAAATATAATTAGACATTTAAGCAGATCTTCCCCTCATCTGTTCTACGGCAGTGTTCATTATCTACCCACTCTTTTCCCATTCTGTCCCTAAACTGGCCCCCCCATGATTGTCCTATTTTTATAATAACGGTGTTACGCAGTATTTGTTCTTTTGTGACTGAGGCAAACGCAGAATAATGTCCTTCAGATTGCCCCATGTTATTTAATGTTTTAAAAAATGTTTTAATTTCACTGTTTTTCAGTGTTGCATAATACTGCATTGTGTGACTATACCACAGTTTTTCTATCCATCTATTTGTTGGCTTTCAGAGGCACTTAACTGCACAGGCACGGGAGACTGCCCATCCTTCTCCCACTGAGCATCTGTTGGATCACACATGCCTTCAGGATTGCAGTATCCATTGATCTGTTGATGGGCACTTGAGTTGTTTCCATCTCTTTACTATTGTGAATAACACAGCAATAAACATGGGTGTGTACATATGTGTTTGAGTTGTGGCTCTGGTTTCTTTAGAGTGTATTACCAGTAGTAAAACTGCTGGGTCAAATGGTCTTCCCAACTTTTTGAGAAAGCACCAGGTCATATTCCATAGTGGCTGTACAATTTTACACTGCCACTAGCAGTGAATAAAAGTTCCAATCTCCACCACAACAAGATAAAGGTAAATAATCCAATAGAAAAATGGGCACAGGATATGAACAGATACTTCACCAAAGAAGATATTCAGATGGCTAACAAGCACATGAAGAAATGTTCAAAATCCCTAGCTCTATGAGAGATGCAAATCAAAACAACTATGAGATATCATCTTACCCCATGTTAAATACAACCAACATGTTAAATACAACAACTAAATATATCTAAATGTAATTACTGGCCTCTTCTTATTAGGAACAAATAAGAATGAAGAAAACCAAAGATCATAGGACTAATGGCCCACACGAACCACAATCTCCTCTAACTTGAGACTAGAGAACTGGATCTTGTACCCAGCTACCAATCACTATGACCACTAATACAACAGAAGGTGAAAAATGTAGAGTAAAACCCCAGACTTAACAGTCAGACTGAAATGGAGGAATCGCAAAGTAGCCTGGAATCAAAGTTACTCTCAGAGATAACAATAAGACCACCTTTTCCAGTCAAACAGCAGACTGGCTTATGAAATAAAATATACTCTTTCTAATAATCAACTATTAAAAAAACAAAACAGCAAAAACTGTCCAAAATGTTTATGACAGTGGAACAAGGCAAATGGAATCATGGAAGACAAGTGGAAATGAGGACAGTGCAGACACACTGTGAAGATCACAAGCAATGTCAAAGAACAATCTGTATAAAGTGTAGGATATGATATTAAACTGCTGTGTGAGCTTACACATAAGAGTAAGCTTATTTCAAAAAGTTTCCTCCATTGTTATATAATGGTTACCTAATTTTTTCAGAACACAGTCACTCATTTATCTACATGCTTAGTTCCAAAGATCAAGTCTGTGATAGTTAAGGTTGTATATCAACTGGACTGTCTATGAGTCTTCTGGTTCAATCATTATAATGCTGGCATTTCCTTGATGAGATCTAGTAGTATAATGTGCCCACCTCCCTAAGATCGGTTATAAGCAATTAGCTGAAAGAGTTTCCTTGGGGGTGTGGCCCACATTCCATACAGATGTGTGTGTATGTATACATAGATACGTGTGTATGTTCTGGCAAAGTTCTCTTGCTTTTTGCTCTATCTGTATCTTGCATCTGACCTCTAGTTCTACAGCCTGACACAGCAGGCTCATCTTGCATTCAGCAGTCATCCACAGCCAGGACCCTGCTTTCTGACATGCTGATCTTGAATTAGACAGTTCTTGCAGTTACATGTGTAAGAAAAAGCCTCTAGCCTGGCATCTGAACCACAGACCTGGGACTTGCCAGCCTCTACAAGTGCATGAGTCATTTTCCTGTGATAAATATATAGACTGATTCACTGGCTTTGCTTCTCTACAGAAACCAATTTAAGACAAAGTTGTTAATAAAAAATTGATGTTATTCAAAACCAGGGGACATAAAAGACCAAACCACAAGATGGAATCTAACTGCCAACTTACTTATGGCCAAGCGAAACTGACATATAACTTTAACCATCACAGCGAACATCACTCTTACTTTAAACTTTAGTATTTGTGATTGTCAAAAGCATTCACATTATAAGGGCGTTTGTCTGGATTTCTTAACACAGCTTGACAGGGAATCACCCCCAATAGTTTTGAAGCCCGTTTGTTAACACACTGTCTCTGACAATATCAAAAGTCTAATGAAGGAAGCTCTGGTAACCTAGTGGCAAGAAGCTGAGCTGCAATCTCGAAGGCATGTGGTTCGAATCCACCAGATGCTCCTCTGGATAAGGAGGGGCAATTTCCTCCTGTGCCAGTCGGATCCAATTCAACGGTACACAACAACAACAACAA
>NW_006399767.1:27165044-27173238 GCF_000299155.1 Elephantulus edwardii | reverse complement strand
TTAACATTACCAAAATGTATCATTACATAGAATTTAAGTTTCCCATACTCCTGCTCTTCAGAGATAGAAACTTCATAAATAGTACTTATGGTTTAAATTATGCATTTTATTTTCTTTCATTCAAATTTTGATAGGTATACATGCCTCTGGCTTTATTCAGGTAAATTCTAACATATATAATTAAGTGGCCTAGTGGTAAGAAATTGCACTGCAATCCCAAAGGCAGGCAGTTCAAATTCAGCAGCTGCTCCATAGAAGGATGGGCAATTTCCTCCTGCACAATTAACAGCCTCTGAAAACCCACTGGAAGGTCAGCAATGGGGCGGTTCCAATGCAACGGTACTCAACAACAGCAACTGTCAATGTATTTTGTGAGTATGCAAATATACTTATTTAAGTTTTTAACATAATAAAATACATACATAAGCAGCATTTTATATCATTTGAGTTTGGTATGTATATACATAAAAATGTATATACACACATATATGTATATGAGGCATCTGGCATTAAGGAGATACACCTAAAAAAGGGTACATTTTTGGAGAGCACAAATTGCTTCCAGAAGCATTACTCTTACGGTTTTAATTTTTTTATTTTGTTATCATGTTAAGATACAGAGTTACTGCAGCATCAGCACCAAAACAAAAAACTTCCTTATCTTCTGAATTGTTTCCAACTCTTAGCAATCTTGTTCAATAGAAAAGAACATTCCATAGGATTTTCATGGTTAGAGATCTTTATGGTAACAGGTTGTAACATCTTACTCCTGCAATTAGCAACATTTACATCTCATTTCCAAATTAAATGAACAAAAAGTCTGAAAATTAGGTTAGTTGAAAGGACCTTTTATCCCAATAACACTAAAAAGTTTAAAATAAAGCCTCTACACTGCCTTTTAGCTTCTTTAAGATAGCAAATATTTACTGAAACATTACCATATACAAAGCAACTTGTAAGATGCTTAGAGAGAAATAAAAATTGTTAAGGGGCATGTTCCACCTCCAGAGTGTGTATACATATGCGATTAAGCATTGTTTTTTGGGGGTTTTTTTTTATTATTAATTTCAATGAACATCTACAGAGATTTTGGAATTCCATTCATTCAAGCATTGTTTTTAAAAGTGAGTGTGGAGTCCAGGAGAGAAAAAGATTAATTAATGTGCCAATTTCAGAAAAATAACAGGAATAATGAGGCAGGAAGAAAGGAGGGTATTTTAGGGGAAAGAATGAAAGTTTGAATCTGAGAACCCAAAGATATGTATGGGGAATGAAGAGAGCCCAGTTTGAATGAGGTATATGAGACATGCCTGAAAAAACAGAGGTAGATAAATCAGAACCAGTATTTGGAGGAACCAGAATATAAAGATAAAAGCTCTCTACTCTGTGCTAAGTGACAAAAAAACCCCAAAAAACACCAAAATCCAAAACCACTAATAGTTTAAACTATTTTTAATAGTTTTAAGTGAATAGTTTTAACTAATAAGGACACAAATCAAAGTTGTGATTCAGAAAGACTGATCTGATTTTGTATACAAAATGAAATACAAGGAATAAAGCTAGGTGTAGAAAACGAATCTGGAGAGTGCAATCTATTAAAGTACTAATACAATCCACAAGCTAAGGTGATGGTGGAATGGAAAAGACAGCAGTTGGGAGATGGATCACAGAGTGGAAATGGATTTGGCAAGTAATGATCTAAGGTGTCCAAGAAAGAGAGGGTCAGAGATGATTCCGTTTATGCCTGAACAGAACAGAGAAAAATTTGAAAGAAGTGGGGGGAGGGAGGAATGGACCTTTTAAACACAGTTTTGTGGTACCAAAAGACCAATTACAAGAGAGGTTTTGTTTCCTCACTAGAAAACCCTGAACACTCTTCTGACCAAACTCTACTGATGCCCAGAGAGTATACATTTAGTGTAAAAAAAAAAAAAAAATGAGAAGCTATTCAAAGTACACAACATGATCAAACTTAAGTTCCACAGAACATCAGACTCCTATCTCAAACCTATACAAAAATGAATTCAAGATTAGTGACTTAAATCAAAGAATAAAATAAAAAATCTCTCAAAACACAGAATTAAATCTTTATGACCTTGGATTTGACAAGTGGACCCTTACATACAATATCAAAAACATCAATAAATTAGATTCTATGAAAATTAAAGACTTTGTTTGGTAAGCCAAAGGTCATAACAAGAAAGTACAAAGGCCAATGAGAAAATATTTGTAAATCATGTATCAGATAAAGGATTAGTATCCAGAACACTGGTATCATTTACTGTTTGAAAGTTTGCTCAACAAAAAGACAAACAATCCAATCCAAAAAAAAAACAAAGAACAAATAAACAGAATAGACATTTCTCAAAAAAATACATACAAGTAGTTAACAAGGACATGAAAAGATACATCATTAATCATTAAGGAAACGTAAATCAAAACCATGAGATACTCCAACAATGGTAGCTGTTTTAGCTGCCACCGAGTCAGACCCAACTCATGGCAATTCTACAAACAGAACAAAACACTTCATTATCCCCATGACTGCTGCGGACTGGACTATTATGATCTATAGGATTTTCAGAAACAGATTGCCAGATCTTTCTCCCTAATCCATTTTAATCTGCCTCTGCTGAAAACTGTTCAGCACTTTAACAGCATATAGCCTCCACTGACAAATGAGAGGTGGCTGTACAGGAGGTCACTGGCTGAGAATGAAACCGAGGGTGCCCACATAGGAAGGAAGAATTCTACCAATGAACCACCAATAACCTACTTACAACTGTTAGTATTATTGTTAGTTGCTGTTCTATAGACTGCAATTATAGAGACGTAATATGTACAGAGCAGAACTGTGTTTTAGTGTTCGAAGCTATAGTCTTTTAGATAGTCTTTTAGAAGCAAAGTGTCAGGCGTCTCTTCTGCAGCACCGCCAGGCATTTTATCATTTATGCCACCTTGTATGTCTATACAGAATCCAATATATATAAAAAATAAGTGTTGGTGAGAATGTGGAAAAATTGAAACTCTTGTGCATTTCTGATTAACAGTAATAATAAAATGCCTCCCCATACAGTTGGGCATTTGGCAGCTTCTCAAAAAGTTAACATAGACTTACCATATCCACTGCCCCAGAGTCTATTCTGACTCATGGTAATCCCATAAGACAAAGCAGACCTGCCCTGTAAGGTTCACAAAGCTGTCAATCTTTATGGAAGCAAACTGCCCTTTTTCCCACAGAGAAGTTGGTGAGTTTGAACTGTCAACCTCTTTCAGTTAGTAGTTAAGCATTATAATCACTGTACCACAGCGGCTACTTAGAATTATCACTGTCACTACCACTGCAATTTCAAAATTCCACTCATAGGAACATACCCAAAAGAATAGGTACTCAAATAAAGATATGTACGTGCATGTGTTCACAACAGCCAAAAATCAGAAACAACACAAACTTATTTCAGCAAATGAATGAATAAACAAAATATGGACTGGTGATTTATTTTCAAACACACACACACTCACACCCACACCCACAGACCCACACATCCAGCCACTGAAATGGCTCTATGGAGCACAGTGCTCCTCTAACACACATGGGGTCACCACCATGAGTTGGAATTGACTCATCAGCAATGTAGAATATTTAGTATAGGATATTCGACCTAAATTTATTCAAACATAAAAGGAAAAGCTGGCAGTCCTACTCAACCCAATGGCACCACTAAAGTAAAAAGTCTAGTAAATGGTTTTTGTTAAGATGATAGCCAATTGTGAACATCAAGGTTAACTAAAATTACAGAGTTTGCAAAGCATGTTCTACATCCTATTTGGTAAGTAGCAACTAGGGTCTTAAAAGTTTGCAAGCAGCCATCCAAGGTACAACTACAGGTCTTCACCTATCCAGAACAAGGCAAGAAGAAAAGCAAAGATTCACTGAAACAATCCACAAAACTGATGGACCACAAGAACCTCAATTTCAATGACCTTGAGATCAGAAAAATTAGATGATGCCATTCTGAAACAGATAACACACAAGATGATCCTAGACAGAGTACAGTTAAATGCAGAGTAAAACTCAAAAACAAAACAACAAAAAAAGACAAGCTTACTGGTCCAGCTGACTGGATACATTAACTGAGATTACAGTCCTCAGGGAGCTCTGGTGGCCTATTGGCAAGAAGTTGTGCTGCAATTCCAAAGGCACACAATTTGAGACCACCAGCTGCTCTGTGGGAGAAGGATGGACATTCTCCTCCTCCTGTGCAATTAACTGCCTTTGAAAACCTGCTGGAGGGTCTGTTGTGGCCCTAATACAACTTCTGAACTTGAAACAAAACCCAAACTTGTGGCTCAACCTTCAATCAATTAAAAAAGCCTTTTTTGGTGACCAGGAGCAAGGGAGGCACTCATTCCTTAGACAAACTGGGTCAAAAGAGCATGGATTAAATCCAGGAGGCAGAAAGGGTAAAACAGAAGGACTAATGGAAATGAGAATTATGGGGATGAAGTGGGAAAAGTGCATTATGCATATTGTCACCAATGTTATAAAGTAAAATTATGTATACATTTTTTGAATGAAAAACCAATTGGTTCTATAAACTTTGACTCAAATCACTTAAAAAAAAAGCGAAAGCCCCATGGAGCAACTCTATTCTCTAGCACATGGAGTCTCTAGGAGTCAGAATCAACCTAACAGAAACCTGACAAGTAATGAAAGATGACAGATAGAAAAGATCATTCCTCCTCTAGCCACATCATGCCCTTCTGGAGGCCAATGGTCAGCACTCTTGCTCCATCATGCTGTCTCTAGCTTTTTTGGATGACGTGCAGTGGATGAACAAATAGCAGCTTTATTATCAAGTTCTAAATTCTGGAATGATTGTCATCTCAGTGCTAATGATCTGGAAAGAGGTAATGGTAATTACCTGAACTGAAGTCCAATTGTAGTGATGCTCAGTGGCAACATGCCTTTCATAGAACCTGCATTTCACAGATCTCTTTTCCTAATAAATCAAGTTGATGATCCCTTAAGAATAGGAGAACCAACCAAACAATAAAAAAAAAAAAAAATGGGAGAACTAGCAATTTTAGGATAAAAGTAAAGTAAGTTCCTATAGTTCACTGTGTCTTGAAAATTAATGAAAAGCAAAATGAATCTATGAAGTTTTTGACCAAAGGAGATAATAATGGGATTGATGATCAGGACCATCTATCAACATTAGCTAGGGAAAAAAAGATGTTGTGGAAAGAGCAAGGGGATTTGTTCCTTACACTGGAACTGTGACAATTCTTATGAATGACTATCCCAAATTTAAGTACACACACCTCTTTCTGCTCAGTTTGTTCTATCAGGACTAAGATGTCTGCCTTGCTGTTCTAGGAAGAAGTGTTGTTACTGAATATTTGGAATATTGGCCCGTGACTTGTGGAATGGAGAACACACATTTGGGCGCTTTTAGGCATAATTGGTTTGCATTAGGTTGTTTTTACACATCAGAGGATGTATGTGTGCAACTCGCTATGCATTCAAGGGCACTTCAATCACAATTTCTTATGTTGTCATTGTACAAAAAATGTGAAAGTGTGACATCAGTGGATTTTTTTAATACATTAAAAGGATGAGAAGGGAGGGAAAGATCACATTTTGTGTAATTTCATATATATAAAATGTTGTCATTGTTGACTGCCATCGAGTGGAGCACAACTCATAGTGACCCAACAGACAAAAGACCTGAAGCCTTTCGATAACTATCATTTCTCAAACTTCATAGTTTCCAGAGGCACGTTGTTTAGGAAGTGGATGCCACTCCTGCTTCCCAAATTGTCTTAAACTGGGAGCTCCACCAAACACCGTCAACCATGGGTAACTGTTATGCCACTTGAAACGCCAATGGCACAAGGTTCAGCATTCCAGAAACTCCAGGTCACCTCAATACAGCATACTGATAGAAGAGTGCTGTACCGCTTAAAAGAATGTTCCTCCAAAATATCCTAAATAAATAAATTCAGAGACAGGCACTGGGAATGTGAGGGTAGTGGCAGGAAAGAAAAGTGGTGGTTGTATAATACTGTGAGTGTACTAAATGCAACTAAATCGTTCACTTTAAAATGGTTCGCTTTCTATTAATTTCATCTCAGAAAAAAAAGCAAAGCAAAACCAGCAGCATCTGCAAAATGCCAATCCATCCTGAGACTCCTGAGACACTAAACATTCTAGCCACCTAATTTTCTAGATAACCCCTGCCTCATTGTTTCAGCTCAGTTTCACGCAAATAAAATCCTCAATCTATACTTTGTCTCACACACTTTGGGCTTGGTATCAGGCAGGCTCAGTTCCAAGCTATCATGCTTGGTAAAGCAGAGGTCCAGTGAAAAGAGGGACTGACACAAATGGCTATAACAATGAGCACCACAACAATTATGAGTATGGTACAGGACCAGGCAGTGTTTCATTCATGGAGTTGCTGTAAGTCAGTGTCACTTTAATGACATCTCTGAAGCTTAGATCTAAGGAGCTGTGCTGCAAACCCAAAGGCACACAGTTCAATCCATCTTCTGCTCTGTGGAGAGAAGATGGGCAATCCTCTCCCATTCAATTTACTGCCTCTGAAAAATCTGCTGGAAGGTAACAATACAATACAATGCATTCCTATCAATTCAAATCCCACAAGCATTTTAAAGCTTAACTTCTAAGAAAGCAATTTACCCATTGTTGCTGTGAAGTGGGAACCAACTGCACAGTGGATCCTCCAGCAGGTTTTCAGAGACAGTAAATCACACAGAAGGAAACTGCCCATCTTTCTGCCAAGGGGCAGTTGATGGATTCAAATTGCATACATATGCATTGGCGGCACAATTCCTTAACACCACCAGAGTTCCCAAATTTACCCACAGTAGTCACTTCTATTTGGGAATAACCAGTTTTATACTATTATGACTATTCTTACCTGTTCTGAAAACTTATTTAATTCTGTATTATCACTAAAGAGTAAAAATGTTCAGTCTGGAGACTAAGGCCACCTGATTCAGGCCATAGTATTTACAACTTCTTGCTATGAGTCAGAAAAGCTAGACAATGCTCTTCCAGAGACCTGTGTAGATGCATTCAAAATAGTCCACCCATAGGCTATCCTACAACACAGCCTCTAACAAAACTAGGTTGTTCTGAACCCTTGGTAATAAAATTACCTTTAAACTAAGAAGGCTGAGAAAGCACCAAAATCTGCATGTGGTGTATGTCCATGCCGACTAAGAGGGGTTCATGCTGTGAGACCCAAAGTTCTCATGAGGATATCAAAACCAAAAAATATTTCAGCAGAGCTAGGTGTGCCTGTGAAAGGGTCAAGCATGCTTTCCTTATTAGGGAGCAGAAAATTGTTGTGAAAGTACTGAAGGCACAAGCACAAAGTCAGAAAGCTAAATAAAAAATGGTGCTTCTTTAATAAAACCTTATGATTTTTCTATTAAAAAAAAAAAGAAAAGAAGAAAGCTAGACAATAACTAGGGATGATATAAGAAGAATTGATGCTCCTGAGCTGTGGTGTTGGAGAAGAGTACTGAATATACCATGGACTGCCAGGAGAACAAACAGGTTCGTCCTAGAGAGCGTGAAACCAGGCTGCTCTTTAGAGGCAAGGATTCTGAAGCTTTGTTTGACATAACTCGGACATGCTGCAAGGAGGGACCTCGGAGAGGGACATCACGCTTAGAAGGGTGGAGGGACAGTGCAAGAGAGGAAGACCCTTGATAAGATGGACTGACTCAGTGACTTGGGTAATGAGGTAGATGTGTCAGAGACAATAAGGCTGGCACAGGATAGAGCAGGGTTAAGGGCTATTACACATAGGGTAGCTATGCAACCTATTATAGTATTAAACATCAAGTCACAAGCAATTTGACAGCACATAACATTATCATATGAGTGTTTACTTGCTATCTTCCCATTTTTCTGATAGTTTCAGACATGTATATTTTCCTATTGTTGTTGTTATGTGGCGTCGAGTCATAACGACCCTATGTACAACAGCCCTCAACTCTGCTCTGTCCTGTGCCAATGGCACTGTCTCCGAAACACCCATCCCGATTACCCCAGTCACTGAATCAATCCATCCACATCATAGAGGGCTTTCTCCTCCTGCGCTGTTCCTCCACTCTACCAAGCATGATGTCCCTCTCCAAAGACTGGTCCCTCCTT
>NW_006399767.1:27153845-27161361 GCF_000299155.1 Elephantulus edwardii | reverse complement strand
AAAAAAAGAATGTCTTACTTGTGTTTTATTGACTATGCAAAGGCATTTGACTGTGTGAAACATAACAAATTACAGCTAACATTGAGAAGAATGGGAATCCCAGAACTCTTAATCGTGCTCATGTGAAACCTATATGTAGTCCAAGAGGCTGCTGTCTGAACAGAGCAAGAGAACATTGCATGGTTCAAAAACAAGAAAGGTATGTGTCAAAGCTCTATCATTTCTCCATACCAATTAAAGTTGTATGCTGAACAAATCACTGAAGAAGCTGAACTCTATAAAGAAGAATGTGCTATCAGGATCAGACGAAAACTCAACTGGTATTATGAAGATGACACAATCTTGCCTACTGAAAGTGAGGGAGACTTAGAATGCTTGCTAAAGAAGACCAAAGAGTACAGCCTTCAATTATGTATACATCTCAACATCAAGAAAACTAAAAAAAAACTCACCACTGACCAAGAGACAACATCATGACAGATGGACAAGATTCAAGCTGTCAACAACTTCCATCTTACTTGGATCCACAATCAAAACCCTTGGAACCAGCAATCACAAAGTCAGGAGACATTAGACTAAGAAAGTTTGCTATTAAAAACCTCTCCAAAGTACTAAAGAATAATAATGTCCGTTTAAAAGCAAAGGCACACTTGATCCAAGCCATGCCATGGTCTTTTCAATTAATGATAATAGAAGAAAAGTCAATATTTGAGTTGTGATGTTGGAAAAAAGTACTGAATATCCCATGAACTGCCAAAAGGACAAATATGTTTTGGACAAAGTACAATCAGAGTGTTCCTCAGAGTCAAGGATGATGCAACTTCATCTCATATTTTAGGCATGCTATTAGGAGGAGCCAGTCCTTGGGGGGGGGAGGGGCATCATGCTTGGAAAGGTGAAGGGTCAGCAAAAAGAGGAAGACCTTCAACAAAATAGACTCACATAGTGACAATGGGCTCAAGTCTATCAGAGATGATTGAGAACGGGACTAGATAGCACAGGGTTTGAATCACTGTTCCTAGGGTCACAATGAGTTGTAGTCACCTTTAAAGATACCTAACAACATGAATCAGAACTGACTTGATGGCATTAGGTCTAGCAAAAATACAGAGCCACAAAGGTGTAGTAGGTTAACTGTTGGACTAGTAATCAAAGAGCTAGCAGGATGAGTCCACAAGTCAGTCGTTCCTTGGGAGAAAGGGGTAGTCTCCTCCCAATAAAATTTACAGCCTTCATTAACCAGTAGAGGACCATCATGAATCAGAATCTATTCCTCAACAATGAATTTTCTTGGTTTTATCCCAAACAGTTTAAATTTTGCCTAGTTTGGCTATTACATGCAAGACAAATATTCTAAGTGGAAAAGTAGAGAGTAGTTTTTAAAACACAACTCTGCCCACTCTGGAGCATCCCTGTATAATGCAAATAGTGAAGTATTTGGCTGTTAACCTGAAGACTGGTAGCTGGAGTCCACAAAAAGGATCGTTGAAAGGGTAGATTTAAAAAAAGCCAAAACAACAGCTACTAAAAAACCCTATAGTTTCCTTGAGAGAAAATACCAAATGGTGGGGGATGTCGGTGTGTGGGAAGAGCCAGGAGCCCTTGAATAATTTCATGAGCAGCCGGGTCAGGGTTGGGTTGATGTCATAGCAATGAAGATTGATCCCCTGGAGTGTGGCCTTTGGCTTGGATATTAAGTGGTCCAAGAAGTTGGCCACTGTCATCTGTGGGGCCATCACTGTCCCCACTGGTCATAACTACTAAAGGAACATGGTGGGCAAACCCCACACTGTTCCCTGAAAGATGACTAGCTACCTTGGTTTCGTGTTGATGTAGCCCATCCATGCACCACAAGGCATCAGCATCATCTCAGCCCCTGTGCCCCAGAAGCTGCTAAGGGTGAGCCAGAATCAATAACTGCTACACCTAGGCTAAGGCCTGGACCGTTACCCTGGAGAACTTCGTCAAGGATACCTCTGATGCCACTTTCAAGAACCCCAAGCTCTAGAAGGAGACCAACCGTTCACCAAGTATCTCTACCAGGAATTTACTGACCTTCTTATAAAAATTCACACCAGATCTCCCAGCAGAGCACCTAAGCCTCAGCTGTGGCTCCCACATAATGGTTGTTGTATAAAAGAAATAACATTAATTAAGTCCGGAAAAAAAAGAAAACCCTATAAAGCACACTTCTACTCATGCACATGAGACCACTATTAGACTCCACAGCAACTGATTTGATTCCATCTACCCACTCTGGTTACAACCAAGATTACTTCTGTCCTGATGTATAGGAGAAATTCAAATCCCACAACACAGTAAGAATGATTTCTTTTAGGAGTAGCTGGTAGCAGCAGCACGATTCCTTACCACTAGGCCACTAGATATATGGATTAAGAAAAGGTACCACGAGGGCAGTTAAAAGGTACAATTAATTTTTACATCTAGATTCTGAATACACTTTATTGCTTTGTATTTAATGCCTTTATTTTACACAATACAGTGTCTCTGACAATGCTGAAAAAAGTCAACAGAACATTTTGCAAAAATATTTTTCCTGAGTTACTTTTCTGAAAAACATCTGTACTATCTATAACGTACACATGTACAATTACAAACGGTACACATTGCTTTCTGAAGATACATGGAAGCAAGCTATGATATTTCAGTAACAAAACTAAAAAAGACTAGCCTAAGAATAAAAGGGAAAAATAGCCAGAGTTGTCATTATACTAGTAAAAGTTACTTTATTTGTAACTATCAAATTCTGGACATACTATTAGGAGAAGCTATTTCTCAGAAAGAGACATCATGCTTGGAAAGTTGAAGGGTCAGTGAATGAGATGAAGACCCTGAACAAGATGGATTGACAAAGTGACTGTAGCAATGGGCTCATGTGTGGCAGAGATAGTGAGGATAGGACAGGGTTCAAATGTGTTGTTCATAGGGTCACTAATAGTCACACTCGACAGCTCTAACAAAAACATGCTGAAAAATAGGACCAACCCGCACTTCTAAATCATTGTTAGGGGGCGCTGACTCATAGCAAGCCTATGAAAAACAGATCTAAACCTTGCCCTATCCTGTGCCATCCTCAGATCTCTGATATGCTCAAGCCCACTGTGTTCATCCATCTTGTTAAGGGCCTTCCTCTCTTTCTCTGACACTCCACCTTTCTTCTTAGCTTGAAGTCTTTTTTTCCCCAGGACTAGTCCCTCCTGACAACATGTCCAAAGTATATGAAACAAAGTTTCTCTAAAACCCCAAGTGTTACTTGTTTCTTGCCACAAATACTAAAGAAAGACTCACTTTGAACACATAATAGAAAAAAGAGACTTTGGTGCCAGAAATGAGTTTTAAATTTTATGCAAGTTCTCCTGTGAGTCCTGTCCATTTCCTCTGGTAAAATGCATATAAAACAACTAGACTACATTGAAGAACCAAAAGCCATTCAACTGAATGCTTTAAAATTAAAATGACTGAAAATTTTGGTGATCTGAATAGAAACTTCCTGACCTCTTAAGGAAGTGTTTATTAGCTATTCTCTATTTCCAAGGAAGAAAATAAACAAATGGGGGGTGGGGGGAAGCATAAATTCTGGCAAAGAAGATTAGTTTTGACAGAAGAATCCTAACTAGAAAAGTAATTAAACACTGTAATAAAGTAATATGCAAATGTCTGTCCTTAGGGACTCAAGAATAGGGCAAATAGCTATCTTTGAAAAGCTAGACATAATTCTGCAAGAAAAACTGGAATGAGCCAAGAATCTTTTAAATCAGCTCCTCCAGCTTTAGGATTTCAAGTTCTTTACTTACACCTATGGAAGGCTATGTTTTAAAAAAGAAAGTTTTTCTATTTTATTTCAGGTACTGGGTTACTTTTCACCAACCACCTATTTATTCTATGTACTCACTTAACCAAAATTTCACTGTTAAAAGTCAAGTCCATCAATTTCCAGCAGCACAGCTGCCTGCTCCTGTGTGTGTGTGTGTGTGTGTGTGTGTGTGTGTGTGTACGTACTTCAAAAAAGGCGCAAACTAAAACCAAACATTGTTCTAACTGAAACAAATTATAATACTTGGACCTACATAATACACACACTGAATCTATGCTACCTGAATTTAAAAATTATCTTCAGAACAGCTTTGAGGCATTGAACACTAATGATTGAAGATCTGATTGAAGATCATGTGTTATGGGATGATAATAAAGCTATTATTCACGAAGAGAGCAAAAGGCGAGAAAAAAAGATAAAAATTATGTCAGAAGACTCTAAAAATTTCACCAGAGCATTAAGCCAAAACAAAGGAGAAAAATAAATGAAGATAAAATATTATAAAAGAATGTGCAAAGAGCTAGTATTGGTAAATAAAAAGAACTTGCTCTGCATTTCTAAAGTTGAAAATTTTTTAAAAATAAATTCAAGTCTTGAATTCAATACCGAGAAATGCTAAAATGGTAAAATCTTGAATGATACAGGAATATAAAAAAAAAAAAATGGAAGAGATACAGAATTACTATACCAAAAAGAACTGGTTGATTTCAGAAAGTATCATATGAACAAGAGCCAATGGTAATGAAGGAAGAAGTCCAAGACGTAATAAAGGCATAAGCAAAAATTAAGGCCCAGGAATCAATAGATTATCAATTGGCATGTTTCAACTAACAGAGGCAGACCTGGAGATGCTCACCAGTCTATGTAAGGAAATTTGAAGGACCACTTCCTGGCCGACTGACTGGAAGAGATCTTTACTTGTTCCCATTCCCAAGAAAGGTGATCTAACAGAAAGTGCAAATTATCAAACAACATCACTAATATCACACACAAGAAAATATTGCTGAGATCATCTGAAAACAGCTAGAACTATACATTGATAGAGAACTGTCACAAGTTCAAGCTGGGTTTAAGAGAGGTCATAGCACCAGTGACATAACTGCCGATGTGAGATGGATCCTGACTAAAAGCAGAAAATACATCAAGAATGTCTATTTGTATTTTTACTGATGATGCAAAGGCATTTGACTACGTGGATCGTAACAAACTATGGCTTCTCAAAGAATGAGACCCTTAGAACATTTAACACGTTGCCACAAGTAACGGTAATACATAAAAAAATTTAAGTGTGCAGCAACGTGTTAATTAATGTTCATACAAACCCTAGACCAAGAAGCTGTTGTCTAAACAGCGCAAGAGAGCACTGTACGGTTTAAAACCAGCAAAGGTGGGGAGCTCTGGTGACCTAGTGGCAAGAAGCTGCACTGCAATCCCAGAGGTGCAAGGTTCGAATCCACCAGATGCTCTGCCGAGGAAGGAGGGGCAATCTCCTCCTGTACCAGTCAGATCTGATTGGACGCTACACACACACACACACACACACACACACACACACACACAAACACACTAAAAAAAATTAAAAAAACTAAAACTAGCAAAGGTCTATTATCAAGGTTGTATCCTTTTCTATATCTATTCAATCTGGTCACTGAGCAAATAATTCAAGAAGCTGGACTCTCTTTTGAAAAATGTAGCATGAGGATCAGAGGAAGACTTATCAACAACCTGTATTATGTGACAAGCTTGCTCACTGAAAGTTGTAAACACTTGACATCAAAGGAGTTGCAAACTTGTTGACATCAAATACTGCAGAGGACCAATATGGATTGGACCTCAACATTGTTGCTATTAGGTGTTATGGAGTCTAGTATGGACTATTAACTATTAACCCTATTAACAGTGAATCTAAACACTGTTCTATTCTGTGCCATCTTCACACTTTCAGACACACTAGAGTCCAGTGCAGTCATCGTGTCAACCGCCTGACTGAGGGTCTTACTCTCCCCACTGACCTTCCACCCTTTCAAGCATCATGTCCCTCTCCAAAGAACAGCCCCTCCTAGCAATATGCCCCACGTATGTGAGGGGAAGCCCTTGCATCCAATAAACACTCTGGCTGCATCCTCTCCAAGGCATATTTATTTGTTCTTTTGGCAGTGCTCTGCTCTAACACCAAACTCCTCTTCTGTCATCCTTATTCACTGTCCAGCTCTTGGAAGCATAGCAAGTGACTGGAAAGACCATGGCCTGGATCAGACACGCCTTAGTCCTCAAAATGACATCTTTACTCCTCAGTTAATTTGGAGCAGTCCCTAATTGCACTTTCCCAATGCATTCAACACTAAAAATGATCATGATAGATGGAGAGAAGACTGAAATTATCAACAATTTAATCTTAAATGAATCAACAATCAACACACAGGGTACCAACACTCAGGAGATGAAGAGACATTGCAATGGGCAAGTGTGCTGTCAGGGAATTCTCCAAAATGATGAAGAGAAATAATGTCAGTTTAAAGACTAAGGTGCACCCGATTCAGGCCACCGTCTTCTCAATAACCTGCTACACATGAGAGAGCTAGACAATGAGTAAGGATGACAGAAGAATTACTGATGCCTTTGAGTTGTGGTGTTGGAGACAAGTACTGAATATCTCATGGACTCAAAAAAAAAAAAAAACAAACAAAAAACAACCCCAACCAAAAAAAACCACCTGATAGATAGGTCTTCAGGGCAAGTGCAGCCAGCATGCTCCATAGAGGAAAAGGTGGCAAAATTTCAAGCCACATATTCTGGGCGTATTGCTAGAAGAGGCTATTCTTTGGAAAGAGACATGATGCTTGGAAAGGTACAGGGTCAGCAAAAGACAAGAAGCTCCTTGAGGAGATGGGCTGATACAGCAACTGCAGCAACGGGTTTCTGTGTATTAGAGGTGATAAGGATGGCACAGAATAGGACAGGGTTCAGATGTGTTGTTCATAATCACTGTGAGTTGTATGCAACTTGCTGGCAACTAAAAACAACAAAGCACAGAACCTAAGGAAAGAAGACCAGAAATTCATTGACATCAAGTCAGCTCATAGCTGACCCTCCTTTAGGTTTCTGTGGCTATAAATCACACAAGAGACTTCCCAGCTTTCTCTAGCAGGGATATGGGTGGGCTTGAATTGCCAGAAAGGTGTGGCCTTTTAATTACCAGTGCAACTCGTTTACTATAAACCATTCCACCTAAGACTGGGTGGGGAAAGGTGTTAGGATGGTCAACAATAGTAAAAGATAACTTATCAACAAAGCATGGAGCTCTGGTTGGCTAGTGGTTAAGGAAGCACACTGGCTAAACACAAAGGTATGTGGTTCAAATCCACCAGCTGCTCCAAGGGACAGGCAATCTCCTCTTGTGGGATTTAAAGTCTCTAAAAGCCAGCTGACTCTGGCTGACTCTGAGAAGAATGGGAATCCCAGAAAATTTAATTGTGCTAATACAAAACCCATACTTGGACCAAGAGGCAGTAGTCAGAACAGAGCAGGATAACACTGCACGGTTCAAAATTGGGAAGGGTGTACACCAGGGATGCATCCTGTTCTCCATACCTTTTCAACATGTATGCAGAGCAGATTATCCGAGAGGCTGGGCTCTATGAGGAGAATTGTGGCATCAGGATTGGTGGAAGGTCTATTAAC
>NW_006399767.1:27153182-27153745 GCF_000299155.1 Elephantulus edwardii | reverse complement strand
AGCAAACTAAAGCTGCGAACAATCTCAATCTCTTCACCATCCATCCTGATGCTGCCAATTGGTCCAGTGGTGAGAATCTTTGTCTTCTTGACATTAGAGTGCAAATTATGACAGAGGCTACTTTCTGCTGCTGTATTACACTGCCTACTAAGGATCTCAAGGAAGGAAGATGAGATAGTCTGTTCCTACACAGATTTCCTTCAACTCTGACCTACTAACTAGGTATTTCTCAAGCTGAAAGAACTGAAAAACAAATTCAATTATGTCATAGGTAAAATTCTGAATGATCCAGAAACATGCAAGAACTGGAAGACATGGAACCATTTCAGGAAATAGCATATGATTAAGAACGAACAGTAATGAAGAAGGTCAAGCTGCACTGAAGGTATTCGCAAAAATAATGCCCCAGGAATTGATGGGATACCAATTAGCATGTTTCAATAAGCAGATGCAGCCTTGGATGTACACTAGTCTGTGCCAAGAAATTTGGAAGATACCTAGTCAATAACTTGAGGAGATTTATATTTGTTTTCATTCCTAAAAAAGGTGATCCAACAGAATGT
>NW_006399767.1:27118747-27150577 GCF_000299155.1 Elephantulus edwardii | reverse complement strand
ACAGCGCAGGAGGGGAAGACCCTCTATGAGATGGATTGATTCGGTGACTGGGGTAATCGGGATGGGTGTGTCAGAGGCGGTGTGGTTGGCGCAGGATAGAGCAGGGTTTAGGGCTGTTGTGCATAGGGTCGCATATAACAACAACAAAAGCCAGCTGAAGGGTTAGCTGTGAGTCAGTTCTAACTCAATAGCAATGAGCTGAGTTGACTCAACAAAGGCAACGCATTTCATATAATCAGTATTTTAATAATAAAAAAAATCTTACTTTTAACGGTCTTCATTTTAAAATAATTTGTTTACTAGCTGATTTGTAACAGTCATTATACGAATGACTCGTCATTATGAAGTCGCAGGAAGATTAACCATTTCCAATTCAGCAAGTTAATCACGGAAGGAACACTGGTAGCAAGCATGGTGCCTAACATACTGGGCTGCAAACCAAAAAGCCACACCTCTCTGCTAGTTCAAATTCACCAGTGGTTTCACAAGATAAAAATGTAGTATCTTAATGCTTCCCAGTGGAGGGTCAACTCTGAGTTGATTCTAGCTCAATGGCAATAAGTTTTGCATTTTAAACCAAAAGTGGCAGTTTGAAACCTTCAGCTACTCTGGGAAAATGATGGGCAGTCTCCTCTCAAAAGACTTAGCCTCAAAAACCTAAAGGAGGTTCAACAACAGTTAGAACCAAGTCAAAAGCAATGGGTTATTAGGTCTTGATGATATAGTTACATATTTGGCTGCTGACCAAAAGATAAATGGTTCAAATCCACCAGTAGTACTGCTGGAAAAAAGAAGGTGCAGTCTCCTCCCATAAAGATTTATTGCCTTGGAAATCCAATGCAAGGCTGTCACAAGTTGAAATCAATTAGAGAGCTAAGGATTTAGGTTTTGCTTTGGAGGGTTTCGCTTATTAACACCATCTTAACAGTTCAAAGCCAGACATTAAATAACAAATATATTTATTAAAAATACATTTACAGATTCGATATTTTTACTTCAACAACCTAGGCACATATTCTGACCAAATACACACGTATGAAGGAATCCTAGAGGGAGTGTGGGCTGACCCCTGGCTGCTAATCAATACCAGTAGGTTTAAATGCATCAGTTACTCCTCAGAAGAAAAATGACATTCTATTCCCATACAGATTCACAATCTTGCAAACTCTATAGGATGGTTTTATTCTGTCCTAAGGTCACTGTGAGTCGGAATTTACTTGACAGCAGTGGGATGCATGTATGTATTATTGTTGTTGTGGTGGTCGTTACGTGCCATCAAGTCGTTTGCGACTCATAGTGACCCTATGTACAACAGCCCTGAATCCTGCTCTATTCTGTATAAAGATTTTCCCCCCCTGGATTTTAATCATACATGCTTTTTTAAAGCAAAAATCTGCCAAGACAAAAATCAATGTGATTGATCTAGGAATCAAAATACAATATTGTGTTATAGAGCTAACTAGCTTTCATTTCACAATGACTTTTCATTTTACCATGCACTAACAAAAAAGGAGCACATGTCTTCCACAGCCAAAAAACAAGGTAATGTTACTTTAACACTGAATTATCACTTAATTGCCTGGATTTCTAATAAGCTACTGATTTCCAATTTGTGTGACTTGCTTTAAAACCAGAAGACATTTTCTAATGGTTCACTCCTTTACTCAAGTATGCATTATACTTCTTTTGTTGAGGAATTAACACATCATTAGTATACTATGTTATTCTGTTTTTAAGTTTACATATTTTCTCTAAGTAAAAATTTAAAGAGAACTTTCATAATTCAGTGATTATTTTAAAGTTACTGATTCTTATTCATACTGGGCTTCACCTTTTCATCATTCAGGATACCTAAAAACAAATCATCTTAGATGTTAATTTATACACCTCAAGCACATAAAACTTACGACACTATTTCTGAGGTATAATGATACTAATAAAGTCTGACTCTAAAGAACTAAAAACTTATTAAGGTAGGGTTTAAATGGTACAACTCTGAAGGAGGTGAGGAGAAACAATCCTCCCCTACCAAACTGGCAGCAACAATATGCCAAGTTTCCTATGTTGAACTACTGTAAACAAGGAAGAAAAAGAGGTAGGGATGGGAAGAAGACAAGCTCAAGAATAATACTCAAGATACAGCTATATTCTAATTCCATCAGAGAAATAACTCTTCTTTGTATGTTCAATAACCACTATCACCCTTCAACTACTCAAACACCAAAGATATAGGTGATTCAGACAACTACTTAGGTTGTACTTTCTACCTGAGATCACCCCCAACAGAAAGAAAAGTGGAGCTCACAAATATATAACTCCATAATAGACAACCTCTTGCTTCCAAACACCTCGAGTTTTCTAATGATCCAGAAAGCCACCTCGTTATAGCAATGAACTTTAAAGATAATGGGCCCTGAGTTGATGATGCACATAAGGGGGGATATGTATGCATCAGCTCCAACTGCAGACACAACTACAAACCTCACATTGGTAACGCTGGCATCTGGGAGGAGGCGAGGTGAGAAGTGGGATGAAGTTTAGGCTTTCAACCTCTTTTCTGGCATTCCCTGAGGCATTCCGTCAACATGAGATAAAGAGGATGTTGGTTATGCAAGTGATGCCAAGAGAAACAGGATTCCACACATCAAGGAACTGAATGCCCAACACAGAGAGCAAAGGGCACTCACACCATTACTTCTAACCAAATAGAGATTAGTTGCTTCACCTGAGATTCTTCAGAGCAAATTCTACTGGCCTCTATCCCTCACCCTGAATGAACTCAACAACCTCTACTCAGAGAACAAGGGGGAAGGAAACCTTGCTTACCCAAAACGTAAATGATATATTTATTTCCAAAGCTGAGAAACATTTAAGTATGATGGTCTTCTGTCTCAACTCCAACTTCAAAGTGGCACCAAGTAAAAACACTTGGTCCCCCAATTCTCTATTTTTCCTAATTACCTAGTAATTAACCTTTAGATAAACCTCACTCTATTCCTGGCACTTGAGAGGCTTTTCCAAAGTTTTCCAGCCAAACCTTCTCCCCAGGGCTCCATTTCCTTCACGAAGTTCCCTCCAAGACACATCTCCTTTCTCCATACTTTTCCAAAGGTATCCCTAGGCCTTGCTCCAGTTTGGGGACTCTATATCCCACAGCAGTAGATCTACTAGATCATCTCACTCTTTCAGGGCACAACTTTCAGAAAGTCCTCTCTCTCACCATGTTCATTTGTCTCCGGTAAGTCTCCTCTTTTTCCTATCTGTCCTCGCATGGGGCAAACACACCACACATATCTGTTCTTCTCAGCTTCCAACTCCCAAGACCCCCCTCATGCCCCAAGTCCTTCCAGAGCACCTAATTTTCCCCTACGTTTCCCCTCAACCCTGACATTCTCAGTCCGTAACTCCAAACCACAGGCTTTTTTTGGTCACTCCCCACACGTAAATTTCTTGTGCTTTTTTTACTCTCAGCTAATACTACAGCCCTCTTCTTTCCTATACTTAACCTTATAAATCAACCTGCTCAAGTCCTTCACTCTCCTCCTAAGCTCATCGGTTCCAGGGAACCTAAAAACATGTCCCAACTCATTCTGTCCTCTGCCCCCCAACTCCCTCCATACACCCTCTTTAACCCACTAAGGCCTCCAGGTTTCTTCCCATGTCCCCGGGACACCCCGCCACGCTCGCCCCACATCGGGAGGGAGGTGCCCCCCACTCCACGCCCGGCCCGCCCTGCCCCTGGGCTCGGTGTCCCTTCCCCTCGGGGCCCCGAGGCCGTTGCCAGCGCTGGCGCGGCGGGGCCGGCTCACCAGTTGGTCATGTCCAGGAAGAAGGCGCAGCCGGCCGGGTTAAGCTGGAAGCCGAGCAGTCGCTGGAACTCGGAGATGAGCACGTCCTTGTCGGTTGTGCCCAGGCAGCTAAACTTCTGCATTAGCTCGGGGTCCAGGTCCACGTCCATGCCCTCCATGGCGGGGACCGGACACTCGCTTCCCCGCCTCCTCACAAGCGAGCCGCTGCCGCTGCCGCACCGCCGGGCCCGGGGACTGAGAGGGGGCCCGCTGCTAGCCGGCTCCGCGACCCCGCTCCTTTGAGGTAGGCCCCGGGCCTTTCACTGCCTCATAGAGGTAAACTCACTCAGCCACTCACTCACTCGCACGCTCCCCCCCTCCCCCCCCCCCCAGCGCCCACTGCGCAAGCGTCGAACGCGTAAGCCCCGCCCCTTCCTCTCCCGGAAGCCCGCCCCTCAGTGGCGTCACAACCCCGTGACGTCCCCCGCGTGACCTCACCTCGGTGGAGCGAGGGGGCGGGAAGTGGGAGGGAGGAAAAGGACGACCCACCGGTGGCGCGTGGTTCCTGGCCTGACCTCCTTCCTCGCCCCACCCCTACCCCAAGGGGAGGAGTTAGTGTCTAAGGTCAGGAGAGTATCTCCTGAGTCTTTGTTTTACGTAATGGCGCGCAGCCTACCTTCATTCACCACAGCCACCAACCCGCGCCGATCCCCCCCCCGCCACACACACTTTGCACGTGAGTAATAAGAAGTCCTTGCAGGAGCCGAGACCCTGACAAGGTGAAGTAGCAAAGTACCCTAAGAACTTAGCCCTCCCAGCTTTTAAACATTGGCTCCTGTTATAAATATTTGCAAGATGAAGTTTTCAGAACCCTGAGGGATGCTGCCTTAAATAATCTACCTGCCGCCCTAGATGATGATTACAGTGGCTTATCAGTGCTATCTCTGTTTGAAAACGGGAATGTAATGTCTCCAATAAATAATAAGCTTACACTAAGCTTTGTCTCACGATCATGTTGCTGCTTTTGGTTAAGTGCCCTCCAGTCGCCTGCAGCTCAACCCTGTGAAGCCTGTCCTGTCTTGAACCAGTCACACCTAACCCCATGGCCCCAGTTACTGTATCAATCCATCGCATCCAGGGTCTCCCTCTACTGTGCTGTCCCTCTATCCTTACGAGCATGATGTCCTTTTCGAAGGACTTGTCCCTTCTGGCCATGTGCCCAAAGTATGTGAGATGGAGCTTCAAAATCCTAGCCTCCAAGGAGAAACTTGGTTTCGCCCTTTCCAAGACAGACCTATTTTGTTTTCTTGGAGGTCCATGGTATGTTCCGGCTCTCTGATGCATAGCAAGTAGTTGCGCAGAAAGCAGTTGCCTGGATCAGACGCTCCTTAGTCTCTAGACATGGTTGCTTCTCAGTACTCTGGAAGGAGGTCCTCAATACAAAACATCAATCAGGTAGGGATGAACACAGCACAATCTTCCACCAACTCCATCAGGATCAACTTTCATAATGTAAAGATTGTTGTTTTTATGTGCTGTTGACAAGGATTCATAGTGACCCTATGAACAATAGCTTTGAATCCTGCTCTATCTTGAGCCAATCTCACCGTCTCTGACACACCTACCCTCATTACCCCAGTTATTGTGTCAATCTATCTCATCAGGGGTCTTCCTCTCTTTCACTGTCCCTTGACCCTTCCAAGCATGATGTCCCTCTCCAAAGACTGGCCCCTCCTGGTTACATGCCCAAAGTATGTGAGGCAGAGTCTCAAAATCCTTGCCTTCAAAGAGCAGCTTGTTTTCACCCTTGTTCCCTTGACAGTCTATGGTATGTTCAAAACTCTCTCCAGCACCACACCTCAAAGGTATTAATTCTACTTCTTTCATCCCTGGTCATTGTCCAGCTCGCTGATGCAAAGCAATTAATAGCAAAGACCATGGCCTGGATCAGGTGCACCTTAGTCTCTAGATTGACATCTTGCTATTCAGTACTTTGGAGAGGTCCCTGACAGCTGATTTCCCTAATGTCATATAAATTTGACATGCCGTGTTCTCTTTTAAAAATAGAAGACCTAAAAATGGTACACCTAGAGACCAACCTTAAGAAAACAAAATTCTTCACCACTGGACCTATAGGTACCAACATGATAGATGGAGAAAAGCCTTAAATTGTCAACTATTTCCCCAATACAACATGTCTTTTCATTTCTTGACTGCTGCTATCATGGGTGTTGATTGTGGATCCAAGTAAAATCAAATCATTAATGTTGAGATATAATCTATACTGAAGGCTCTAGTCTTTGATCTTCTGTAGTAAATGTTTCAGGTCTTCACTTTCTGCAAACAAGTTTGTATCATCTGTGTAATACTGGTTGTTGATTGATCTTCTACCCGCCTTGATGCTACATTCTTCTTCATGTAGTCAACTTTCTTGAATTACTGACTCAACACACAGGTTGAAACACAGTTGTAATCGCATCCAAAGGTTTGTTGTTGTTGTTGTTATGTGCCATCGAGTCGTTTCCGACTCATAGCGACCCTATGCACAACAGCTCTAAACCCTGCCCTATCCTGCGCCAACCGCACTGCCTCCGACACACCCATCCCGATTACCCCAGTCACCGAATCAATCCATCTCATAGAGGGTCTTCCCCTCCTGCGCTGTCCCTCCACCCTCCCAAGCATAATGTCCCTCTCCAAGGACCCGTCCCTCCTAGCAACATGTCCAAAGTATGTCAGACGAAGCCCCAGAATCCTTGCCTCCAAGGAGCAGCTTGGTTTAATCCTCTCCAAGATGGATCTGTTTGTTTTCCTGGCAGTCCAGGGTACATTCAGTACCCTTCTCCAGCACCACAGCTCAAAAGCATCCACTCTCCTTCTGTCCTCCCTAGTCATTGTCCAACTCTCTGATGCATAACAAGCGATTGCAAATACCATGACCTGTATCAGGCGCACCTTAGTCTCCAGAGAGACACTGTTGCTCCTGAGTACGTTTGAGAGGTCCCTAACGGCAGACTTTCCCATCGCGATACGCTTTTTGATTTCCTGACTGCTGGTACCAAGAGTGTTAACTGTGGAGCCGAGCAAAGTGAAGCTGTGAACAATCTCAATCTCTTCGTCATCCATCCTGACGCTGCCAATTGGTCCAGTGGCGAGAATCTTTGTCTTCTTGACGTTGAGCCTCAGTCCATACTGAAGGCTGCAGTCCTTGACCCTTCGCAGCAAGTGCATGAGGTCCTCCTCAGTTTCAGCAAGCAAGGTTGTGTCATCTGCATAACAGAGATTGTTGATAGATCTTCCACCAATCCTGATGCCACAATTCTCCTCATAGAGCCCAGCCTCTCAGATAATCTGCTCTGCATACGTGTTGAAAAGGTATGGAGACAGGATGCATCCCTGGCGTACACCCTTCCCTGTTTTGAACCATGCAGTGTTACCCTGCTCTGTTCTGACTACTGCCTCTTGGTCCAAGGTTTCACATTAGCACAATTAAATCTTCTGGGATTCCCATTCTTCTCAGAGTCAGCCACAGTTTGTTATGATCCACACAGTCAAACACCTCTGCATAATCAATGAAACACAGATATACATTCTTCTGGTATTCCCTGCTTTCAGCCAAGATCCATCTAACATCAGCTACAATATCCCTAGTACATGACCCCTTCTAAACCCAGCCTGGACTTCTGGCAATTCTCTGCTGATGTCCTGTTCTAGTCGTTTTTGGATAATTTTCGGTAGAATCTTGCTTGCATGTGAAATCAATGATATTGTTCTGTAGTTCCCACACTCTGTTGGGTCACCTTTCTTTGGGATAGAAACAAATATCAATCTCTTCCAGTCAGTTGGCCAAGTGGTTGTTCTCCAGATTTCTTGACACAACTTGGTGAGCACATCCAGGGCAACATCTGTTAGCTGAAATACTTCAATTGGTATGCCATCTATTCCTGGGGCCTTAGAATGGATAAATACTCTACTCTTACCCTCTATGGTGCTGATGTCAGTTGAACCTCAGTCCACTTTCACCAAAACATGCATTTTAAATAAAGCATAATGCTATACACTCGGCTAGTATTGCTTCTGGACTTTGTAATATGTTTGGACCTTTCATCTGGTGGCCCATACCAGGAGAGATCTTCTTCAACAGGCCTCCTCACTACAGTTCAGAAGCAATTGAACACCAAGATTTGAGCCTCTTAGCACCATTGCCTCATCCCTAAGTTAACTCCTCTGTCTTTTCCTTCTCCTCCTCCTCTTTTCCTTGCAACCCTAGGTGCAGTAAGCAATGGAAGCTTGCCAGGTACCTGCTATGATCGTGGAGAGGACAGCTCCACCTTTTAGGATTCCCTCTTCCTTCTCCTTCTTTCCCTGCAACCTGAGGTGCAGTAGACAGCAGAAGCTTTGACCATCTCCCTCTTTACTTAGGTCAGTGTTACAATGTTTACTTAGTCCTGCCAGTCCTGGTATTTCCCCCCATCCTCAGTAAGCGCTTGGGTGAAGGTGTCTGGCTCTGGATCCATAGGGTAGCAGTCCCAAGTCATATCTGTCTTATGGTGGTCTCTGTTTCTCTGCTGAGGGTGCTGTTGCTCTTGTGTAGATCTTAGTAGATCTGTGTAGATCTCTGGCCCTTAAGGATACATGCTGCTTCCTCTTCCTTGTTGGTGTTGAAATTCTCAATTTCTGCCACTTAAACCACTCAATTTAAACCTAGTGGAATGGCAAGACTAAAAAAATCCCGTTGTGGATAGACTAACACACTCTATTCGTAACCTCATACCCATCCACATGGCTAAGTCAAAGTCAAAGTCAGGAAAGCTATTTTGTACAATAAACCCTTGACACTACACCATGATACTTTCAATTGTTTTAAATGCTTGTTAAAGTTGGGCAATATGTAAGACAGAAGAAGAATTGGTATCTTCAAATAGTGATGTTGGCAGTTGAGTATGGACTACTAAAAGGATAAACAATTCTGTCTTGTTAGAAGTGCAACAAGAGTGCTCTTTAGAGGCAAGGATGGTAAATCTTTGTCTTGTATACTTTGGACATCTTGTCAGAACACTAGTCCTTGGGAAGAGATACTACAAAAATAGATGGGTCAGCAAAAGAGAAAGAAACTCTCAAGGTGACAGATTGACACGGTGATTGTAACAACAGGCTTGAACATGACTGAGAGGTGAGGCTGTACAGAAGAGGGGAGTTTTCTGACCTGTTGTTCACAGGATCACTGTGATTTAGAGTCAGGTTGATGGCACTCAACAACATATATAAAGACACCAAGCCAGAGCTGATTCAAGTGCAAATAACAGTAACACAAAGTTACTTAAAAATTTAAACCCATTAACTAGAGCTTTGGTTTTACTTCCATGCCATGATATTTTATGTGGCATAGATTTATTATATATAATGAATGGTTGTCAATGAATAAATGAATTTATTTTCAGTTGTATTGGTCTCTAATTTAAAAAGACTGTGAAAGAATGGGAAAGATTCAATGGGGACTCAAAGAGACAGGGTAATAACAGACATAGATCAATGGTAATTGGTTGTATGAAATACAGTCAATATGAATAAATTATATGAAACACAATGTAAATGAAAGATTGTGTAAAACACAATGTAAACAAATGAAACACAATTTTTTTAAAAAGCATGAGAGACATTATAATAAGTTAAATGAATAAACTTCATAGCTGGGCACTTAGTACCAAGATTTTTGTTGGATGTGCTTATGCCTAATCTTTGTCACAGCTCCAAGAAGTAATTTTATCCCTGTTCTGGAGATGGAAAATTGAAGCTCAGATTGGTCAAGGAATTTGCCCAAGGCACACATCAGAGTAGTGGAGTGGAAAGTTTTCCTTCAAAGTCTGATTGTAAGGGTATCTTTGTCAATTAAAAAATCTCCCATACATACCCAATACACATAAGTGTCATCCCCAGACAAGACTCTAAATACAGAGAGGGGGACATTTTCAGTTTTCCTCTTTCTCATTCCAGAAACCTTTCCTCTACTTATACTACATTCTAGGCATTGTGTTGAAACCACAGAAGGGGTGTGTGGGGTGGGGTTTCCCATTGAGCTTTCAACTTAGCTACTGCTTGGGTAAAGGAGACAGACATGGAAACAGATAAAGTAAAACAGAGATGTGAGTAAAGTGAAGTAGGAACAATATCCAGAAGTCAGTCATAAATGGTGTCTGTGGAAGCAGGTGGAATATTCCTCTGGTCCTTTTCCATTGGCAGAGATTCGCTGATCAAGTAAACACATTGTCTTCATGGACTGACCCTGAGCAGGTTAGTCACAGAACACCCTGGTCAAGCCTTGGTTCTGGTGGCTGCTGCTGCCCTGGGTGGGCCAGGAGATAGCTATATGGAGTTCTGGCCAGTGGAGGGTCCCTCAGCAGCAGATCGCAGGCAGACATCTGTATAAGAGTGATTTTTCAAAGACAGTGCTGTCCTCAAAGCACACATTTCTGCAAGGGCAGACCTCCTGTGCAGTCACATGTTTAAAGCCCCCACCAAGACTCCACATGTATAACATAAAGGGTTTCAGTAGACGTGAAGCCTTTGTGTCAAAAATAGAGTTTCAAGGAGAAAACGAAAAACTGTTTCCTGAATCTGGGCAAAGAGGACTTATTCCTGGAAATGTAAATGCCTAAAAAGCAACTTTGAATTTCACAGAGAACCACATAACAGGCTGGGAATCTTCCCTCACAGGCCTGGTGCGATCTGACTAGCCTCATTTACCTCTAGCATATCTGCTTACCACAGAGTTCCTGGGACCACTTCAAAGTATTTTTCAGCATTAAAAAATATTTCAATTTCTTCATAAAATGAGACAAAACTGAAAGCTCTAAGGACAAATCTCTATAAATCAACTATGTGTCTAGAACTGATACTGGAGCAGTCTGCTATAAAGGGATCTCCAAAACATAATAACTAAGGATAATAGAAGAAGGATCAATGACTTTGAGTTGTGGTGCTGGAGAAGAGTTTTGAACATTCCGTGGACTGGCAGGAGGACAAACAAGTCTGTCCTGGAGAGGGTGAGACCAGGCTGCTTCCTGGAAGCAAGGATTTTTAAGCTTCAGCTCATGTACTTTGGGCACGTGGCCATGAGGGGCATTATGCTTGGAAGGGTGGAAGAACAGCACAGAAGAGGAAGACCCAGGATAAAGTGGATTAATTTGGTGACTGGAAAAATGGGATTAGGTCTGTTGGAGACAATGAGTTTGGCTCAGGATAGGGCAGGGTTCAGAGCTAATGTATATAGGGGCTCAGGCGTTTCAAGGCACATAACAACAACAAAAGGAATTTCTTCTACATAAGGGAGTTCTGGTGGCCTAGAGGTGGGGAGGAGGGGCTACAGTGACTAGGGCTGAAATGACCACTGGTATTTATTGGAAATATTTCAGGAAATACTGTATGACAAGAGCTAATGATAAGGAAGGAAGAAGTTTAAGCTGTACTGAAAGAATTGACAAAAAATAAGGCCCCAGGGATTGATGGGATACCAGTTAACATGTTTCAACTAATAGCTGCAGCTTTGGACGTGCTCACCAGTCTATGCTAGGAAATTTGGAGGACAGTTGTCTGATTGACTAGAAGAGATTAATATTTGTTCCTATTCCCAAGAAAAGTTGATCTAGTAGAATGTGAACATTATCTAACAATATGATTACTATCACATGTAAGCAAAACACTATTGAAGGTCATTTGAAAATAGCTAAAACAGTATATAGACAGAGAACTGCCAAAAGCTTAAACGGGATTGAGAAGAGACCTTGGCACTAGGAATGTCATTGCTGATGTCAGATGGATCCTGGCTGAAAGTGGAGAATACCAGAAGAATGATTATTTATGTTTTATTGACTATCTACAAGTCATTTAACTGTGTGAACCATTACAAATTGTGGCTGAAGTCGAGAAGAATGTGAACCCAAAAAACCTAAATTGTGCTCATTGAAACCTATCCCTACATCTAGAGGCTGTTGTACAAAGTAAGGGAGCACTACATGGTTTAAAATTAAGAAGGATATGCGCTATGGTTGTATCTTTTCTCCAACCTGTGCAATCTGTAAGCTGAGCAAATTATATGAGAACCTAGAATCAATGAAGAGGAATGTGACATCAAGATTGGAGGAAGATTCATCGACAACTTATATCATGCAGATGACGCAACCCTGCTTGCTGAAAGTGAGGGCTTGAAGCACTTGCTGCAGAAGATAAAAAAATACAATCCTTCCATGAATTCTTTTTGGTACAGTGATTTAGTGTATTCTTTCCAACTTCTTTTGATGCTTCCTGGATCATTTAGGATTGTCCCCACTGCATATTGCATACTTAAATATTGCAACTTGGGGCTTGAATTTGTTTTTCAGTTCTCTCAGCTTAAGAAATGCCAAGCACATTCTTCCATTTTTATCCTCCAATTCCAGCTCTCTGTACCTTACATTAGAATACTTTGTCTTCTTCAGCTGCTTTTACTTCAGTATCTCACAACCCCATCCCTTCCCTGTCTGTTTGCTTATATTTTCAAAGCCGCCCCTTATGATGTCCATTTTTGATCACTGATGTTCACTGCTTCAAACCTTTTCTGGAGACAATTTTTTTAAGGCAACTCTTGTCCTTTAGTAAAGAAATAAGGATTATCCATGAACATTCTAGACATATCAATCAGAGAGGATGTCCTTTTTCCTTGTAGCAGCATTAGCATGCCCAGAGACGCAATCAAAACATTCTGAGAAGTACCTCTCACTTGCGTTTCTTCCTGGAGTGAAACCTGAACAGGTGAGTTTTTGACATAAATTATTTGAGGCCATGTGTATTTTGTCTTGGTTGATTCAAGAAATTACAAGTATCAGGGAGCTCTGGTGACCTAGTGGCAAGAAGCTGCACTGCAATCCCAGAGGCATGTGGTTCAAATCCACCAGATGCTCTGTGGGAGAAGGAGAGGCAAACTCCTCCTGTACCAGTCAGATCTGATTTGATGGTACACACACACAAAAATTAATAAAATAAAAAAATACAAGTATCCTTAGAGATGGTTTTTTAAATCCAAGTGGGATAGACTCAAGACATAATTTAGTTCTTGAGGACTTGTTTTAATTTCTGTCAACTTCAGCTTGAACTTGCAACTGAGTAATTGCTGGTCTGTTCCATAGTCAGAACCTGGCCTTGTTTTATCTGCTGAAATTGAGCTTCTCCAGTGATTCCTTCTGCAGATGTAGTCAATCTGATTTTTTATGCAGTCCATCAGGTGAGGTCTATGTGTAAAATTGCTATTTATGTTTTTCAAAAAAAGGTATTTGTGTGAATAAATCCTTGAACACACACAATTTGATCATTCTAACTAGTGGAATAGCTGGGTCATATGGAATTTCTATGTTTAGCTTTCTGAGGTAATGCCAGACTGCTTTCCAGAGTGGTTGTACTATTTTACAATTCCACCAACAAAGTATATGAGTTCCTTTCTTGGCACATCCTCTCCAATATTTATTACTTGTTGCCCTGTTAAACTTTGCCACTGTTACTGGAGTAAGATGATATCTCATTGTGGTTTTGATTTCATCTCTCTTATTGCCAGTGATTTTGAGCATTTCTTGATGTGTCTGTTTGCCATTCTAATATCTTCCTCTGTGAAAATTCTTTCCATGTCTTTTGTCCATTTTGTAATTGGGTTATCAGTTGTGGAGGCCCAAGAGTATTCTGTAAACTTTCATTATGAGACTCTTGTCTGAGATGGTATTATCAAATGTTAGTTCCCAGTCAGTAGGTTTTCTTTTCACCCTGTTGGAAATTATTTTAAATTTTATTTTATTATTTTGTGTGTGTGTGCTGTCAAATCAGATCTGGCTGGTACAGGAGGAGGACATTGTCCCTCCTTCTCCAGCAGAGCATCTAAGGGATTCCAGCCACGTGCCTTTGGGATTGCAGTGCAGCTTTTTGCCACTAGGCCACCAGAGCTCCCTTGGAAAAAATTTTTGATGCACACATGGATTTAACTTGTACACCAATGTTCATAGCAGCATTACTCACCATCACAAGAAACAGCCCAGAGGTTCAGCCACAAATGACTGGATTGAGAAATTATGGTATATTCACACAACGGAATACCGTGTGGCATGCAGGAGCAATGATTTTGTAAATTATTACCTAAATTGGGAGGGACTGGAGAGCATTATGCTTTGTGAAGTAACTCAGTCTCACAAGGACAAATATTGTATAAAACCATTATTGTAGAATGAGTATAAGGATCCGGGGTGGAGGTGGGGTGGAAGCAGAGGAATGAGGATATGCAGGGGGAGGGGAAGATTAATCATGGAGTTGTACAATTTGATGGAGGGGGTGAAGGAGATTGGAAAAAGTCTGTTCTGGAAAACAATGTATTCAAATTTTGTAAATAAACTAGTATAATAATTTAAAAAATGATCATTCTATTTCTAGCCTCATTTCTATCACCAGGTCTATACTTTCTGACTACTATTCCTTCTTTGTTGTTTCCAACTTTTCTATTTCAGTCACCAATTATCATTAACTCATTTTAATTGCATATTTGGTCAATTTATGACTGCAAAATCTGGTAAAAATATCTTCAATTCCCTCCACTTTGGCTATAGCTTTTGTTGTTTATATTTGAGTAATAGTATTAACATTTCTTCCTCTTATGTATATCGATAATGTTCTATCACATAACATTGTACTTCAGGATAGAACTTGAAATTGTCTTTTTTTTTAACTCTGAATGCAAACTGTTGTTGTTGTTGTTTACCATCAAGTCGGAACCAACCCATAAATGACCCTCCAGGGGGGGAGATTTCCCATCCTTCTCCCGCGGAGCAACTGATGGCCTCAAACTGTGTGCCTTCGGAGTTGCAATGCAACTTCTTGCCACTTAGTCTTCTGTTTTTCATTCCTACCACAGTATACCATGTGATTGTCTGATTTAAAATGGCCAAAGCTAGTCCATCTCATCTTACTAATGCCTATAATGTCAATGTTCATGCGTTCCATTTCATTTTTCATAACTTCTGCTAATATTCATACTTTTTACAACATATTTCATAACATAATATAACATAAATCATATTATTTTTCAACAACACTGCCCCATGTGTGCAGCATCAGCGTTGAAGATCTGGCTGAAACATTGTGATGACCTTAATAGCCATATTCCAGGACATTACCTTGCTGTGCTAGCTACGGGCCTTAGTTGTAATGTTTCAACACCTACCTAAGGCCCTGTTCTTCTACGCTACCTCAGGCTTTACCTGGATCCAGCAACATGATATGCCTGATCTGCTGTTAGAAGTATAACACTTCTCTGCCAACTTGTTATACTGGGGGGATGATCTGCATATTGTTAACTATAGATTGTATAGTTTATGTATAGTCTTACTTGTTTATCATTGTTCGTATTAGTATAGTATTGGTCTGTCAATTTACTACATTGAGATAACTTGTGTATTGCTATGATGCTGAAAACTATGCCACTGGTGTGTTAAAAATGCCAGAAGGGTCATTCATGGTAGGCAGATTTTAGTAGTGCTCCCAGATTAAGAAAGAGTAGGAAGCAGGCTTGGCCACCTCCTTCTGAAATAGCAGGTCTCTGAAAACTCCATGAAGAAAAGATTTGGAACATGAATAGTTATAGTACTAGAGACTGAGCCCGATCACAAGTCAGTCAAAATGAGGAGAAACAGCTGCAAACATTCTTTGATGGTTGGAATATGTAATCTTTGATGTATGAATGCTGGAAAACTAGAAGTTGTGAACACTGGTATACAAGCATGTGTTTGAGACCCCATTGTCAAGCGTTTGAGTATATACTTAGAAGTAGAATTTCTGGGACATATGGTGTTCTACATTTAACTTTTTTTTAGGAACTGTCAAACTATTTTCCAAAATAGTTGGAATGTCCATACTGTTTTATAGTCATTAAAAAGAGCCAGGGCGGTAGGGAGATGATCATATCTGCCCTTTACCAACTCCACAAAGAAATCTGTTCCCATCAACAACATCCACAACATAAAACCAGTTCCCATGAAGTCAGACATGTCTTCCATGTTCCTATACCTCTTTCAACTCATACCAACACTATTCTTACTGATCTACTGGGTCTGAAATAATTTGTGATAGCTCACAGACCACACAGAACCATTAGGGAGGCTAAATTGCTTTGATTCAAATTTGTAGGAGATATGCTTAGGCAGAAAAGCTTCTGAAATGGGCTCACAGGCCCTTCAGGCTTCAGCATCACAGGTTTAGGCTTGTGTTACAAAACTCTTGATCCTGCCAATTATGGCTATGCCCATCCCTATTCCACCCCAAGTTTTTCCACAAACTTAGGTGAAGGCTCTTAGCTCTAGTTACAAAGGGTAGGAGTCCAAAAGTCAGCCCCATCTCATGTCCAGTCTCTGGTTATCTGCTTCAGCTGCTGCTTGCTGCTACTCCTGTAGGTCCCAATCTGGGTGGTGCAGGAATCTTTGAGTTGCGAAGGTTGCACAATCTCTCTGCTTCTTCTTTGTTGGTCGTGAGAATCCCAAAATCTGCCTCTGAATCTGCTCAATTTAGTGGTAAGGCTAGCCAATCCCCTTGTGGATAGGCTAAAATACCCTATTCGCATATTCCTGTCCATCCATGTGGCCAAAATAAAAGTCAGTGGCTAGAGAAGTCATTTTGAACAATAAACTCTTTTTTTTTTTTTTGAACAATAAACTCTTAACACCACACATTCCTACAAACAAGTTGCAGAAGTTCCAAATTTGCCAGCTTCATTTACCTCCAGAGAGCTCTGGTGGCTTACTGGTAAAAGTTCATGCTGCCAATCTAAAGGCAAGCAGTTTGAATCTATGAGCAGCTCCACGGGAGAAAGTATGACTATTTTCTTCTATGAGTTTTGCATACAGCCTTTGAAAACCCTTTAGAAAAGTCAACTATGACTTGGTTCCAACTATGACTTGCTTCCAACTAGGCAACAATCAGCAAGATTTACCTTCAGCCTATCTACTCACCACAGACTTTCTGAGACGAGTTTAAAGAATAGTTCATGCACACCCATGTTTATTGTGGCTTTGTTCACAATAGCAAAGAGCTGGAAACAACCCAAGTGCCCATCAAAAAACAAATGGATAGAGAAGCTCTGGCATATGCACACCATGGAATACTATACAGCATTCAAAAACAAGGAACTCATGAAATATTATTCAAAATGGATGACTCTGGATGACATTATGCTGAGTGAAATATCTGTCACAAAAGAACAAATATTGCATAGGGCCACTGTTGTAAAATGGGACTGACATCAGGGTTGAGGGAAGACAGAGAAGGAGGGGGATGAACTGCATTGAAACAGATGAGGGAGAGCACTGTTTAAAAGGGATATATGATTAGATAGTATTGTCATGACAGAGTCCAGAATGAAGGCTGCACAGTGGAGTGGACTTGGGGGGAGGGGATGCATAACAATGAAAGAGTTTTTCTTTTACTTTTCAAGGAGAAGAGTGAATTGTAGGGGGGTGGACAGGGAGAAAAGTGCAACAATGAATGACTGGAAACTCTAAGTCTCTGTAAATGTTCATGAAAATGAATTAAGGAATAATATTTCAATATTAAAGATCATCTCAGTTCTGACAGAAAAGAAAAAGATGAAAATCCTATGAAATATGAAAGTCCTAAAGAGGAAATCAACTATAATAAATAAACAATTTCTTTATAATTGATCATAGCAGTCTGCTATAGAGGCATTTCCGAAAGCAATTTCCTCCACAAAAAGTATACAGATGTGAATATGCAGTATAGAGAAAGCAAAAGAGACATATTGTTTGCTTTTTTCTTTTTCTTGTTCTGTATGGTCAAGTTGGATCGAACTGGCACAGAAGGAGATTGCCCCTACTTCTCTGGCAGAGCATCTGGTAGATTCGAACTGCACGCCTTTGGGATTGCAGCACAGCTTCTTGACACTAGGCTACTAGAGCTCCCCTTATTTCCTATTTTTATAATAGTAACCATATTATTAATAGCCACTCATATACTTTGGCCATGTCGTTGTGTGCCATTCAGTTGGAACCAACCCATAGCTGACCCTTTAGTGGGTTTTCAGAGCCACTAAATCACATAGAAGATTGCCCATCCTTCTTCCACAGAGCAGCTGGTGGATTTGAACCACGTTCCTTTGGGATTGCAGTGCAGCTTCTTATCACTGGGCCATCAGAGCTTCCTTATTTCGCATGTTGTAAGGAGGGTCTATTTCTTGGAAAGGGACATCATACTTGGAAAAGTGGGGTATGAGCAAAAGAGAGGAAGACCCTCAGTGAGACGGGTTGACGCAGTGGGGGCAGCAGTGGACTCAAGTATGTCAGTGATGATAAGGACGGCACAGGACAGGACAGGGTTCAGATATGTTCATAGGGTTGCCTATGAGTTGTACTTGAACTGATAGCACATAATAACAACAATGACCTTAGATGTTGAACGCTTTTTCATGTGCTTATTGGCCATTTGTGTAACTTCTCTGAAGGAAGATCTAATTCTCTGACTCATTTTTAAATTAGGTTGTTTGTCTTTTCTGTTGTTTAATTGTAGTTCTTCATATATTTTGGATATTAAACTCAATCAATCATATGGTTAATAAATATTTTCTCCTGCAGTGTAGCTTGTCTCTTCGCTTTCTTTATCAGGTATGTTAATGCATAAAAATTTTAAATTTTGATGTGTATATTATTATTATTATAATCAGAAAGAACATAAGGCTTTTACTATTTTGAAAAACGGGATGAGGAAGGCTGCTGAATTTGATATCATAAGGCTAGGTTAAGTCCCACATATACTGCTTTGAACCTCATTATCCTTTCCTTTTTTTTCATTTTTCTTTTCTGAAATGTTGTTTGTAGTTATGTACCACTAAGTCTGAACTAACTAATAGATGACCCTTCAGCAGGTTTTCAGAGGCTATAAATCATACAGGAGGAGACTGCCTATCACAGGAGTGGTAAAAACTGCTTTGTCTAACTCAGATTGTAAATAAAAATGTAGAAGCGCTCTCTGAAGTATACAATTTTGTATAAGGTTAGTGTATTATTAGAACTTGTTTTTCACATAAGAGACCCCAATTTACTCAACACATAGATATGTAAACATCTTTTACTAATATATAATGTTAGGCTTACATTTAAAAACAGGGTTTTTTTTCACTTTTTATGGAAAAAATGAAGCATATGAAAAAGTAAGCACGCTAATATGAACTGCCATGTACAATTGCCCAATTTTAATATAATCAATTGACAACTCATTTAATTTTCTCTATACCTGTACACACTCCCACTTATGTTAGTCTTTAAACTGACATTGAACTTTCATAACATTTCAGGTCTTAATTTCTCATCTAAAAAAAAATCAGACAACTTTAAAAGGACAGATTTTATGGGTTATGACTTACAGTTTAATTTTTTTTAAAAAAAACAAAGGAGTTAGCATATGTACAACACTTAGCTTAAATATCTGGCATTTGGAAATGGCTCATTATGAGCCTTTCAAGTCCTAAGATAGTTACAAATCCTCCTTATAACAAACAAACAAAAAACACCCCAATCAGATCCAACAAAAAACACCAACTAGGGATTTAAATATTGTGTTCATTACAGTAGTAAGAATATGGATCATTTTCCCCACTCAATTTACAGTAAGATTTTTTATCATTTGTAGTATATACCAATTAAAACCAACAAAAATAAATTACAAAACAAATAAAGAACAATATCTGGAGGACAATATATATTCTGTCAAATTCTTTAAATCCCAGTAAGATTCCATTTGACATTCACAAAATCACCAAGAGTTGTAATGCGATTCTTCAATAGTGTACGTGTAGTTGAGCATTGAGGCAAGCACAGGGGACTAAAATCTTACAATCCTAGGTTCAAATCTCAGACCTGTCATCTCCCAGTCATGTGACAATTCATCCCATCTAAATCTCATTTTCTAGCACCTACCTCCTATGGTTAGTGTAAGAATTATAAGAGAATATATGTATTTTGCATGATGCCTGGTGCATTTGTCTGATACTTGGCCACAATTAAATCTTATTAAACATTCCATTCTTTTATACAAGGCCTTTAAGGAACATTAGCATGTATGTGTTGATTATTCTTTGGTAGATGTAGAGGCTTACAAGGTTCCTGGGTGTTTAAGAGCCCTGGTAGCAGGGAGAACTCTGGTGGCCTAGTGGTAAGAAGCTGTGCTGTAATCCTAGGGGATGTGGTTCAAATCCACCAGAGGCTCTGCTGGAGGAGGGGCAATCTTCTCCTGTACCAGTCAGATCTGATTTGACAATGTTGTTTGTTGTTAAGTGCTACTCACGGCGGCCCTATGAAGGAGAGTCCTCAACGCTTGGGTGCCTTTCATCCTCTCTCCAGGTTCATAGAGTTTCTGGAGGCAAGCTATTATGGAAGTGGATGCCACTCCTTCTTCCAAGCTTGTTTTAATTGGGGAGCTCCACCCCACTCTCTGTCCTCATTGGGTAACCAGCCATTAATGCATTTGACACATCAGTGTCACAGTGTTCAGCCTCACAGCAACCACAAGTGACCGTTGTTCGGCAACTTGTACGCCAGGGCTATACGATCTAGAGGAATGTCTGAACAAAAACAATGAAAGTCAAGCCCAAGGGCAGCAGGCCTGAGGGCCCTACAGTGTCTTAGCAGCCCGCAAGCCCAAATGTTGGGAAACTCCCTGCTCTAGACCCCCATTTATCTAGCAAGTTTGCTCTGCCAATCCCCTCGTGGGCCCCAAAAAACCACCACACATGCTCGGAGTCCTCAAACCTACCTGGCCTCCAGCAGCCAGAGACTGGTTTCAGCTGACATTAAATATCCCAAAACCCTGGGCAGGGCTTAACCTTTCAGTGTCTTAGCAGCCCAGCAAGCCCAAATGCTGGGAAACTCCCTGACCCAGACCCCTATTCATCTGGCAAGTCTCGATTTTACAATAAACACACAAAATATAATAATTTTTTTTTTTTTAAAAAAAGAGAGCCCTGATAGTACAGTGGTTAATGAAATTAGCTGCTAACCCAAAGGACAGTGACTCAAACTCACCAGCAGTTCCATGGGAAAAAGATGAAGTGGTCTACTTTTGCATAGATTTACAACCTTGGAAATACAATGAGAAATCCTACACTTTCTTTTTTTTTTTAAATTGTTTTTATTTTATTATTTTGTGTGTGTCTGTACCATCAAATCAGATCTGACTGGTACAGGAGGAGATTGCCCCTCCTTCTCCAGCAGAGCATCTGGTGGATTTGAACCGCAAATCTCTGGCATTGCAGTGCTGCTTCTTGCCACTAGACCACCAGAGCTCCCCTGAGAAATTCTACACTTTCCTGTAAAGTTACCAACTCAAAAGAAGTGGTTTAGGCTCTTATATGTTGAGGATGTGGAGCCAGAGGACTGCTCATACACTACTGGGCAAGTATAAATTGGGATAATAACAGGCACAACTCTGATTTAGCAACATCTAAGAAAATAACATTAGGCACCTTGGCAGTACAATGCTTAAGCATTTGTCTTCTAACTTAAATGTTGGTGGTTTAAACTTACCAGTTGCTCCACGAGAGGTAAGACTTGTCAATTTGTTCCTGTAAAGAGTACAACCTAAGAAATCTGATGAGGCAGTTCTACTCTGTGTTAGGAGGCTGCTATGAGTCAGAAACATCTCAACAGCAAACAACAACAAAGAGGTGAGTAGGAAATTTTTCTGTAATTATTGTTGTTATGTGCCATCGAGTCATCTATTACTCATAGCAACCCTATATACAACAGCCCTGAAGCCTGTCCTGTCCTGAGCCAGTCTCATTGACTCCAACACACCTAATCCCATTGCCCCATTTATCATGTCAATCCATCTCATCTGCGTTCTTCCTCTTCTGCACCGTCCCTCTCCCCTTCCAAGCTTGATGTCCCTCTCCAAGGAACAGTCCCCCTTGGTCACATGCCCAAAGTATGTGAGAAGGAGCTTCAAAATCCTAGCCTCCATGGAGAAAGTTGGTTTCACCCTCTCAAAGACAGACCTATTTGTTCTCCTGGTAGTTGATGGCATGTTAAAATACTCTTCTCCAGCACCACAACTCAGTTCTAGCAATTTTACTTCTAGGTACATATGCATTTGGACAATTCACATGTGTGCTCAAGAAGACACAAAAGAATGTTTTTACAGATACACTTAAGAGAGCAACAAAATTCAAAGCAACCTAATGTTCATCATTGGAAAATTGGTAGGCTAATTGTTGTACAATCATGAAAGGAAACATCTGTAGCAATTAATATGATAATGGGGTAAATATCAAAAGCCAAATAAAGGGTTCATACTATTTCTATACCATTTTTATGAGGCTTCAAAACCTGTGAAGCAATAGCATAGAACTTTTATGAAATTATACATATTAATTTAAAAATATAATAGTAATAAGTTAATGATAAATAACAAAAGTTAATTATTGCCTTGAGAGAAAAGAAGGAAAATGTAAGAGAAGGTATACTCTAGGTAGGGGGACTTTTTTCTGTCTTTTAAAAATGTCTAAAGCAAATGTGACAATGTTGAGATTTCTGTGTAAGGACACAAATCCTGAGGTACACACACACACACACACAGAGCAGATTACTTAGGGCCTATATGACAAACACTCTTAGGGTCACTGGTCACATTAATTTATTTAATCAGTACAATAACCCGCAAAGTAGTCCCTATGATTATCCTCATCTTCAGATGAGAAAACCAAGGTACAACAATTAGAAATTTCCCCATGTCACAAATCTAGTAGGTGATGAGCCTATGTCTGAACACATTCTAGCACCAGAGTCTGTCTTCTTACAAGGACATACCCTACTGCTTTTTGAAACATTTCAGATGTTTTTGTCAAAACAAAGCAAGCAGAAGTAAGGAGATAAAACTCTACAGCCTCATTCAGGTCAGTGAGAAGATAGTTCAACAATCTTTCCTAACCATCTTTGACTCCTCTTAGGAAATAGTTAAACTGTAGGCTAAACCATGTGGCAAAAGTCTAAGAGCCCTGCCCACACCTGGCAACAGTTTCACATACCTGTGGTAGCACAGTAAAAGCCAAGTTACCTGTAACTTGTAAAAGCCAACAACAAACTCTGAGAAGATTCTTTTGAATCTTCATTAGGTCTTCAAGTAATCCTCTGGAAAGCAATGCCAAGCAGAATGACTAGTTCCACGACAAACTGAAGATCAAGCTGATTCTACATTTACAATCTAAGCAAATAATCTTGGGGGATTTGACTGCTGTAAAATTATTACTTGCATTTGGGCAGGACCATTTAGATGGGCAAATTTCCAAATGACTCATAAATCATTTAACACACATGAAAACTAAATTACATCAAATTAGAAGCAACCTAGTATACCAAAGCAAAACTAAGACTAGATAGAAATCAAATGTTATTTCTGCTACAAAATATGTGTTGGTGGGTCCTAAGTGCCTTTGGAATGGACAAAAGGCCATGTGAACAGTTTGACCTGTTGACTACAGTGGGCATCCTGCCTTCTAAGATTCATCACAGCTCTGTCTCCATGTTCCACTTACAACATAGCATGCATTAAAGTTACCCAGAAATTGAAGACTGGGACAGGGTGGTAGCAAGGCTTAGAACAATTTAGCTAAACAAACAAAACTTTTAAGAGAAAAATCAGGTAAACATATATCAGTGGTTAAGTTACATTTGAATAATAGGAGTATATTTTCAAGTTCTGTTACGTTCCTAGGAAGCTCTGGTGGCCTAGTGGGTAAGGAATTATGCTGCCAACCCAACACTGGGTAGTTTTGAATCTACCAGTTCTGCAAGGGAAGGATAGACAACCTCCTCCTGTGAGATATACAGGAGATATCCAGCCTCTGAAAAGCTGCTGGATGGTCAGCTATGAGTCATTTCCAACTTGATGGCAATGAGTGAGTGAGTGAGTGTGTTATGTTAGCTTTATGATGTTATTTTCCCTCTGGGAAGCGTGTGTGGGCACTTCTCCATTCACACAGAAGCATCAACACTTTAATGGGTAAGCTAGTCCTTACATCTCTGCAGCGATTTCTTCTTTAAAATAAGCCCTATATCTGTTATATTTTCTGCTTCTCTTGCTGCATTAGCCATACCCTGTTGTTGAATTGATTCCAACTCATGGCAACCCTCCATTGAATTTGTGGAGTTCTGGTGCCCTAAGTAGTAAAATGTTACACTGCTTCCCCAAAATACCTCTCTTATCTTTCTCTCCTCCCCCTTTCTTTCTTGTTGTGTACCATCTAGTGATATTTGACTGGCACAGGAGGAGATTGTCCCTTCTTCTCCAGTGGAGCATGTGGTAGTTTCAAACTGTACGCCTTTGGGAATGCAGTGCAGAACCTTGCCACTAGACCACTTGGCCTCTCCTTTCTTGTGATTTGAATTTATCCTTGTCTTGTGCTTTGAATTCATCCTTGTCTTGAGGAGAGAAAGATGGGTAGTTTCTTCCCATTAAGGTTCACAGCCTTGTAAACCAAATAGAGGGTCACTATGTGTTGAAACTCATTGGATGACAGTGAGTTTGAGAAATCATTACAGGAGGAAACAATCCAGCTTGCTCCCAAAGAGAGATTGCTGGATTCAAACCAAGTTCTTTCAATTTGAATACACTAGCCATTGAGTCTGTTCTCTTTTGTCCTTTTATTAATTTTAAAGAACGTTTACAGAGACCTAGAGTTTCCAGTCATTCATTGTTGCACTTTTCTCCCTGCCTACCCCCTCCCCCCAAATTCACTCTTCTCCTTGAAAAGTAAAAGAAAAACTCTTTCATTGTTATGCATTCCCTTCCACCAAGTCCACTCCACTGTGCAGCCTTCATTCTGGACTCCTGTCATGACAATAATACCCAATCATATATCCCTTTTAATTATACAGGTGTCCAGGTCTTTTGTTCATAGGGTTGCTATGAGTCGCCTCTGACTCGACAGCAGTTAACAACAACAACAACAACAACAACAACATATCCCTTTTAAACAGTTTTCTCCCTCATCTGTTTCAATGCAGTATATACATCATTTCTCCCCTCCTTCTCTGTCTTCCCTCAACCCCGATGTCAGTCCTGTTTTACAATAGTGGTCCTGTGCAATATTAGTCCTTTTGTGACTCTTCGCATAATGTTCTCTATGGTAATCCACTTTGCATAATATTTCATGAATTCCTTGTTTTTGAATGCTGCATAGTATTCCATTGTGTGAATATACCAGAGCTTCTCTATCCATTTGTTTTTTGATGGTTACTTGGGTTGTTTCCAGCTCTTTGCTATTGCGAACAAAGCCGCAGTAAACATGGGTGTGCATGTATCTGCTTGGGTGGAAGTTATGGTTTCTTTAGGGTAAATTCCCAGTAGTGGAATTGCTGGGTCAATGAGTCTGTTCTTAATAGAGACTTCCTATCAGATTCTGGAGGCTATAAATTCTGAGAAGAACCTGTTCATTTTCCTCCTACAAGGTTAAGGATGGATTTAAACCTCTGGGGTCTCACATTACCTTTGGGTTAGTAGCAAAACTCACTATAGACTACACCACCAAAGCTCCCTTGTAACATATTACCAACAGCAATATCAGGTGCTTTGTGTAGTGAGTTCTGGTGGCCTGCTGATAAAATCCTGCATTGCAATCTCAAAGGCACATGGTTCAAATCCATCAGCTGCTCTGCAGAAGAAGGATTGGTAATCTACTTCCATGCAATTTGTTGTTATTATGTGCTGTCAACTATGGTTTATAGCGACCCTATCTATGCACAGTAGCTCTGTATCCTGCCCTATCCTGAGCCAATCTCACTGTCTCTGACACTCTGACACATTTGCCCTCATTACCCCAGTTACTATGTCAATCCATCAAGGGTCTTCCTCCACCGCACAGACCCTTCACCCTTACAAACATGATGTCCTTCTCCAAGGACTGGTCCCTCTTGGCAATATGCCCAAGGTATGTGAGATGGAGCTTCAAAATCCTTGCCTCCAAGGAGCAGCTTGGTTTCACCTTCTCTAGGATATACCTGTTTGTTCTCTTGTCAGTCCATTATATAGTCAATACTTTTCTCCAGCACCACAACTCAAAGAATCAATTCTTCTTCTACCCATCCTTACTTATTGTCCAACTCTCTGATGCATAGCAAGTAATTGTGAAGACCATGGACTGGATCAAGTGCACCTTATCTCAGACTGACATCATTGTTACTTTTAGCACTCTGGAGAGGCCCCTAACAACACATTTTACCTAATGCAATTTGACTTTTTATTATCTTGGCTGGTGCCAAGAGTATTGATTGTGGAACCTAGTAAATTGAAATTATTGACAATCTCAATTTCTCCTCCGTCTATCATGGTGTTGCTAAGTAGCCCAGTGGTGAGAATCTTCATTTTCTTGATGTTGAGTTGCAATTTATAGTGTGTGTGTGTGTGTGTGTGTGTGTGTGTGTGTGTACTGTCAAATTGGATCTGATTGGTACAGGAGGAGATTGCCCCTCCTTCTCCAGCAGAGAGAGCATCTGGTGGATTCGAACTGCGTACCTCTGGGACTGCAGTGCAGCTTCTTTCCACTAGGCCACCAGAGCTCCTGAGCTGCAATCTATATTGACCACTGCAGTCCTTAACCTTCTGCAGCAAACCATTCAGGTCTCCACAGTTTTGGCAAGCGAGGTTGTTGAGTTATCTACATAATGCAGGTTGTTAATGAGTCTTCTTGATGCCACGTTCTTCAATTCCAGCCTCCCAAATGATCTGTTCTGCATATAGATTGAAAAGGTATCAAGACAGGACACATCTCTGACACACTCCTAATTTTGAACCATGCATTCATTTCTATGTTCTGACAACTGCCTGCTGGTTCAAGTACAGGTTTTGCATGAACACAATCAGCTGTTCTGGCATTCCCTTTCACCTCAATGTTAGCCATAACTTCTTGTGATCCAGGCAGTCAAATGCCTTTGCATAGTCAATGGAACACAGACATTGCTCTCGTACTCTCTACTTTCAGCCAAGATGCATCTGAAATTGACTTTGATGTCCCTAGTGTCATGACCTTTTCTAAACCCAGATTGCACTTTCAGTAATTCTCTGTCAATGTTAGTGTTCCAGTCATCTTTGGATAATCTTCAGCAGAATCTTGTTTGTGTGTGATAGTAGTGACATTATTTGATAATTTCTACACTCTGTTGGGTCACCTTTTGGGGAGGATAGGAATAAATATGTCTCTCTTCCAGTCAGTTGGTCAAGTAGTTGTCCTCCATATTTTTTGCCACAACTTGGTGAAATATGTCAACTGGTATTCCACCAATTCCTGGGGCCTTGTTTTTTGCTAATTGCTTCAGAGCAGCTTGAACTTCCTGCTTCATCACCATTGCCTCTTGGTCGTATGTTTTCTGATGAAATTTTTCCCTGTCAATCAATTATTTTTGGTACAATGACTCTACGTACTACTTACGTCTTCTTTTGTTGCTTTCTGGATTATTCAATATTCTGCCCATAGCATCCTTGATATTGCAACTTGAATTTGTTCTTCAGTTTCTTCAGTTTAAGAAATGTTGAGTGAGTTCATCCCTTTTGGTTTTCAGGCTCCAGCTCTTTCCACAATTCATTATAATGCTTTTGCTTTGTTTTCCCAAGCTGCACTTTGAAATCTGCTCAGCTCCTTAACTTTCTGATTTCTTCCCTTTGCTTTGGCTTCTTGGCGCTCTAGTAAAGTATTTAGAGTCTCTTCTGACATCCATCTCAGTTCTTCCTCTTCTCTCTTTGTAATTACCTTTTGGATTCTTCATAGATGCTGTTCTTGATATCCTCCCACAGCTCACTTGGTCTTCTTTCATTAGCACTCAAGGCTTCAAACTTGCTTCTGAGATGGTTTTCAGGTGGGATAGACACAAGGTCAAGTTTTGTTTCTTGTGTATTTATTTTAGTTTTCTTTACCTTCTTCAGTTTGAACTTGCATAGGAGTATTTGATGATCTGTTCCACGAACAGCACCTGGCCTAGTTTTTACAGCTGTTATTGAGCTTCCCCAACAATTGTTTCCACAGATGTAACTAGTCTGATTCCTGTGCATACTATCATGTGTGTAGTCACTGTGTTTCTTATAAAATGTATTTGCAATGAATAAGTCATTGATTATACAAAATTCTATCGTGCTGCCTCCAGCTTCATTTCTGTCACCAAGTCTGTTTTTCCCAACTACTGACCCTTCTTTTTTCCCGACTTTTGCATTCCAATCAACCATTATTTTTTTTCACTCATTATTACTGATGTCTCTTACTACCTCTTAAAACCCACTAGAGGGTCAGCAATGGATCAGTTCTGAGTCGACAGTACACAAAGTTAAGGAAGCCAGCCACAAAAGGGCAATTATTGTATTATTTCATTTATATGAAATGTCAGAACAGGCATAGTCTTAAAGACAAAAAGCAGATCAGTGGGTGCCAAGGCTGGAATAAGGGGGCTGTGGAAAGTAACTATTACACCAATGGGAACAGGGTTTCCTCACGGGAGATGAAAATGTTCTGGAACTATAGAATGACCACATAACCTTGTGAATAAAAAACCCACTGTACTCTTTAAAATGGTGATTTTTAATGTAGCATAAATTTTAACTCTTTTTTTAAAGTGCAAAAACCCCTAAACCAAACAAATGCCAGCCAAACCCAAAATTGAGTGCTTCCCAAATGCCAGAGTTTGGCTAAGGATTTTATTTGCTTCAGGTCACTTCTCTCCTAATCATTTGGATATCTATCACTGTGACTGGAGAAGTGACTAGCCCATAGCAGTGTGAATAAATAAGAGCTAAGACCAAACATTCAGATATCTGACCCCTGAAATATGCTTTCCAAATCAGACCACTATCACCATAGTAATTTAAGTGTAGTTCATGTGATACTATTTCTTTTGCTCACCTCTCTTAATAATAGATTTGCAATGCCATGTGCCTTAAAATTCCATTTTCTGGAGAGCTCTGGTGGCCTAGTGGCAAGAAGCTGCACTGCAATCCCAGAGGTGCCTGGTTCAAATCCACGAGATGCTCTGCCGGGAAAGGAGGGACAATCTCCTCCTGTACCAGTCAGGTCCGATTTGATGGTACACACACACACTAAAATAATAATAATAATAATAATAATAATAATAATAATAATAATAATAATGTGGGAAGTTTAAAAAAATTTAAAAATTCCATTTTCTTCAGAGTTCTCTCTCTCAATTTTTTAAATTAATTTTAATGAAAGTTCACAGAGACTTAAGGTTTCCAGTCATTCATTGTTGCACTTTTCTCCCTGCTCACCCCTCCTCCAATTCACTCTTCCCCTTGAAAAGTAAAAGAAAAACTCTTTGATTGTTTCCCAATTTTTGAGGAATAAACATAGAAGCTATGAGTAAGACTCAACCCAATGGTTCCTAATGAAACCAACAAATGCAGATAGGATTTTCCCCTGAAAGCCCTTAACTCTCCAAAATACCTTCCTTCGGACAAAAAGTGAAGTTTCCTTTTCTTAGCTCTTCTCTGGGGAAGTCCTGTGAGGTCACACAACCACAGCTGATTTTAAGCAAAACTGTGATGTGTGTCTCTACACTCATTCTGCTTCTGGAACCTGATTACCTTGTCACAAAGTTCCTCAAGGGTTTTGTGACTCATACATACCCACTCTGATCTAACAAATAATTTGGATAGCAGGTACTAGAGTCAGTAAAACAACAGATAAGAAAGAAACCTCTGTTTTGCAGATTCTCAGACATCTAGAACTGGAGTGAACCTTATAGATTATTTTCTCTCACGTTCTAACATGGAGGCTTCCAGTGAGGAGAGTGAGTGAGTGAATTTTCCCTGGCCATGGAATCAGGCATGAAACGGAGCCCAAAATTCTCCTAGTAGATGTCATTATCTTAGTGGAGTTCTCAAATGATTCTTGATCAAAAGAGAGTCCTTAGGACAATTATGTTTAGTGTTACTTATATTTCTTGTTCACTTTTTATTATGTGAAATTTACTAGTTAAAAATGACATTTCCAGTATATCTGTATGATAGAATATTCTGCAAACATTATAAATTATAAGCATGTGTTGTTGCTGTGTACTATCAAGTCAGAACCAACTCATAGCTGCAGGTTTTCAGAGGCAGTAAGTCATATAGCAAATGATTGTCAATCTTTCTCCCATTGACACACAGAGTAGTTATTAATTTACACAAATAGTACGTTTTAAAAGGAGAGCTAAAGTAAGAACTAAATCATCCCATTTTTATGAGGAGAAGAAGTTTTTGCAAACATTTACAAATACAAAGATATGTGTCAGAGGCCTGGCTAACTTACAAGGCAAGATTAGCACTACATTTGTAAAACCAGCAGATCTGATTCCATCTTGGCTAGAACCATCTCGAAAGGAAACCTAAATGAGATAATGTGATTACCCCTGCAGGTGTGTTTCTGAAACCTAAATGAGATAAAGTTATTACACCTGCAGGTGTGTTTTGCAGAAACCTACATAGGTCTTTTGAGAGATAATAAAGGGAGGGATTCGTGATCAACAAGGAGGCTCTCTGCATCTTCCTCGTCTCTTCTCTCGGCGGAACTGTTTTGATATATCGGGGCAGGACCTCGATAGATATGCCATCAACAAATGAATGAATAGAGAAGCTGTGGTATATTCACACAATGAAATGCTACACTGCATTTAAAAACAAGGAACTGATGCAATATTATTCAAAATGGTTGACCCTGGAGGACATTATGCTGAGTGAAGTGTCTCAGTCAAGAAAGGACAAATACTGCATGGTGCCACTGTTGTAAAGCAGGACTGACCTTGGGGTTTGGGGGAGACTGAGAAAGATGGGTTCAATAATGTCTATTGCATTGAAACAGGTGAGGGAGAAAACTGTTTAAAATGGACATGTGATTAGGTATTTTTGTCATGACAGGAGTCCAGAGGGAAGGCTGCATAGTGGAGTGGACTTGGGGGGAGGGATTGTAAAACAAGGAAAGATATTTTTTCTTTTACTTTTCCAAGAGGGTAGTGTACTGGGGGAGAGGGTTGGGAGGGGAGAAAAGTGCAACAATGAATGAATGGAAATCCAAAGTCTCTGTAAATTTTAATTGGAAATTAATAATAAATTAAAAAGAAAAGAAAAAAAACAAATACAAAGATAGGAATCAAAACACTAACAACCATTATATCTCTAAAGAATAGGATTATCAAAACAACTATGAGATATCATCTCATGCCAGTAGCAATAGCAAAGTTCAACAGAGCAGCAAACAACAAATACTGACAAGGTTGTGGAGAAATTGGAACACTTAATCACTGTTGGTGGGAGTGTAAAATGGTGCAACCACAATGGAAGGCAATATGGAGCTTTCTCAAAAAGTTGGAAATAGTTGACCCAGCAATTCCCCTCCTGAAAGTATACCCTAAAGGAACCAGAACTGCCACCCAAAAAGGTATATGCACACTCACATTTATTGCTGCATTGTTCACAGTAGCAAAGAGATGGAAGCAACCCAAATAAATGAATAGGTAAAGAAGCTGTGGTATATTCACACAATGGAATACTACACAACACTGAAAAACAAGGAACTCATAAAATAAATTAGGCTGAGTGAAAAATCTCAATCACAAAAGGACAAATACTGCATAATGCCACTGCTATAAAAAAGGACTGCCATGGGCATTGGAGGTAAACTAAGAAAAGGGGGGGGGAAGAAAAGAGGGCAAAAATAATGAACACTACATTGAAACAGATGAAGGAAAGAACTCTTTAAAAGGAATACATGAATAGGCATCATTTGAATGACAACAGTCCAGGATAAGAGCTGCATAGTAAAGTGTACTTGGAGGGGTGAGGGATAAAATTGTGCAACAATGAAAGAATCTTTTTAAAGTGAAAAGCAAACTGGGAGGGCAGAGGTATGTAGGAAAATGTGCAACAATGAATGAATGGAACTCCAAGTTTTTTGTAAACTTTCATTGCACATTAAGAAATAAAATTATTTTTAAAAATAGTA
>NW_006399767.1:27115423-27117647 GCF_000299155.1 Elephantulus edwardii | reverse complement strand
GGTGCCAAGACTGTTGACTATGGAGCCAAGCAAACTAAAGCTGTGTACAATCTCAATCTCTTCACCATCCATCCTGATGCTGCCAATTGGTCCAGTAGTGAGAATCTTTGTCTTCTTGACATTGAGCTTCAATCTATGTTGAAGGCTGCAGTCCTTGACCCTCTGCAGCAAGTGCTTCAGGTCCTCCTCACTTTCAGCAAGGAAATGATGGATAGAACTAATAAATTAAAATTAAGAAATTTAGAAACCTTTAAGAGAGTGAAAAGGCAAGCCACAAAATGGGAGAAGATATTTTCAATATATACATCTAATAAGACATATATCTTACTGGATATTGGGAGCACTGGTGGCCTAGGGACAAGAAGTTGGGCTGCAATCCTGAAGGCACATAGTTCGAGTCTACCAGCTGCTATGTGGGAGAAAAAACTATGTGCCTTCAGGATTGAAAACCCACCAAAGGGTCAGCTATGGGTCAGTTCTGACTCAATGATACACAACAACAAATAACAACAATATATCCAATAAAAGATTCATATCCAGAATACATAAAGGGCCTTTATAAATAACTAAAAAAAGCCACACAAGCCAATAGTCAAATGGGCAAGAGATTTGAATGGGAGTTTCACAAAAGAAACACAAATTTCAAACTCATTGCCACTAAGTTGGGACTGACTCATAACTAACCCTCCAGAGGGTTACAGAAGCTGTAGATTACACAGGAGATTGCCCATCTTTGTCCTGTGGAGTTTCTGGTGGATTTGAACTGCCATAAAGGCACCACCTTTGGGCTATATCAGTGCAATTCCCTATCCTCTGGATCATCCTGGGCAATAAATCAGTGTACCTTTTTAAATGCTATTGTTAATTGAAACTACAAATAGGTTATCATTATATATCTCTAGATACAGACATCTGTATCTTCTCAGTTGCTTCCTATGCATATGAGAACTGAACAGTGACTAAAGATGACAGAAGATGAATTAACGTCTTTGAGTTGTGATGTTGGAGAACAGTATTAAACATATCATGGACTTCCAAGAGAACAAACTTGTCTGACCTTGAGAGGAAGAAACCAAGTTGCTCCTGACTCTGAAACTACCTCAGATAATTTGGGCATGTTGCCAGGAGGGAGCAGTCCTTGGAGAAGGACATCATGCTTAGAAGGTCGGAGGATCAGCACAGGAGAGGAAGATCCTGGATGAGATGGCTTGACACAGTGACTGTGGTAATAGGATCAGTTGTGTCACATATGATGAGGTTGGCTCAGGATAGGGCAAAGTTCAGAAAAATTGTTCATATGGTCACTGTGAGTCATAGTAGACTTGACAGCACACAACAACAACAAGATATCTGTATCTCTAGACATATATAGAGTGTGAGAAATCTGTGACTAGGTAGCTCTTGTCTGATATAGATTGATAGCAATAGATATTTGAGATATGTTTATGTGAGAGCAAACAATTTATTCCAACACTTTGCTACAATTTAACACATAGAATTAAATTGTAGAAAACTGACTCTGCTCTTCCAAGTTCTGCCTGCCTCCCAGCCCTACCCCTTAAATTGGTAAGCAGGCTATGTTTGCTTTTCATCCTGTCTCCTATAAGAGCTTTTTCCAGAACATATACATCCATAAGTTTCTTTTTTCCTTCCCATGGGTACCAATCCACACCTCATTCCCTCTCTGAACTTTAGTATTAGGGGACAATTAATGTATTGCCTGGCAGCATGTCAGCTAGATCTAGTCCCTAGATGCATTTGTAGTGTAAAAGAAACTTTAAGGATACCCTGGGCACAGTTTTGCAAGGGAAAGAAGGTTTTTAGTTAAAAAAATGTTAGAAATGGTTATTATGTTCCCTAAAAATTTTAGAGGAAACTTCGAAAAGCCCAGAAGTTTCTAGGTAAACTGAAACTAAAATGTGAGGTGAACTAGCCCACTCATTACATTCTCACATTATACTTATTTGTATCTCAACAACAACCTATTAGACAGTCTGCGTCACTACTGACCAGGGAAAGTTAAGCAATTTTTTTTCCTATATTTTATTAATTTTCATAAACATTTACAGAGATTTTGGGTTTCCATTCATTCCTTGTTGCACTATTCTCTCTACCCTCCTCCCAGTTTGTTCTTGTCCAAATGCCACAGTGAGTTAAGCAATTTTTACAGGGTTGTGTAACTGGAACACAGGATTTAGAATGGGAACTTGGATCACCTGACTCA
>NW_006399767.1:27099878-27111369 GCF_000299155.1 Elephantulus edwardii | reverse complement strand
GGACACACTGACAAAGGAGATTAATCAGAACTGGCTTTGACAAGCACTGTGGCAATTGGACAATTAAAACAGACATTTGAGGGGGGAAGAAGAATGAACTGGGGAGGAGGGTAGAGAAAACAGTGCAACAATGATTGAATGAGAACCCAAAATCTCTGTAAATGTTCATTAAAACTAATAAAATTTAATAATAATTTTTAAAAATTTACTTGCAAATTTGTTTCTGGTAAATTCTTTCTCTTTTTTCTGACCATCACTGGGTTACATTTTGTCTCATTGACACCACACCCTTTCCTCAGTTAATATCTTGTTATCTGAGATTTCACATTTACAACAGTAAAATAGATGCTGTCCACTTCTTTTATCATTAATAGCATACATCTGGCAACAGTGAATCCCAAGGTGCAAGGTGTGAGGAATACTGGCTGTGAGGTTAATGTTATGTACCAACTTGATTGGGTCATGATTCTCAGTGGTTTGGCAGTTTTATAATGGTGTTTAACTTGGCAGTTTGATGGTGATGTAGTCATCTTCCATTTTGTGGTCTGATGTGGTCACCTATTTTCAGTCAAAACAAATAGACATTTTAAGTGTTTGTGTTAGTGAAATAGAAACATTTCTTGAAGTTCACAGTTCTCCAAGTTTACAACTCTCAGAAGTATCATTTCTTGAAATACATGGTAAATAATGTCCCCAGGAATTGCAAAACAAATGAATTCTGCTTCACCACCTTCCAAAGACATGTCATTCCTAAGAATTAGAAAAATTAAAATCAGAGAAACTCAGAGTGCGCAGCAAAACTCAAAATATAGATTTTGCCAGTGGAGATCCCTCCATTACAGAAATTCTGAAACCACTTTCAGTATGTGGTGAGAAAATGGGGCCTTCCAGGCTCTCATAGATACAGAGGGAAAGAAAGCCGTCAAATCCACAGAGCTCACTACCATGAGCAAATGCAACAGTACCATAGGCTAAAATGGGTAAAGTCCAGGGTCCAGGAAGTCAAAGAGTCACTTAGTAAACACAACACAATTAAGCAAGACCGAATATTGATCCTGGCAGAGATGATCTGGACTTTGCTCTAGTCTACACTGGGTTGTTGTATTTTTAGTCTACTGTTTTGAAGGGGAGTGTAATTCTGGGCCAACTCATAGTGATTTGAGTCCTGAATTCATGGGCTTGTAAATAACCCTGGAGATACTGGTAGGTCTTCTCAGAAGAACGGCTAAAAGTTGTGTGTTTGACTTGTTCAGGATGCCACTAAGAGTTGCTATTTGTCTCAAATGAATTAAAAATTTGACCTAGAGTCTTTTTTTAAAAAAATTTTTTACCTAGAGTCTTGAAGTCCTAACTGTGTTTATAAATCTGCCAATTTGTAAAATCAAGTGAATTTGGGTATTTACTAATAGAAAAGATAATTGTTTGGGAAAAATATATAATCATTTGGTTTGGCCACATTACTTTTGTTATGTTACTTTTCCCACAAAATTTGTTTAATTTTCTCATTCTAGCCACAAATTGGAAGATTGAGCCTTCCTAGTGTTTGATGACTATGCAAAGCTTTATTGACTAAGGAAAAATATCTCTCAGTGTGGATCACAATGGTTTGTGGCTGACACTGAGAAGAATAGGAATCTTGGAGCACTTGATTATACTCATATGAAACCTGTACCTGGACTAGGAGACAAACAGAGCAAGAGAACACTACATGGGTTAAAATTAGGAAGGAAGTGCATCAGGGTTGTATTCTCTTTCCATACCTAGTCTGTCAGTATGCTGAGTAAATTATTCAAGAAGACGAAATCTATGAAGAGGAATGTGGCTTTGGGACTGAGGAGAGACTCATCAATAACCTGCATTATGCAGATGATGCAACCTTTCTTGCTAAAACTGAGGAGGACTTGAATCACTTATTGCAGAAGATCAAGGAATACAGCCTTAAATATGGACCACATCTCACTATCAAGAAAATAAAGATTCTTACCAATGAACTGATAGGCAACACCATGATAGATGAAGAAAAGATTGAAACGATCAAAACCTCATCTTACTTGGATCCACCCTTAACACCCTTAGTAGCAGAAGTTAGGAAATCAGGAAATGTATTGCATTAGGAAAGTCTGCAGTTAGGGATCTCTCCAGATTATTAAGTAGTAATAATGTCACTTTGAGGACTAAGGTGCATCTGATTCAGGCCATGGTCTTTCTGATCACTTGCTATGCATCTAAGAGCTGGACAATGAATAAGAATGACAGAAGAATTGATGCCTTTGAGCTGTGGTATTGGAGAAGAACACTTAACATCCCATGGGCTGCCCAAAGAACAAACAAATATGTCTTGAAAAGAGTGCAGTTGGAGTCCTCTTTGGAGGCCAAGATGATGAGGCCATGTTGCTAGGAGGGCCTATTTCTTGGAGAGGAACGTGATGGGAAGGTCAGCAAAGGAGAGAAAAACCCTTAACCAGGTGTATTGACATGATTACTGCTACAGTGGGCTCTAATGTTTCAGGAAGTGTGAGGATGGCACAAGATAGAACAGAGCTCCGATTTATTGTTCATAGGGTTGCTATGGGTCTTTCTCAACTTCATAGCACCTAACAACAACAAAGTGTTTGATGAACCAAATGAGCCTTTCTTGTGTTTGATGAATGAAATTTTGGGTTGGATGTATACAGGAAGTGGAATAAGCTCTATGAAGACGACAGGTCTCATTTCTAGCCCCATTGCTTAAGTCCAGACTGACAGGGACATTTCTTTGCAACAGAAGAGAAATATCCATGCTTAATTCTTTTGGTGAGTCCATCAGCAACCTGCCTTTAAATCTTACCATTGAATTGATTGTTGTTGTTAGGTGCTGTTGAGTTGATCATGACTCATAGCAGCCCTATGAACAAGGGATCTGAACCCTGTTCTATCCTCACAACCTCTGACATACTTCAGCCCATTGCTGTGTCAACCCACCTGGCTGAGGGTCTTCCTCTCTTTTACCGACCCTCCACTTTTCCAAGGATGATGTTCCTCTCCAAGGAATAACTTCTTCTGGTGACAAGCTTAAAGTATATGAGGTAAAGCTTTATCACCCTAGTCGCCAAGAAACACTCTGGTTGCACCTTCTCCAGGACATATCTGTTTGTTATTTTGGGAGAGAGTTTGTTTGAGAGAGTTTAATTGAATTGTGACTCAAATATACATGCTGTGGGGGGAAAATTTGTTGTAACTCCCCTATGACTGTAATTATAATCTCATTTTAGAATTTGTTATATTATTTAGATAGAGATAGTGTAGTAAGCTGGAGATGATGTGGATGGCACAGCATAGAGCAGGGTTTAGATTCTTTGTTCATAAGGTCACTGTGAATTGTAGCTGAATCGACGGCACTCAATACTTAACAACAGTATAGCATGTGTCTTCAGTCAATATTTTTTGAGATATGAAAGAGATTAAACAAATAAGAGAGAAGCAGAGATGAAGGAAGAGAAATGCTCTACCTCATGAAAAGTGCCCAGAAGCAGCAACTCAGAAGAGACGAGGACCTTCTTCCAGAGTCAACAGAGAGAGAAAATAGAGCATCTAGCTGTGAGAAAATAAATTTTCTGGCTGTTCAAACTACCTAATTGTGGTATGTCCATTATTGAGCACTAAATAACTTTAGACAGGATTTGGTACTTAAATGTGGAGGTGCTGCTCTAACCCAACACCATTGAGGAGATTCCAAATCACAGCAAGCCCTGTTGAGTTTCTGAGGCTATCAGTCTTTACAGAAGATACAGAGTGGCTGGAGAATTTGGACTATCAATCTTTTGATTATCAACCAGATATGTTACATACTATGCCACCAGAGCTACTGTTGCTTGAACAGATAACTAAAATGTAGAAGATGTTTTAAAATTGAGTTGTTGTTATGTGAAGTCAAGTTACTTGCCACTCACAGCCACCTTATGTACAAGAGCCCTAAGTCCTGCTCCATCCTGTGCCAACCTCACCATCTCAGACACACTTACTCCCGCTACCCCAATCACAGAATCGATCCATCTCATCGAGGGTCTTCCTCTCCTGCGCTGTCCCTCCACTCTCCCAAACATGATGTCCCTTCTTGCAATATGCCCAAAGTATGTTGGACGAAGCTTCAGAATCCTTGACTCAAAGGAGCAGCCTGGCTTCATCTTCTCCACAACAAACCTGTTTGTTCTCCTAGCAGCCCCTGGTATATTCGACACTCTTCTCCAGCACCACAGCTCAAAGGCATCAATTCTCCTTCTATTATCACTAGTCATTGTCCAGCTTTCTGATGCATAGCATGCAACTGCGAAGATTATGGCCTGGATCAGGTGCACCTTAGTCTCCAGCCTGATGTCACTGCTCTTCAGTACTCTGGAGAGGTCCCTCACAGCTGACTTTCCCAATGCAATTCATCTCTTGATTTCCTGGCTTCTGGTACCAAGAGTGTTGGCTGTGGAGCCAAGTAAACTAAATCTGTTAACTATCTCAATCTTGCCACCATCTATACTGATGCTGCCAATTAGCCCAGTGGTGAGAATCTTTGTTTTCCTGATGTCGAGCTTCAATCAGTATTAAAGGGTGCAGTGTAGCAAATGGGAGAGTTTTAATGCATGTATTTGATACCTTTATATTTCAATGGTGGCAAAAATATTGGATATACTGTGGATGGTCTAAAGAACAAACATCCATAGAAGTTAGGATGGCATTACTTTGTCTCACATACTTGAGGCATGTTATCAGGAGAGGCCAATCCTTGAAAAGGAATGTCATGCAAAAGAGAGGAAGACTTTTAACAAGATGGAGGGACACCATGACTGCAACAGTGGGACTAAGTACAGCAGAAATTGTGAGAATGCTGCAAGACAGAGTAAGGTTTTGAGCTGTTGTCCATAAGGTTGCTATGAATCAGAGTTGGTTCAATGGCACATAACAAAAATATGGCAATAGTAAAGCCTAGATTGCCTTTAAGAAACTATTAGTAGCCTTTTGCTTTGATGTTTCCCTCTAGGCAAGATGGATCACCAGCTACCCTATTAAATTAATTATAGCCAAGGTTCCTGTTCTTTCAGCATATGCTCAAATGGCATGGACTGATGCAGAAGTATAGAAATATGTGCCACCAGTGTTTCCATCAGTATGCCAAGGATATAGGCCTCATCAAGATGGACTAAGTGACCTTCCTTGAATGACTTAGCCAAGACCTCTCAAGACAAGAAACAAGACCACTGATTTGTACATAAATTAAAATTTCATTTATGATAATGTGATAATATTAGTAGAATTGCAAACAACAAAGGCCATTCTGGTGAGGTTTCAGAAAGAAATAAAGAGAGCCATAGAGGGTTACAGATTAGGGATAACATTGAGAAGAATGGGAATCCCAGAACACTTGATTGTGTTTATGCAAAATCTCTACATAGACCAAGAAGCTGTTGTCCAAACAGAATAAGGGAACATTTTCTGACTTAAAATCAGGAAAGGTGTGCATCGGGATTGAATTCTTTCTTCATACCTGTTCAGTCTGTGTACTAACAAATCATTCAGGAGGCTGGTTAATATGAAGAAGAATGTGGCACCAAGATTGAAGGAAGGTACATCAATAACCCTGTTTTATGCAGAAAGTGAAGATTTTAAGTATTTACTGCAGAAGATCAAGATGGATTATATATGAACATCAAGAAAACAAAAATCCTCACCACTTGACCAATAGACATGACAGATGTGAAAAGACTGAGATTATCAACAAATTCAGTTTGCTTAGATCCACAATCAACACCGAAGGTAGCAGCAGTCAAGAAATTAAGACATGCTGCTTTGGGAAAACCTGCTGTCAAGGACCTCTCCAAAGTGGTACTTAAGAGCAAAGGTGTCAGCTTAAAGACCAAGGGACACCTTAATCATGCTATGTATGATAGTTTAAATTATTTTGCATGCACTTGAAAGTTATAAAAATGAACAAGGAATATAAAATAATTGGTATCTTTGAATTGTGAAGAGTATTAAATATTCCATGCACTCTCCAAAGAACAACTTGGTAATCCTTATTATTTAAAAATTTTACAATATATGTCAGGGCTTGAATTGTGTTTCTCAAAATATACATATGTAATTATATAATGTGGAACTCTTAATAGTCTGATTTGATCTGATAAACCAGATAGTTAAAAAGAATGGAGGATGAAATGCAACACAGCCCTGCTCGGCTATAAGGAGAGCTGCCACTAGGCTGTGACCTGTAACACTGCTTGATCTCACAAGAGACGAAAGGGGAGGAAAGCAAATTAAGGAGAGGGAACCTCACTACCACCAAGAAAGAATTGCCAGGAATGGAGTGCAGCCTTTTGGACTCAGTCTCTTGCTCAAGAAAGTTCCTTGACACCAGGGAAAGTCAAAGCACAAAGAGATCTCCAGTGAACTCCAGACCCACAGATGCTGATGGTAAAACAAATTTGTCTTGGAGGAAGTATATACACAAGATAATCTTTAGAGGTGAATAGTAAAATTTTGTTTTACATATTTTGGGTATGTTGTTGTCAGGAGGGCTCAGGCTTTAGGGGGGGGAAACAGCATACCAGGAAAAAGAGAAGTGCAGCAAAAGAGGAAAAGACCCTCAACAATATTAATTGACACAGTGACTGTAACAATGAACTTGGGCATGCAGGAGATCATGAGAATGGCACATGATAGTATAAGTATCCACTGTGTCGTTCATAGGATCACCATGAATCATAGTTGATTGCACAGCTCCTAATACATCAACAACAAAGAGAGGCTAGGAAATTCTGTTGGCACAGAAGCATAAGTATTAGGCAGAAAGGTTGATAGTTGGAACCACCAGCTACTCCACAGTAGAAAAATTGGTCAATCTTATCCTGTTAAAATTTATAGCCTCAGAAACCCACTGGAAGATAGTTATGAGTTAGAACTCAATTAACTCAATAATACAGAGTTTATATTTTAAAATAGAAGCCAAGCTAGTCTATCAGGAAGTGATCTTAGGCCTGGTAATGTACTACTTAATAGGAATATCTTTGTTTGCTTAAATGTTTTGATTATTAGGTAGTATAACCATGTAAATTAAGATTTGGTTAGGAACACAAACATAAAATGGACTAAACCACCAGAGGCCTTTTATGTTTAAAGCTTTGAGTCATGCCATATTGATTCTAACCTCCAGAAGAATGACAACTAAAAGAGTTAGACTAGTTGCTGGGGAGCAACAGGGACTAAAGGTCAGCCTTAGACATATTATGCATAAAATTTCAATAAAAAGTCTGAACATTGGATGCACAAGTTGAGTTTCTGGGTTGACAATATTCCATGTAAATAGCCATTAATTAATACTGGGAGAGGAATGCATCCTAGCAAGAATTCTCATCTTTTTTCCCCCTGTGCTGGAGACCTGGATTTGCTCTCCTCGTGCAGAATACACCTTGTATGCAACCATCACTCATTTGTCGCTAGAGGCTGTATACTGTTATGATGCTGAAAAAGGTATGGCTGTATATTTCTGAAAATCATCAGAGAAATCCCTGGATCTCAATGATCTGATCTACAACCAATCGTGGGCACATGACTGGGCAATGTTCTGATCCATTGTACATGAGGTTACAGGAGTCAATCAACAACAACAGTGCAACCTGAGGACATGGAAGCTTTGCATTTTAGACCCTTACAGACTCTGCCCTACTTGTATCTTCTTTGACTGGTTCTAATTTGTATTCTTTCCCTGTAATAAACATACCTGTGATTATTACAGCTTCCATTGCAGTATGGGAGTCTTTCCTGTGAATTATTAAACTAAAGAGTGGTTGGGAGAGCCTCCTGAACTTGAAATTGCTGTCAGAAGTTGAGCATAGTCTTGTGGAGGACTGTTCCCTTGGACTTTGCATTTTTAACGAATTTTTTGTACCACCTTTGATAGGAAGCTTTCTAATATTTGTTAAGATATTAGTTAATTAGAGGAATAACAAAAAAAAGAAACAAATTATTAAAAAGAAAAAACCAATAAGGCCTATATCAGAAATATTAAGAAGGATTGGGGTATCTCTATTTCCTTCAGGCCTCTGCACTGAGGCAAAACTTGCAAAAGGACATTCCAGAAACCATTACTCTTCACATTGCATCCTGCCATGTGGATTCTGTTCCAAGGCTTTGACCTTTCCTTTAGATGATACAAAACTATGTTGTGGATAAAGAGCAAGGGGCAGATGGCACCATGTGGAATGGTTTGGCATGAATAATTTCCTCTACTAGCTAGGGAATTACTGGAACTGGCACTATAAACTATGTGTTACTAACTGTAAATGGTAGGTTTTAGTATTATGCCATATACCATTCCAGTTATGCATGTGAAGAAAAGAAAGTCAAAAGTTGGTGAGAATATTAGTTATCTAGTGCTGTTATAACAGATGTCACAAGTAGATGATAAAATGAAATTTATTCTTTCACATTTGAGGAGGTTCAACAACAAACACAGCCTGTTGTCACTGAGTCAGAAGCAACTCATGGATGACCTTTCATTGCATTTCTGAGTCTTTAAATTGCCTAAGAGGAGATTGACCATCTTTCTCCTGAGAAGTCATTGGTGGATTTGAACCACCAGAGAGTTGTGACATTAATGTCTCAAATGCCTTATATCAATATTGGGAGAAAAAAATTACTTCTTCCTCATTCCTTTGCTCCTTTACTTACAGGCATATCTCTGACCACCAAAATTAAGCAAATAATGCAATAAAACACATCACATGCACTTATTGGTTTCTCAGTATATATTTTAATTATGTTTACACCACAGTCTATTAAGTGTATAACCTAATTCTGCTGTAAAAGAGATATCAGATGTGGATGATGCTAACAAACAGACATTTATTCTGTCCCAGTTCGAGGAGGCTAGAATTCCAAATTCAGGGTTCCAGGTCTAAGGGAACTTACCTGGTTTTTCAATCAGTGCTGGAGGAAGATACATATTTCCTTCAACATCTGTAGGTCTAGGGTTCATTAGAGATTTTTTTTTTTGTGCTTTGTCCTTCTCTGGTGTCAAGGAACTTTCTTTTCTTTTTGTTTTTGTTTTTTTAGTAAATTTTATTAATTTTAATGAATATTTAGAGAGATTTTGGGTTTCCATTCATTCATTGTTGCACTATTTTCTCTACCCTCCCTCCCAATTCATTCCTCTTTGTTTTCCCCCCCTTGAAACTCTATATTAATTGTCCCATTGCCACAGTGCTTGTCAAAGCCAGTTCTGATTAATCTCTCAAGGAACTTTCTTGAGCAAGAGACTTGAGTCCAAAAGGCTACATGCACTCCATTCCTGACAATTCTCTCTTGGTGGTAGTGAGGTTGCCTCTCCTTAACTTGCTTTCCTCCCCTTTCATCTCTTGTGAGATCAAGCAGTGTTACAGGCCACAGCCTAGTGGCAGCTCCCCTTACATCTGAGCAGGGCTGTGTTGTGTTCCACCCTTTCATGCTTTTGTAACTATCTGGTTTATCAGATCAAATCAGACCATTATGTAGCTTCTACTTTGACATACATCTATTAGATGCTGCCCTGGATGTGCTCACCAAGTTGTGCCAAGAAATCTGGAGAGCAACTCTGGAAATAAATATGGAAGAGCTCCATATTTATTCCCATTCTAAAAAAAAAAGTAATCTGACATAGTGTGGAAGTTATCAAACAATATAACTAATACTACACACTAGCAAAATCCTGCTGAAGATCATCCAGAAAAGACTAGAATGGTACATTGACAACTACCAGAAATATAGTCTGGGCTTAGAAGAGGTCATGGTACTAGAGACATTATTGCCAATGTCAGATAGATCTTGGTTGAAAGCAAAGAGTACCAGAGGAATGCCTATCTATATTTCATTGACTATGCAAAGGCATTTGGCTGTGTGGATCACAACAAACTGCAGCTAACCTTAAGGAAAATAGGAATCCCAGAACACTTGATTGTGCTTATGCAAAACCTATAATTGGACCAGGAAGCAGTCCTCAGAATAGAGCAGGGAAACACTACATGGTTTAAAATCAGGAAAGGAGTGTGTCAAGGATGCATTCTGTCTCCATAGCTTTTCAATCAATATGCAGAACAGATGATTTGTGAAGCAGGGCTTTATGAGGAGGAATGTGGCATCAGAATTGGAAGAAGACTCATCAACAACCTACATTATGTAGATGACACAACCTTGTTTGCTGAAACTGAAGAAGAGTTGAAGTGCTTTCTGCAGAAGGTCAAGGACTATAGTCTTCAATATGGATTGAAGCTTAACATTAAGAAGACGAAGATTCTCACCACTGGGTCAATTGTTAGCACCATGATAGACGGAGAAGAGACTGAGGTTGTTAAAAATTACGGCTTGCTCGCCTCCACAATCAACACTCTTACACCAGCAGTCAGGAATTTGAAAGGTGAATTGCATTGAGAAAATCTGCTGTCAGGGATCTTTCCAGATGCTGAAAAGCAATGATGTCAGTCTAGAGCCTAAGGTGTGCCTAATCCAGGCCATGGTCTTCCCAGTTACTTGCTATGCATCATTAAGCTGGACAGTGACTAAGGACGACAGAAGAAGAATTGATGCCTTTGAACTCTGGTGCTGGAGAAGAGTTTTGAACATATCATGGACTGCCAAGAAAACAAATAGATCTGTCTTGGAGAGGGTGAAAGCAAGTCTCTCCTTGGAGGCTAGGATTTTGAAGCTACATCTCACATACTTTGGACACATGACCAGGAGAGACTGGAGAAGGGTATCATACTTGAGAGAGTGGAGGGGCAGCACAGGAGAAGAAGACTCCAGATGAGATGGATTGATGTATTGACTGGGTCAGTAGGGGTTGGTGTGTCAGAATTAGTGAGACAGGCTCAGGACAGGGAAGGGTTCAGAGCTGCTGTACATAGGATCACTAAGGGTTGCAGACAACCCGATGACACATAACAACAAAAACAACAATAACATTTTGTGGAACATAATTTAATCCTTGACAAATATGAAGACATTTTAAAATAATGAGGATTACCAAAATGTGAACACAGAAACAAGAAATGAATACATACTGTTGTGAAAATGATGCTAATAAACTTCCTTGGCTCAGGGTTTGTCACAAACCTTCAATCTGTAAAAAAAAAACATTAGCATCAAAGTGCAAGGAAACAAGGTGTGTCTATTTGTATCAGAATGGACCTGTACGGCCTTCTTTTATCAGTGGGCTATAATATATTGCCATAACCACTTATTTTAATCCTGAGCTTGTCCCAGTCTTGGCCACTGGCAGCCCCTTCCAACTGGGCACTGAGTTCTTTTGAAATATTTCTCAATATTCTTTAAGTACTTTCTAACATTAGAAGATAGATCTTATTTACAACCAAGACAAGATAAAATAGATGAATGGGACCTTCTAAGAATGAAATCCCTATACATATCCAAAAACTTCTCCAACAGGGTAAAAAGGGAAGCCACAGACTGGGAAAAAGTATTTGGTAATGACATG
>NW_006399767.1:27097834-27099173 GCF_000299155.1 Elephantulus edwardii | reverse complement strand
TTGTGTATACTGCACTGAAACAGATGAGGGAGTGAATAATTTAAAAGCGATGTATGATAGGGTCTTATGGTTATCACAAGAGTCCACAATTAAGGTTGCATATTGGAATGTACTTGGGGCTGTAGGAGGGGTGCGGGGGGATTGTGTACCAGGGAAGGAGTGTTTCTTTTACTTTTGAAAGAGAGGAGCAAACTGGGGAGGGGAAGAGGGATGGGCGGGGAGAGAAGTGCAGCGATGAATGAATGGAAATCCAAAATCTCTGTAAATGCTCATTAAAATTATTTAAAAAAAGAAGAAGATAGATCTTGGCTGAAAGCAAAAATTCTACTTGCTCTCCAACAGCCTTTCCTTTAAGAAGTCCTCTTTCCTTTTTTACTGGAAAAAAGTATTAAGAAACCAAGACCTAGATTCAAGATGTGCTCTTTGTAACTTATGAATCAATGCCTCTAGACCTTTTCAGTGCACAAAGCTAGGAAGTACATCTAAAACCAAGTTCATAGTGATGCTTCCAGTTCCAATCCAACATTACAAGATACATCTCCTCTTTCCATTTTTCTAATTCCCTCAACAGAGAAGAAATCTATTACTCCTATTAACATCAGTATTTGTCCTCATATAGGCAGCTCAGCTGGCCTGGTGATAGAAAACTGTGCTGCAATCCAAAAGGCACTTGGTTTCAGTCCACCAGCTGCTGTGTAGAAGAAGGAGCAACCTCCTCTCATGCTTTTCTGTCTCTGAAAACCATACTGGAGGGTCCGCTATGGATTAATTCGGACTCAATGGAACATAGCAGCAGCAGCAGCAGCAATTTTTTCCCTATATACAGAGTTTAACTTACTAATTACAGGTAAATATTATTTTATTGTTTGTTTTATTCAGAGGGATAGAAAATAAGATGCACACCTTTTTAATCATTAATTTTAGTGAGAATTTACAGAGACTTTGCATTTCAATTCATTCCTTGTCGCACTTTTCTCCCTGCTCACCCCTCTCCCCAGTACACTTTTCTCTTTGAAAAGTAAAAGAAAAGTTCCCCCACTGTTTTACAATCCCTCCCCCCAGGTCCACTCCACTATGCAGCCTTCATTCTATACTCCTGTCATGACAATGATACCTAATCATATATCCCTTTTAAACAGTTTTCTCCCCATCTGTTTCAATGCAGTATACATTATTTATCCCAACTTTCTCAGCCTCCTCCCAACCCCGATGCCAGTCCTGTTTTACAACAGTGGCACTATGCAGTATTTGTCCCTTTGTGACTGAGATATTTCACTCAGCATAATGTCCTCCAGGGTCACACATTTTGAATAATATTGCATGAGTTCCTCATTTTTCA
>NW_006399767.1:27080506-27097059 GCF_000299155.1 Elephantulus edwardii | reverse complement strand
TTTCTCCACAACCTCGCCAGCATTTGTTGCTTGCTATTCTGTTAAATTTTACTATTCTGTCTGGGGTGAGATGATATCTCATAGTTGTTTTAATTTGCATTTCTTTTAGAGCTAGGAATTTTGAACTGAATTTCTTCATGTGCTTGTTGGCCATCTGAATGTCTTCTATGGTGAAGTGTCTGTTCATATCCTGTGCCCATTTTTCAGTTGAGTTGTTTACTTTTACCTTGTTGTGGTGCTCGAGTATTTATTTTATAAATTCTAGGTATAAGTCCGTTATTGATATGTCATTACCAAATATTTTTCCCTGGTCTGTGGCTTCCCTTTTTACCCTGTTGGAGAAGTTTTTGGATGTGCCTAGAGATTTGATTCTTAGAAGGTCCCATTCATCTATTTCATCCTCTCCTCGTTGTAGACTTTCCAGGATGCTTGGAAGACTGTTTATGTTGTGGAGTTCTTCCAAGTTTTTCTTTAATGAAGTTTATAGTCCATGGTTTTAGTCCTCGGTCCATGATCCACTGATGAAAATCTTTTGAATACATAATTGGATGAATTTTAGCAAATGTTAATATTTGTACAGACGATACCCTTATCAAAATATAGGATATTTCTTTCACATCAGTTAAGTTCTCCCGTGCTAATTTTCAGGCCCTTTTCTTTTTCTTCCACTATAAATTTGTTGTACCTATTCTATTGGGCTCAGTGAGAGAAATGAGGCTGGAGATAGAATGATAGAGTTCTGCACATTCAATGATTTACTCATTTAAAATACCTTCTATAAGAAACATAAACACAGGCTATACACATGGATCTCACCTGATGGCATGCATAGGAATCAAATAGATTACATTTGTGGAAAGACTCAGTGGAGAAGTTCAATATCAGCAGTGAAAACCAGGCCGGGTGCTGATTGTGGGACAGACTGCCAACTACTCATATGCAAGTTCAAACTGAAGTTGAGGAAAATTAAATCAAGTCTACGGGAACCAAAATTTTATCTTAAGTCTATCCCACTCGAATTTCAAAACCATCTCAGGAACAGGTGTGAGGCCTTGAGCACCAATGAGGTAGACCAAATGAGCTCTGGGAGGATATCAAGAAAATAGTCCATGAAAAATGCCAAAGATCATTACTAAGGCTGAAAAAGAAGAAAAGACCAAGATGGATGTCAGATGAGACTCTGAATATTGCATTGGAGCTCTGAGAAGCCAAAGTTAAAGGAAGAAAGCAAGAAATCAAAGAGCTAAACCAGAAAATTTCAAAAGGCAGCTCGGGATGACAAAGCAAGATACTATAATGAAATGTGCAGAGAGCTGGAGCCAGAAAAATCAAAAGGGCCAGACTCACTCAGCGTTTCTTAAGCTTAAAGAGCTGAAAAACCCAATTCAAGCCACGGGTGTCAATAGTTAAGGATACTTTCAGTAGAATGTTAAATGATCCAGGAAGTATCAAGAGAAGATGGAAGGAATACACAGAGTCACTGTATCAGAAGGAATTGGCTAACACAGAAGAATTTCATGAAATGACATATGAGCAAGAGCCTATGGTGATGACGGAGGAAGTTCAAATTGCTCTGAAGGAATTGGCAAAAAACAAGGCTCCAGGAGTTGACGGCACACCAATTGACATATTTCAACAAACAGACACTGACCTGGTTGTGCTCACTAAGCTGTGCCAAGAAATCTGGAGAACGGCCAGCTGGCCCACTGACTGGAAAAGATCAATATTTGTTCCCATTCCAAAGAAAGGTGACCCAACAGAGTGTGGAAATTATCGAACAATATCATTGATATGACATGCAAGCAAAATTCTGCTAAAAATTATCCAAAAACGATTGGAGCAATATGTCAACAGAGAACTGCCAGATGTGCAGGCTGGATTTAGAAGAGGTTGTGGTACTAAGGATATTATAGCTAATGTTAGATGGATCTTGGCAGAAAGCAAAGAATACCAGAAGACTGTCTATCTGTGCTTCATTGACTATGCAAAGGCTTTTAACTGTGTGGATCACAACAAGCTGTGGTTGACTCTGAGAAGAATGGGAATCCAAGAACATTTGATTGTGCTAATGCAAAACCTATACTTGGACCAAGAGGCAGTTGTCAGAACAGAGCAAGGGGACACTACATGGTTCAAAATCAAGAAGGGGGTCCGTCAGGGATGTATTCTGTCTCCATATCTTTTCAACCTGTATGCAGAACAGATCATTTGAGATGCTGGGCTATACAAAGAGGAATGTGGCATCAGGATTGGTGGAAGAGTCATCAACAACATGCGTTATGCAGATGACACAACCCTGTTTGCTGAAACTGAGGAGGACCTGAAGTGCTTGCTGCAGAAGATCAAGGACTACAGCCTCCTATTTGGACTGAAGCTCAATATCAAGAAAACAAAGATTCTAACCACTGGGCCAATTTGCAGCCTCAGTATGGATGGTGAAGAGATTGAGATAGTTAACAGTTTTAGTTTACTTGGCTCCACAATCAACACCCTTGGTAACAGCAGCCAGGAAATCAAGAGATGAATTGCATTGGTAAAGTCAGCTGTGAGGGACCTCTCAAGAGTACTGAAGAGCAACGACATCAGACTACAGACTAAGATGTGCCTGATCCGGGTTATAGTCTTCGCAATTATGTGCTATGCATCAGAAAGTTGGACAGTGAATAGGTTGATAGAAAGAGAATTGATGCCTTTGAGCTGTGGTTCTGGAGAAGAGTGTTGAATATACCATGGACTGCTAGGAGAACAAACAGGTTTGTCCTGGAGAGGGTGAAGCCAGAAAGCTCTTTGGAGTCAAGAATTCTGTCAAAAAGCTTCGTCTGACATATTTTGGGCATGTTGCAAGGAGGGACTGTTCCTTGGAGAGGGACATCATGTTTGGCAGAGTGGAGGGGCGGCGAAGGAGAGGAAGACCTTCGATGAGATGGATCGATTCTGTGACTGGAGAGGTGGGAATAAGTGCGTTTGATATGACTAGGTTGGCACAGGATAGAAGAGCGTCTAGAGCTCTTGTACATAGGGTTACTATGAGTCGCAAGCAACTCGATGTCACATAACAACAACAACAAGAACAGCAACATTCTATTGTTATTTCTATGTGCCATTGAGTCAGAACCTAAGCATAGGTGACCGTCAGTGGGTTTCAGAGGCAGTCAATCTCATGGGAGGAATATGTCCATCTCTCCCTCGCAGAGCAGCTGGTGGATTTAAACTGTCTGCCTTTGAATTGGCAGCACAGTTCCTTATCCCTAAGTCACCAGAACTCTGTACTGCCTCTTCTACCTCTTCACATAATTGGAGAAACCGTGTGTTCTCTTTTGTGTCTGGTTTCTTTCATTCAGTATAATTCCCATCTGTAATATTCAGTTACATTGCTGCATCATTATCAGTAGTTTGTTCCTTCTTTTTATTTAATAGCTTTCTATTGCACAAATTTGTTTAACCATTGTCCTGGGGTAGACTTTTAGGTTCTTTCCAGCTCAAATGAATAATAATGCTTCTTCCAACATTCTTATGCAAGTCTTTGTTAGAACATATGTTTCCATTACCTTTGGGTAAGTGCCTAATAATAGGATTCCTAAGTCATGGGATAGGTATATGTTTAACTTCATAAGAAACTATCAAACATTTTCCAAATCACTTGTACATTTTTACTTCTGCTAACAATATATAAGAATTTCAGTTGTTTTAGATTCTTGACAAAGATCTGATATTTCCTGTCTTCTAAATTTTAGCCATTATCATTAATTTATAGTGGTGTCATTCTGATTTTAACTTTGCATTTTCCTACTAAATACTAATTTTAAGCACTGTTTGTGAGTTGTTTAGCCATTTATATGTTTTCCCTTGTGAAATATCTAGTCAAATCTTTTGCTATTTCAAAAAATTTGAGGGTTTTTTTGTTAATTTGACAGACAATGTTTTTCCTTTAATATGCAGTCTGGATGGAAGTTTAAGGTGAAATAAATATTTTATGCATATCTTAGTTTAGTGTGCGGAATTCCAACTGATTTTCCTTAACTTTTTCAAAATGAGTATAAATTTTTAGTGAAATATAATGTGTTCAATGTTAAGTGGATATTGCTTTGAGTAAATAGTTGCATTGCCAACCCAAAGGCAAGAAGTGAAAATCCACCAGCTGCTCTTCCAGAAGAATAGCCAATCCCCTACCATATGATTTGTAACCTATGAAAATACTTTGCAAAAAGCAGGCGAGAAAGTAAAGACCCAAATGGATGTCAGAAAAGACTGAAAATTGCACTAGCACAGAGCAAAGAAAAGAATCAGCCAAGGAAAAGAGATAACAACAAAAGAGATGAACAAGTTTTCACAGGGCATCATGAGAAGACAAAGCAAAATATTGTTAAGGAATATGCAAAGATGTGGAGCTGGAGAACAAAAAGGGAGAAACTCATTCAGCATTTGGAGTGTCAGAATCCTTGAAAATTGGCATTTCTAGCCATTGTGTTAGCCCCTTTTAGAGGGGGGAGAACATGATCTCCATTTACCTTAACTGCAGACACATGGTCTTGAAAATCATCAATAGCTGTGTTGCAAATATAGAGAACACTTTCCACATTGTGAAGGATGGAGAACAAAGGTGGTGGAGAGATTGTGAAGAGATTGTGACAAAGTTAAATGTTTTGCTTGCTGGATGATTGAAGGAAAAGCTGTTGTATAACTGCTCTGCAATAAAGTTTGCTGGATGATTGAGGAAACCAGAGGCTTCTTGCTTTTATACTGTTGAACTGAACCTAGACTTGCACTAATCGAGGAATTGTGACTTGTTAATATGGCTTGAGACTAAATATGACTTGAGACTAATATGGCCGGACTAAACCTGGACTTGTATTGTGAGATATTCTTTAACTCCCACACTTTCCAAACTATTTCCCTTAGAAGTCCCACAACTGTGAGTAAAGTCTGTGAGTCAATTTGCAATGAATGTGGGACCCAATGATTGGTAAAAATAGATGCAGGAGCATGTGGGGTGACATGTATGACTATATAGCTATTGTATGATGCTGTGGACATTATTGATGAAGATAGTTACCCTTAATGAAGTAGGCAGAAGTCAGACTCAGCCATCCTCATGTTGCATCTGCTCCTTAAATAGAATTCTCAGCTGAAATAACTGGATAAATACATTCCGGCCTTCCGTTGAAATACTGAAGGATGCCATGGGCAAAATCCTAAATGATCTAGAAGGGATAAAAAAAATAAAAGATGGAAAGAATACACAGAGACACTGTACCAAAAAGAATTGGTTGACATGGAAATATTTCAGGAAGCACTGTATGATTAAAAGCCAGTGTTCTGAAGGAATAAGTTTAAGCTGCACTGAAGGCATTGGCAAAGAAATAAGGTGATAGGAATGGGATACTAATTAACATGTTTCAACAAATAGATGCAGCGCTGGACATGCTCACCAGTCTTGTGTCAGGAAATTAGGAAGACAGTCACATGGTGAACTGACTTGCAGAGATTCATATTTGCTCCCATTCCCAATAAAGGTGATCCAACAGAATGTGGAAATAAAAAACAATATCATATGCAAGTAAAATCTTGGTGACAATTATTTAAAAGCATATAGAACAACAGTACAGTAAAAGAAAACTGACAGAAGTTCAAGCTGGATTTAGAAACAGCTGTGGCATCAGAGATGCCATTGCTGAGGTCAAATGGATCTTAGCTGCAAGTATAGAATACCAGAGATATACCTCTTTGTGATTTATTGACTGCAAAGACAATTGACTGTGTAGATCATAACAAGTTGTGGTTAACTTTGAGAATAATGGGAATGAATCCTAGGACATTTAATTGTGCTCATGTGAAACCTCTACCTAGAACAAGAGGCAGTCATGTGAACAGAACAAGGGAACACCGCATGGTTTAAAATCAAGAAAGGTGTGCATCAAAGTTGTATTCTTTCTCCATACCTGTTCAACCTGTATGATGAACAAATAATTCAAGAAGCTGGACTTTCTGAAGAAGAATGTGGCATCAGGATCAAAGGAAGACTCATCAACAACCTGCATTATGTGGATGACACAATTTTGCTTGTTGAAAGTAAAGAGGATTTGAAACATCTGCTACGGAAGATCTGGGACTACAGCCTTCAATATGGTTTACATTTCAATATCAAGAAAAAAAAATCCTCACCACTGGGCTAAGAGACATCATCCTGATAGATGGAGTAAAGATTGAAATTGTCAGTGATTTCATCTTGCTTGAATCCACAATATCAACACGGTTGGTAAGAATTGTCAAGAGATTAAAAGATGTGTTACCTTGAGAAATCTGCTGTCAAGAACCTCTCCAAAGTTAGCAATGATAGCAGTCTAAAGCCTAAGATGTGGGAGCTCTTGTGGTCTAGTAGCAAGAAGCTGCACTGCAACCCCAAAGGCATGTAGTTAGAATCCACGAGATGGTCTGCTGGAGAAGAATTGGCAATCTCCTCCTGTACCAGTCAGATCCGATTTGACGGTACACAACAAGGGAAAAAGAAATAATAAGATAAATATCTAATTCATGCTGTTGTTGTTGATGTTGTTGTTAAGTGCCATTGATCGAGTCGCAGGCGACTCATAGCGACCCTATGAAGGAGAGTTCTCGACGCTTGGGTGCCTTTCATCCCCTCTCCAGGTTCATAGGGTTTCCGGAGGCAAGCTATTATGGAAGTGGATGCCACTCCTCCTTCCAAGCTTGTTTTAAAAGGGGAGCTCCACCCCACTCTCTGTCCGTGTTGGGTAACCAACCATTAACGCATTTGACTCATCAGTGTCAGTGTTCAGGCTCACAGCAACCTCAAGTTACTGCTGTACGGCAACTTGTATACCAGGGCTATACGACCTGGAGGAATGTCTGAACAAAAACAATGAAAGACAGGCACAAGGGCCGCCGATTAAAAGTCACCCACCTTTGGCTTGGTTGCATCGCCTTCTGTCCACTGGGCCAGCTGATCTCGCTATATATAATTAATGCTGTAAGGTTTTTTGGGGTTTTTTTAATTACTTTTTTTTTTTTATATGTGTACCGTCAAATCGGATCTGACTGGTGCAGGAGGAGATTGTCCCTCCTTCTTCAGCAGAGCATCTGGTGGATTTGAACCCAGTACCTCTGGGATTGCAGTGCACCTTCTTGCCACTAGGCCACCAGAGCTTGCCAATCCTGTAGTTTTTTGTCAGTTCCTTAATATGCATCTGGAAGTTGGACAATGAATCAGAATGACAAACAAAAGAAGAGGACAATGAATAAGCATGACAGACAGAAGAAAAGATCAATGCCTTTATTTTTTTTTTTTTATTTTTATTTTTTTTTAGATCAATGCCTTTAAGTTGTGGTTTTGGAGAAAAGTATTCCTATCCCATGGACTGCCAAGAGAACAAACAAGTATGTCTTGGAGAAAGTTCTACCTGAGTGTTTTTTTGGAGGCAAAGATGGCAAAAGTTTTGTCTCACATACCTTGGGCATGTTGTTAGGAGGGTTGGTCCTTGAAAAAGGACATTATGCTTAGAAAGACAGAGGATCAGTCAAAGAGAGGAAACCCTCAGGGAAGTGGATTGATATAGTGATTGTAACAATGAGTTTGAATATAAAAAAGATTATGAGGATGGCACAGAATGGGGCTAGGTTCAGATCTCTTCATAGAGTCACTGTGAGTCATACTCAACTTGATGGCACCTAACAAAAGTACATACGCTGTTCTATACTCTGCTTTACATTTGATAATATATCTTAGAGAGTTTTCCATATTAGTATACAAAAAGATTTATATTTTTATAATTGCACCACATTCTATTGTCTTACTGTCCCAGAATTTATGTACACAGATAAGTATTGGTGGACATTTACATATTCAGATTTTTGCTCTTTCTTTCAATTACTACTTCAGCAAAAAACTCTGTGTATGCCTCATTTTGCATATGTACAATTCTAACTTTAGAATAAATTCTTAGAAATTAAGTTACAGATTCAAAGGGATTGATGCATATGGAATTTTAGTAGGTCTTACTAAATTTCTTTCAATAGAAATTGTTTGATTTACAGATTCCAGTATGTTTGAGAGTTCCTGTTTAATGCTAGTCATGTCTATTCTGTTATTAATCTTTTGGATTTTTACCAATCTGACAAATGATAAATGGCATTACAATAATTTTTTATTTTATTTGAACTTACTACAAATGAGAATGAATAAGATAGTATATAATAAGATTAATTAGAGTGAAAAATAATGTTTCATATGTGTAAAGGACATTATTTATTTTTTTATTTCATGATATTTTTCTACTGAATTGGCTTGTAGAGGCTCTTTTTGCTACACCAATTTTCCAAAATTCATACTTTCATGCAAATTAACCTTTTGGTGGAATTGTCCCTTATATGCGCAAGGTTATCTAGCTGAGTAACACATGCTGGTGATTGAAAGTATTCACCTAAAAATTAGGCTTATCAACCAAATTAAGGGAGTTACTGGGAGCAAGTTTAACTCATGCCTTTTTGAAGGTCTCTAATGTCCAATGGAAAAAATGTAAACACTGGATTCTAATAACATGCCTCAAAACCCACCTGGACCATATAATAACTGTGTGATTTTGTTCATACTACAATATCCTTCTTATCTATAAAAAGAACTAGAAATTCTATCCCACCAGATACTATTATAATGAAAGCATACTGTCTAACACTGACAGAAATTAGGCTCTGAAAATTTTTACGTTGCCTTCTGTAAAGGCCAAGTTGCTAACAACAACAAGCCTGGAGGAAGAAAAATGATGCATTTCATTTCTCTCTCACTCTGTGTGTGTGCGCGTGCATGTGTGTGTAACAAGACCCCAGATTCTGGTGGATTATTAGACCACATACAAGGCACGTGTGTTCTTTTTTTGAGCTTTGAGTCTCTAGTTTATCTGAGAACTTCCAGTGCAGATAAAATAGGCTCAGCAAAAATAGCAGATGTTTCTAAGAGAGGACATATTGAGAATGAGTAATAATTCCTTTCCTCTAAGGAGCTACTCAAAACCATCTTGTCAAACCTGTTCTTCTGCCTTGGTAAATTAATACTTCCTCTTGACGCCTTGGCAGGCAGAGCATGTCCTGTTGGTCCACACTCTTAGATTAATAAAGAAGTTTAAAAAACAAAAAAAGACTTTGAAGGGTTTAACCTTTTTAGTTCTCAGCAACAAAACCACTGAAGAGCAACACAATACAATATAAGAAAGGCAATACAATCACAGCAGAATATTGAATATTTCTTTTCACCTAATTAGTCAGCAGGATTCAGGTCTGATGTTCATAGAGTTGCTAAGAGTTGTGCTCAATTTGACAGCACCTAACAGCAACAATTCAATCAGAGGTGTCTACTCAAACCTTGTAAATTTCAGATGGAAATCCTTATCATGATCCAACTGTTGTTCTCATTAAGCTGTGCTGCCACAAAAGGCATGCAGTTCAAATCCACCAGATCCTATGAGGGGAAAAAATGGGATATCTTCTCTTGTGCAATTTGTTGTTTTTATGTACCGTTGAGTCTACTGTGACTCATAGCGACCCTGTGCACAATAGCTCTGAACTTTTTCCTATCCTAAACCAATCTCACTGTTTCTAACACACCTACCCTATTACTCCAGTTCCTATGATGATACATCTTATCCAGGGTCTCCCTGTTCCACACTGTCCCTCCACCCTGCCAAGCATGTTGTCTTTTTCCAAGGACTGGTCCCTTCTGGCAACATACTCAAAGTGTGTGAGATGAAGCTTCAAAATTCTTGCCTCCAAGGAGCAACTTGTTTTCACCCTCTCCGGGACAGATCTGTTTGTTCTCTTCTCAGTCCATGGTATGTTCAATACTCTTCTCCAGCGCCTCAACTCAAAGGCATCAGTCCATCTCTGTCACCCTTAGTCATTGTCCAGATCTTTGATGGGTAGCAAGCAATTGCAAAGATCATGGCCTGTATTAGGCACACCTTAGTCACTAGCCTGACATCCTTGCTCTTTAGAATTCTGGAGAGGTTCCTGACAGCAGATTTTCCAGATGCAATTTGAAATTTTATTTCTTAATTGCTGGTGCCAAAAGTTGTGATTGTGGGTACACGGTTTGAATCCACCAGATGCTCTGCCAAAGAAGGAGGAGCAATATCCTCCTGTACCAGTCAGATCTGATTTGACTGTACACGCACACAAAAAAATAAAAATTTTTAAAAAAATTAAAAAAAATTTTTTAAAAGTTGTGATTGTGGACTCAAGCAAGCTGAATTCGTAATCTCAATCTCTTTTTTTTATTATTTTTGTGTGCGTGTACTGTCATATCAGATCTGACTGGTACAGGAGGAGATTGTCCCTCCTTCCCCAGAAGAGCATCTGGTGGATTTGAACCATTCGCCTCTGGGATTGTAGTTGCAGCTCCTTGCCACTAGGCCACCAGAGCTCCCTGTAATCTCAATCTCTTCTCCATCTATCATGGTGCTGCTCATTGGCTCAGTAGTGAGAACCTTGATTTTTTTGATGTTAAACTTTAATCCATATTGAAGACTGCAGTTATTGACCTTTTGCAGCATATGCCTCAGGTTCCCCTCATTTTTAGCAAATAAGGTTGTATCATCTGCAAAGCACCTGTTGTTGATGAGTCTTCCTCTAATCCTGATGCCACTTTCCTCCTCATAAAGTACAAACTCCTGAATGATCTGTTTCAGGTACACATTGAAATGATAAGAAGACAGTATGCTGAAATCCACCAATGAATCATTCTGACTTGAAGGCAAATAACAACAAGAAGTGAAGAAAGCCATGAGATCTTGCCCCTAAGGACCTATGACTTTGAAAGTAGAAAGTAAGTTTTCTCCAAGATGATTTCATTTGCAGGCATGATGAGATGAAGATCATGTAAAGTCCTTCAGAACAAAGTACCCCCTTCGCTGTCCAGCTGCAGTCATATCCCACCACAGCTATGTTTATACTCACCAGGTAGACCTGGTTGTGAACTTGTAGAATTGGTGCCCTGTGTCCTGCTATTTCTTATCATTAAAAAGATAAAGTTTTAGTCTTCAGAACCTACTTCCTGCTAATAAGGTCTGAGTTAAAAATAAAATTTAGTTTGATAAAGTTGTAATGATATGTCCCTTCCTAGTGAAGCATTTGTCAACAGATCAGGCCCTTCCAACCTCAGAGAGCAGAGAGAAGTCTGTCTTGGATTCAGCTCCCCACTTCATCTCAGGGTCCTAGTGTCTGCAAAATTGGACTAAGAGCTGTGAATTAGGAAGAGTGCACAATAGAATAGTCAGCAGTCTATGGCTGCAAAGTGAAGCTAAAACCTCTTACTAGAAAGAAAAAGGAAAATACCTTTGAGTTCCAGAACTCATCTCTTAATGTGGCCTGAAAGAGACAGCCTGCTGAGCTGGAAGGATTCTTGGAGTTGGAATTCAAGAGACCCGGGTTTTTACTACTGACTCAGTACTGACAACTCTGAAACTAACCATCAATTACTGCATGCTTGTTGTTGTTAGGGTGTTATCTAATTCATATTGACTCATCACAACCTCAAGTGACAAGAGGAGAACTGCCTGGTAGTGTATTTGAGGCTGAATCTTTATAAAATCAGGTCACCAGGTATTTGTTTATCCCACGTGGGTCCTTGGCAGATTTGAACTGCAAGCCTTTTGGTTAACAGCCAAGCACTTAACCATTGTATCAGCAAAGTTCCTTTACAGGGTGTTTACTGTATACTCAGTGGTTTATAAGAATGACCTTAACTAGCCCTCACAGCTGTAACCCTATGTATTAAATACTATTTTTACCTCATTTTTAGACAAGGAAGTCAAGGCACAAGAATCTTAAGCAAGTTTTCAAGGTAAAACCAATAGCTTTTTGATGGCTCTGTGATTCAAACTTAGACCATCTATCACTAGAAGCTGTGCATATTATTAATACTTGATATTGCCTCTTGATAATGTTGTCTTATCACAACCTTTACCATATAATGATATAATTTTTTGTTTAAAAGTCTAACTTCCATAATAAACTTGGTGGTGGGCATTGTGTAGTATTCATTTCCCCATTAACTAGTGAGCAACATAGATGTGAACACCAAATAGGTTTTAGTAAATATTTGTTGAATAATTGGGGATTACTTTCTGGACTGCAGCACTGAAGGGAAGAATGAAGGAAGATATAAGTTACTAAGCACTGCAGTACAATGGATCACTTGTATATGGTCTTTCTCATGGTGAGAATCTTGTAATTCTTACCAAATGATTGAGTGAGACTATGCAAATAAAATGTACTCCACCGGGAGACCTGGATAGCTTATTAATAATGCAAATAAAATGCATTATTACACATGCAAAGGTGGAAACGTACAAATAAGATACATGGAACACTAATGAAAGAATTAATTACTTTTGCCATTCTTTTAGGCTGTGATCCTAGCTAAGGACAGCTAGGGGCATTTCATAACCAACTAGAAGGAAGAGATAGGAGTAGAACATTACTTTGAATCTGGAATCTCCGTAGTGGGAACCTTCTTGAACCAGAAAAGGAATTGAAACAGTAGCTATGGTGAGTAATAGCAACAAAGAAATAGCAGCAACAGAGTCAGCAGAACCAGGAGACCAGTAAGGACAGTGTAGTGAGATTGCTGACCCACAGAGTAAGAAAGCATATGTCTTTAGGTAGGAGGCTTGCTAATAGAATGGGGTGCTCCCAGGTTTTTAGCAATGCTAAGCCCCTAGTGTTGGTTGTTGATGCAAGCAAGATGAAATTATTGATAGCTTTGATTCTTTCTCCATTTATCATGATGTTGACTGTTGGTCCCATAGTGAAGACCTTTGTTTTCTTGATGTTAAGATGTAACCCATACTGAAGGCTGTAGTTCTTGATCTTCTGAAGCAAGCATTTCAAATCCTCCTCACTTTCAGCAAGCAAGGTTCTATCATCAGCACCATGCAGGTTGTAATGAATCTTCCTCTGATCCTGATGCCACATTCCACTTCACAGAGTTTAGCTTCGTGAATTATTTGCTCAGCAAACAGACTGAATTGTTATTGTATACCGTTGAGTTGGAACAGATCCATAACTGACCCTCAAGCTGATTTCAAAGGCAGGAAATCATGTAGAAAGAGATTACCCATCTTCCTTCCCAGTGAGCAGCTGGTGGATTCGAACCCCGTACCTGTGAGTTGGCAGTGAAATTCGTTAGTGGCATCCACTTCCTAAACAACATGACTCTGGAAACTCTATGAACTTTGAGAAATGACAATTGTTTTAGAAAGGCTTCAGGTAGTTTGTTCATAGGGTCATTATGAGTTGTGCTCAGCCCGATGGCAATCAGCAACAATAAGCCACTAAAGCTCCATATAGATTGAATAGGTATGTAGAAAGGATACATGCCTGATACTTACCCTTCCTGATTTTAAACCATGCAGTGTTCCCTTGCTCCAAGAATTTTTGGATAATCTTCAACAGGATTTTGCTTGAGTGTGATATCAGTGATATTATTTGATAATGTCCACACTCTGTTGGGTCACCTTTTTGGAACTGGACCACATAAAAATATCTTTCAGTCAGTTGGCCTGGTAGTTGTCCTCCAGATTTCTTGCCATAACTTAGTGAGCAAGTCCAGGGCAGCATCTGTCTGTTGAAATATGGCAGTTCCTTGTTCTTTACCAACTCCTTCAGAGCAGCTTGAATGTCCTCATTCACCACCATTGCCTCTTTGTTCATATGCTGTTTCATGACATTCTTCTGTGTCAGCTAATTCTTTTTGGTAAAGTGACTCCTTGTGCTCCTAATTGAAACATATCAGTTGGTATTCCATTTGTTTCCTGAGGCCTTCTTTTTGGCCAATGCCTTCAGTGCAGCTTGAACTTCATCTTTCATTACCTTTGCCTCTTGTTCATATGGTACTTCCTGAAGTTTTTCAGTGTCAATGAATTCCTTTTGGTACGTATATTTTCATCTTGCTTGAATCAACAATTAACAGATTTGGTACCAGTAGTCAGGAAATCAGGAGATGCATTGCATTGGGCAAATCCACTGTCAGGAGCTTCACCAAAATACTTAAAAGCAACGATGTCAGTTTGACAACTAAGGCTAACTTGATTCAGGCCACAGTCTTTTCAATTACCTGCTATGCCTCAGAGACTTGGACAATGAATAAGACTGACAGAAGAACAATTGATGTCTTTGAGTGATTGTGCTGGAGAAAAGTACTGAATGTCCCATGGACTGCCAAAGGAACAAACAGATATGTGTTGGAGAAAGTACAGCCAGAGTGCCTCCATGGTGGCAAAGATGGTGAAGCTTCATCTCTCACACTTTGAACATGTTTCTAGGTGAGGCTATTCCTTGGAAAGAGACACCATGCTTGGAAAGATGGAGGTTCAGGAAGGCAGAGAAAGATATCCAATTAGAGGGATTGACAGTAATGCAGCAATGGGCGCATGCGTGTCAAAGATGAGGAGGATGACATAGGATAGGTCTATTGTTCATAGGGTCTCTATGAGACATACTTGACAGCACCTAACAACAACAAAGCTCTCAGACTTTTAGAAAAAAGAATTGAATGTCTTTTGGCAGGAGGTTTGCTCATGGGATAGAGTACCCCCAGGAATAAAAGCAAGTAGAAGTAGGCTTCCTAAAGCACAGAATGAAAGACCTTAGTTTCTTCAAGCTCAAGCATACCAGAATACTTCTAGGTCTTTTTGTTGTTGTTGTTATTGATTGTCATCGAGTTGAGCATGACTCATGGTAACCCTATGAACAAAAGGCCTGAAGCCTTTCCATAACTATCGCCATTTATCAACATTCATGGAGTTTCCAGAGGCATGTTATTTAGGAAGTGGATGCCATGCCTCCTAAAGAGTTCTGTAACACTTTACAGAGCAAGAAATAAATCAGGCCAGCCCATGAGACCCAAGAATCCTGCCTACAGGCACCTCTGAAAAGGTGTCTTGACAGAAATTATATTCTAAATAAGGCCTGATCGTGAATTGTATTTTGTTACCTCCCTAATAAACTCTATGATTTTTATTATTTTCTATGAGTTCTGTGTGGCCATTTCAATGGATAATCAAACTCAGCAGAGAAGTAAAAAAGGGTGATGCCATATGTCAGAATTGGTTACAAAAAGAAAAGGAGAGAAAACATATATGTTTGACCCCCTCTGTTTTATAGGCATCTTTGGGCTGTTAATCTTGATTCTTCTTTTCCTTTGGAAGTTAGAAGTAGTTAGATGCCACCCCACCCCAAACCTACACCATTTTTACAGGCTCTGTGCACTCATTTTAAAATTTCAAGTTCCAGTTATTATCTAAGAAAATTGGTAGCTGTCAAAAATCAAATGGAATGCATGACGATTGACATTCTATGCACTAGCAAGTTGAGATGGTCTGGCATTGGTCACTTTGAATCAGAAAATCATACAATCTTTTATTCTGGGAATGAAAAATTGAAGAAAATGGTGTTGTAGTTATCATTTAAAAAGACTTAAAAATCTATCCTGATGAAGGAAATCATGAAGTTTCACAATTTGGTTGATGAAGGGAAGGGATGAAGGAAATGGGAAAGATCCAGTGGGGACCTGAAAAGTTGAGATAATGGTGGACATAGTTAAATGCTGATTAATGTTATAAAACACAGGGTACGTGAATGATTTTATGAAATACAGTGTGAATGAAAGTGTGAACACAAGGTATACAAATTTTGTATGCAAACCAATAAAAAGTTTAAAACTGTATCCTAAAGTACAATGCTGTGGCAAGATACTATCCTTACACAAGGTAGACATGTTAATATGGGTATTTATTATTCAGTACATGCATCAATAACTAAAGCCATGGATATGGAAATCTAGTTCTATTATTATTATTATTAATTTTAATGAACATTTACAGAGACTTGTATTTCCATTCATTCATTGTTGCACTTTTCTCCCTGCCCACCCCTTCCCCCCAGTTCTCTCTCCTCTTTGAAAAGTAAAAGAAAAATTATTTCATTGTTATACAATCACTCCCCCCAAGTCCACTCCACTATATAGCCTTTGTTCTGGACTCCTGTCTTTACAATAATACCTAATCATATATCTCTTTTAAACAGTTCTCTCCCTCATCTCTTTCAATTCAGTATACATAATTTATCCCATCTATCTCAGTCTTACCCCAGCCCCAATGTCAGTCCCATTTTACAACAGTGGCACTAAGCAGTATTTGTCCTTTCGTGACTGAGATATTTTACTCAGCATAATGCCCTCCAGGGTCACCTATTTTGTATAATATTTCATAAATTCTTTGTTTTTCAAAGCAGCGTAGTATTCCATTGTGTGAATATATCACAGCTTCTCCATTTGTTTGTTTATGGGCAAGGAAATCTAGTTCTGAAGTCAGAAATTGACCTAACACACAATTAAGATTCATTAATAGTAATTGATGAGTAAAATGAAAAAGTTGGAAACAAGAGGGACTGGTAGTCAGAAATTATGAATTTGGTTATAGAAATGAGGCAGGATAGAATTATTTAATTTTGTACATTCAATGATTTATTAATTGCCAATATCTTCTTTC
>NW_006399767.1:27061090-27079866 GCF_000299155.1 Elephantulus edwardii | reverse complement strand
GCGGCCGGAGCCGGCGCAGGACCTCTTCGACTTCATCACGGAGCGCGGCGCGCTGGACGAGGCGCTGGCGCGGCGCTTCTTCGCGCAGGTGCTGGTCGCCATGCGCCACTGCCACGCCTGTGGGGTCGTGCACCGCGACATTAAGGACGAGAACCTGCTGCTGTACCTGCGCTCGGGCGAGCTCAAGCTCATCGACTTCGGTTCGGGCGCGCTGCTCAAGGACACGATCTACACCGACTTCGACGGAACCAGGGTGTACAGCCCCCCGGAGTGGATCCGCTACCATCGCTACCACGGGCGCTCAGCTACCGTGTGGACCCTGGGCGTGCTGCTGTATGACATGGTCTGCGGGGACATTCCTTTCGAGCAGGACGAAGAGATCCTTCGAGGCCGCGCATTCTTCCGGAGGAGGGTCTCTCCAGAGTGCCAGCAGCTGATCGAGTGGTGCCTGTCCCTGCGGCCTTCCGAGCTGCCCTCTCTGGACCAGATCGTTGCCCATCCCTGGATGTTGGGGGCCGATAGTGCCCTGGAAAACTGTGACCTCCGGCTTTGTGCCATGGACCCCGATGACGGGGCCAGCACCACGTCCAGCAGCGAGAGCTTGTGAGAGAGCACCCCGGTGGCCTGCCTGGGGGGAAGTCGGAGAGCCCACCTGCCTTGCTGGCCCTGCTGGTGCCCCCCTGTGGGAAGCAGGGATGGCCCTCTGGTGACCTCTGCCCTGGCACTGGCCCGTGGTTCCTTTGCTTTGAGTGCCTTTTCGAATGCTACTTCCTGGGACTTGGTTTCTCAGGCTCTCTCGAGGCCTCACCGCCCAGAGAGGGTACCATCCAGGCCATCTGGGTGGATGCTTGAACCTGAAACCAAGACTGACCACCCCCTCCGCTGCTCCCAGAGGTGGCCAGCTAGCCGCCACCTCCTGTCACCCCCTTCCCCTCCTAGGCCAGGAGTATTCTGTCTTGACACAGGACCTGTCCCCTTGTTACCTCATACCTCTGTGTCCTTGTTACCTGGGTCCCTCCTCGCCCACCCCGTGTCCCCCTTGGTCTCACCCCCACCCTGTGTCCCCTTTGGTCTCGTGGTGTTTGTCTGGGCACGACCCTGCACAAGCAATGCAATGCCCACGGTGACCGCCTGACCTACATGGCGGTCACCCTGAGGACCGTCTTATTTATGGTGACCCTCACGGTGGCTCTGCCCCGTGCTATTTATTGGTTTAATTTATTTCTTGAGTTGCACCCTCCGAGCAGCCCCGCCCCCTGGGGCGTCTGGGTGATGGGTGGGGGCAGGGCACAGGTCCACCTGTGTCCATCGGGCACAGTGGTAATTTGTACAGTAGTAATTTAAAGGGAGGGAGGCTGCCATCTGGGGCCCTGTGGTGGCGGGTTTTAAATTATTGACCCTGTGCTGTGGGCTCCGGGAGCTGGGGGGAGCGGGGCAGTCGGAAGCCTTTAATTTATTGGCGCAGCTGTTGTGCCGACCGGTGTGTGGAGGCATCGGGGCGGGGGCTCCTTTCGGTTCAAAAGAGAAATGTATGGAGATCATATTTTTTATACACATTTCAATTAAATGGTTTTGTATATTAAAAAAATAAAAGCAGCAGTGTATCAATCAACAAGCTCTAGAATTACACTGAGTCCTTGGATAAAAAAAAAATACAAACAGCAATATGCACATAACCTCATCTGATGGACTACACAGGAATCAGATTGACTACATGTGAGGAAAGAATTGATGGAGAAGTTCAATATCAGCCTTCAAAACCAGGCTCGAATGTGGAACAGATCATCAACTACTTTTGTGCAAGCTCAAGTTGAAGCTGAAGAAAATCAAAACAAGTCCACAAGAATGAAAATATGACTTGGAATCTATCCCACTTGAATTTAAATACCAACTCAAGAATAAGTTTGAAGAATTGAACACTAACGTTCAAAGACGGGATGAGTTGTGAGATGACATCAAGGATATCATCTATGATGAAAGCAAAAGGTCATTACAAAAACAGGGAAGAAAGAAAAGACCAAAATAGATGTCAGAAGAGACTCTGAAAATTATGTAAGTGCAGAGAAGTTGAAACATAGGGATGAATTGCCAGAGTAAAAGAGATGAACAAAAAAATTTCAAAGGTCAGCACAAGAAGATAAAGTACTAAGAAGGAATGTGCAAAGCGCTGAAAGTGGAAAACAAAAACGGAAGATGTCTTTTGCCATTTTTCAAGCTGAAATAACTGAAAAACAAATTCAAGAATTGAGGTGCAATATTGAAGCATGCAATGGGCAAAATCCTGAATTATCAAGGAAGCATAGAAAGAAGGTGGAAGGAATACACTGAATCACTGTACCAAAAAGAATTGGTGGACATAGAATCATTTCAGGAAGTAGCATATGATTAAGAATAAATGTTGATTTAAAAAAATTCCAGCTGCACTGTCTGTCCACCTTTCCGAGCATGATGTCCTTCTGCAAGGACTGATCTCTTTTGGCCACGTGCCCAAAGTAAGTGAGGCAGACCTTCAGAATCCTAACCTCCAAGGAGAGACTTGGTTTCACCCTCTCCAAGACAGACCAATTTGTTTTCTTGGCAGTCATGGTATGTTCTAGACTCTTCTCCAGCACCACAGCTCAAAGACATCTCTCTTCTTCTGTCATCCTTAGTCATTGTCCACAACCTCTGAAGCATAACAAGTAATTGAGAAGACCCTGGCCTGGAGTAGGCACATCTTAGTATCTAGACTGACATCGTTGCTTTTCATCACTCTGGAGAGGTCCCTGACAGCAGATTTTCCTAATACAATTCACCTTTCAACTTCCTGACTGCTGGTTTTAAGAGTGTTGATAGTGGATCTGAGCAAGCTGTAATTGCTAACAACCTCAAACTCTTCTCCATCTTTATGGTGCTGCCAATTGGCCCAGTGGTGAGAATCTCTGTCTTCTTGATGTTGAGCTTCAATCCACATTGAAGACTACAGTCCTTGACCTTTCGGAGCAAGTGCTTCAGGTCTTCTTCAGTTTCAGCAAGCGAGTTTGTGTCGTCTGCATATCATAGGTTGTTAATGAGTTTTCCTTCAGTCTTGATGTCACGCTCCTCCTTGTAAAGCCCTGCTTCCCAAATGGTCTGTTCTGTATATAGATTGAAAAGGTATGAAGACAGGATGCATCCCTCCTGGCACACTCCTTTCTTGATTTCTCTGCTCTGTTGTGAGGACTGCTTCTTAGTCCAAGTATAAGTTTCACATAAGCACAATCAAGTGTTCTGAGATTCCCATTTTCCTCAAGGTTAGCCACAATTTATGGTGATCCACACAGTCAAATGCTTTTGCATAGTCAATAAAACATAGGTAGACATTTTTCTGGTATTCTCTGCTCTCTGCCAAGATCCATCTGACATTGGCAATAATGTCCTTAGTGCCACAACTTTTCTAAATCCAGGTTGTATTTCTTGTAGTTCTCTGTCAGTGTACTGTTCCTGTCTTGTGAATAATCTTCAGCAGGATTTTGCTAGTGTGATATAAGTGATATTGTTCGATAATTTCCACACTCTTGTCAAGACACCTTTTTTTTGGAATGCGAATAAATATGGCTCTCTTCCAGTTAGTTGGCCAAATAGTTGTTCTCCAGATTTCTTGGCACAACTTGGAGAGCTCACGTAGGGCAGCATCTGTTTGCTGAAGTATGTCAATTGGTATACCAACAATTCCTGGAGCTTTATTTTTTGCCAAGTCCCTCAAAGCAGCCTGCGCTTCCTCTTTCATCACCATTGCCTCTTATATTCATATGTTGTTTTCTTGATTCTTCTATATCAGCCAATTCTTTTTGGTACAATGACTCTGTATACTCCTTCCATCTTCTTTTAATGCTTCCTGAATCATTCAATATTCTGCCCATATCATCTTTAAGCATTGCACCTCATGGCTTGAATTTACTCTTCAGTTCTTTCAGCTTAAAAAATGCTGAGTGAGTTTGTCCTTTTTTATTTTCCAACTCCAGCTCCTTGCATATTTCATTATAATATTTTGCCTTGTCTTCCCAAGCGATTCTTTGAAATCTTCTATTCAGCTCCTTAACTTCCTGATTTCGTCTCCTTGCTTTGGCTTCTTGGCACTCTAGTGCAATACTCAGAGTCTCTTCTGACATCCATTTTGGTCTTTTTTTCTTTTTCCTTCTTTTTAATTTCTTTTTGCGTTCTTCATGAACAAGATTCTTGATATCTTCCCACAGCTTATCATTAGTGTTCAAGGCCTCAAACCTATTCCTGAGTTGGATTTTACATTCATGAGAGATTGCTGAAGGTCAAATTTTTATTTCTGTGCATTTGATTTAACCTTATTTAGTTTTAATTTGAACTTGCATATAAGTAGTTTATGATCTGTTCCACAATCAGCACCTGGCCTAGTTTTCACTGCTGATATTGAACCTCTCCAACAGTTCCTTCCACAGATATAATAAATCTGATTCCTGTGCATCCGTCCCATTAGGTGAAACCCATGTGTATAACCTGTGTTTATGTTTCTTGTTTTTATTGCTCATGTAAGCTTTATTATGGAGGTACAATATTATAATAATTTATTTATTAAGATTAGAGACAGAGAGATACTCCATAGTTTGCAGGCAGTATCCACTTTATATAACAATCAAATCTCTTTACCTGCAGAGTCACAAAAGATGGTGCCTGGTTCAAAGATGGTGGATGACTGTATTATTTTGAACATGTATTGCTTTTCAAAGTATTGACAATAGTCCAATCTCCTGGTTTGGGCTTATGAACTCAACCCTTATTTCAAGTATTTCTATCCAGAGCTTTAACTTTTGATTATCCCATTTCAGATATTGCTATAGTATATCCACAATTTACAGATCGAGATCTATTTTGATTTTCCTATATCAGCCATAATGGAACAGAGTCAAACTGGTTCAAAGCTCTTGGAAGTGAATGAGGACAGGTGGGGTTAGGGGTGTAGATGGCATGTTAAAGGAAGAGAAAATTTTTACTGTTATGTTATGGATGTTAGAGATGTCTGAAATGATCCAGTTTTCTGTTATTGGCAGAAAATTCATATTTTAAGTTTGGCATTAGCTTTTGCTGCATATCTATGAATTCTGTAATTGCTATATTATTGGGAAAATTGTTAATCCATTGGGAGTTTTTTAATTTGGTTTTTTATTATTAATTTTAAGGAAAATTTACAGAGACTTTGGATTTCCATTCATTCATTGTTGCAGCATTTATGTTTCTTATAAAAGTATTTGCTATGAATAAATCATTGATTGTACAGAATTCTATCATTCTATTCCCAGCCTCATTTCTGTCACCAGGTCCATATGTTCTGACTACTGATCCTTCTTCCTGGTTTCCAACTTTTGCATTCCAGTCACCCATTATTCTTACATGTTTGATCAGTTTCTGACTGTGAGGGTTAATAGACATCATATATTTCCTCCTCATTGGCTCTGGTTGTAGGCATATAAATTTGAATGATAGTGGTATTAATAGGTCTTCTGTGTATGTGTATTGATATTATCCTGTCACTCACAATATTGCATTTCAAGAAGGATCTAGAAATGGCCTTTCCCCACACACACACTAGTTTATTTAAAAAGCTCAAATATAAATTAGAACAAATTCTCTCAATTTCCTTCACCCCTCCCACCCATCAAATTGTACAACCTAATGATTCATCCCCCCTCCCGCTGCACATCCACATCCCGCTGCTTCCAGCTTCTCCCACCCCTCCTGGATCCTTATACTCAATGGCCTTTTTAACTACAAAAGCAACCCCATTTTTTTCCTCATGTTTTTATCTCCAGCATAGTAGGTCATATGATTGTGGGATTCAAAATGTCCCATGCCAATCCATTTCATTTCACTAATACCCAATATGTCAATATTTATGCCTTCCATTTTTTTCTTTACAATGAGACCCATAATTGGCAGAACTGAGAGCTTTGTAACATGGGCCTCAAACTGCAAGATTCAAAACTGAGGAACCTGAGAGCACATTTCAGAAGTTGTCCTGACTTTATTCTGCTACTATTGTCTTCCTTAATATGGTTCTGTGTGGTCTGTGAGCTATCACATTGGATTCTGAAACCAGTAAAGCAATAAGATTGGTGTTGAGGTGAGTAAAATGAGGTACAGGAGTGTAGGGGACATGTCTGACATCATAGGAATTGGTTTTACGTTGCAGCTGTTGTTGTTGCAACAGTTCATCCTTGTGGACTTGGCAGAGGTCCCCATGAGGCCCTTGACCTCATGAGGGCCATGACTGTCCCCATGAGACCTTTGTTCTTTTTACAAGATCATAACACATTATGGCCGGCATTGAGAAGAATGAGAATCCCAGAACACTTACTTATTCTCATGTGAAATCTAGACCTTGTCCAAACACTATATGGTTTATAATCAGTAAAGCTATGTATCAGGGCTGTATTCTTTCTCCATACTTATTAAATCTGTATGCAGAACAAATCATTCTAGAAACTGGACTACATGAAGAAGAATGTGGCATGAAGATTGGATGAAGACTCATAAAAAACCTGTGTTATGCAAATGACACACTTTGCTTGCACTAAAAGTATGAAGGACTTGAAATACTTGCTCCAGAGGATCAAAGACTATAGCTTTCATATAGACTATAGGTTACATCTCAACATCAAGAAAACAAAAATCCTCATCACTAGGCCAAGAGGCAACATCATAATAGTTGGAGAAGATATAAAAATTGCAATTATTTCTCTTTTTTGGATGCACAATCAACAACACCTTTTGCCATCAGCAGTCAAAAAATAAAAAATATATTACTTTGGAAAATCTGCTGCTTAGGACCTCTCCAAAGTGATGAAGAGCAATGATGTCAGTCTGGAGACTAAGGAACACCTGATCCAAGCCATAATCTTTTCAACTACTTGTTATGCAGCTGAAAGTTGGACAATGAATAAGGATGACAGAAGAAGAATTGATGCCTTTGAGCAGTGGTGTTGGGAAAAGTGCTGAATATCTCAGGGACTGCCAAAAAGACAAACAAATATATTTTGGAAAAGGTGTAGCCAGGGTGCTTCTGAGAGACAAGACAGTGAAACTTCATCTCACTTACATGGGCATATTTTTAAGAGAGGCCAGTTCTTGGAAAAGGACATCATGTTTGGAAAGTAAGAGTGTCGATGAAGGAGGGGAAGACCTTCTACCAAATGGATTGACGCACTGTCTGTATTTGGGGCTTGAATATGTCAGAGATGATCAGGATGGTACAAATAGGGCAGAGTTCAGATTCATTGTTCAAAGTCACTTTGAGTTGTGGCCAACTCAATGGCATTTAGAACAATGATGCACCCAAGTCCTCTAGTGGTGGCCATGGAAATTACCACCTTAAAAATGTCATTTCCTTTAAGTTGCATCTCAGAAATGCAACTAGATATGACCAATGTTGGTAACTCTACATTTTTGTTTATTTTTTTTTTGTCTTTGTTGTTGTTGTGTACCATCGAATCAGATCTGACTGGCACAGGAGGAGATTGCCCTTCCTTCTCCTTGCCTTCCAAATTGCAGTGCAGCTTCTTGCCACTAGGCCACAGGAGCTCCTCTAATTTTTTTTAAAACTCCCCTTTTTAAACTCTCCTTTTTTCCCCCTTCCCCAGGATGCTTTCCTGTACAACTTTGAAATAATACTCTAAGCCTTGAGTACTTCTCACTCTAAGTTGTTTGGTTGTTTTTGTTGGGTTTTTTTTTTTTTTCATTTTTTTCTGATTTATTTACAAAGACTGAACACATTGTTTTTCACAAAAGATCCTTCACATTTCCTTCGCCCCACCCACCCATCAAGTTGTGCAGCCCTTTGATTAACACCCTACGCCCCCATCCTCAGCCCTCTATTTCCACCCTCCCTCCAACCTTGGATCTTCATGCTCATTCTACAATAGCTTTATATAGTATTTGTCCTTGTGGGGACTGAGTTAGTTCACTTAGCGTAATGCTTCCCAATCCCTCCCAAGTTAGGTATTAATTTACAAAATGATTGCTCATGCGTGCTGCGTAGTGTCCCATTGTATGAATGTACCAACGTCTCAATCCATTAGTTTATGGTTGGACATCTGGGCTGTTTCCCTATTCTTGAGATAGTGAATAATGCTGTTATAAACAATGATGTACAAGTTTCCGTTTGAAAAAATATGGAACACTTCACGAATTTGTGTGTCATCCTTGTGCACGGTCCATGCTAATCCTGTATGTTTCCAATTTTAGTATATGTGTTAAGGAAGCAAGCACACTCTTGAAGATTTGAGCAGGACTGTTGACTACAATTTCCCATCTCACCACATCAGAGATGAACCTCATCCTAAGCATGGCCACTTGAGCCCCTTTCTAGCTTTTGGTACTACACTGCTAAGAGAATGGAAACATTTGAAATTGTCTTACTTACAGTGTAGAAGAAGGAAATTAATTTACAAAAAGAAGCAAAGAAGAGATAAGATAGAGAGAAGTGACCATGTGACATTATTTGAGGACCTGGGGCAACCACACTCAAAGATAAATCTTCCACTAGACATCTCAGCTTTCTAAGGGTATATTCTCTATTAATCTAACCAAGCTCACTTTGAATTTTGTCACACGTAATGAAAAGAGTCCTTTTTAATAGTGTATCTCCTGAGGTAGCCAGACTTTTAAAATTGCATCTTTATATTGCTTTTTAAATATTATATACAAATTATATTTTGTTAATATAAAATTAAAGTTTAATTGGGCATTATATATTTTACATGGCAACCCCATTCTTCAGGGATTTACAACAGTGAACCAGAAGAACAAACTCATGAACAACCAATACATAAGTTAATTGTGCTGGAAGATTTTTGAGAAGAGAGGAAAAAGTTAAATTATTTTACTGGGTAATGAAGAAATAGTTTGATATTAAACAGTTCATTGTTAGGGTTTTTGTGTGTGATTTAAGTAGAAATTTAGAAAGCAATTTTTTTCCATTCAATCATTCATACACATTTTCTTTTGTAACGTTAATTACAATTCCCACAATATTATCACACTTTCCCCACCTCCTCCTTGTAATTCTCATTTCTGTTAATCTTTCTATCCTACTCTCCTTGCCTTTTGGTCTTTATCCTTTGACAGATGCTGTTCTCTGACCTTATATGATTGGTTATTCTAAGGAGTACTATGGTGATAGTCCACAGAGAGTTGCACTACTAACTCAAAGATGCTTATAAAGGTAAAAGTTCGGCAAGAACTAAGAAGACCCTCAACGAGATGGATTGACATGGTGACTGTAATAATGCACTAAAGTATATCAGAAATTATGAGGATGGTATAAAATAGGCCGGTTCAGATCTTTTGTTCACTGGATCACTATGAGTCATAGTCAACTAGAGAACACTTACCAACAACAATAACTCAAAGAAAAGCAAGACCTCACTGGCAGTTCAATTCAATAGCAGCTCCTCAGAGGAAGTATGGGCAAACACCTTCTCTACAATTTTCAGCCTCAGTAAGTCAGTTGAGGAGTAACTATGAGTTTGCTGTAGCACCTTAGCAATGGGAGAGAGAGAGATGCAGAGCAGTGAGGACCCTAATCCTAACTCACACCACAATGCACTAAGATGTCAATCTTGAGAGGCAGGCATCATCTAATTCTTCTGATCTCAGAGTGGTAAGAATTGAAGTTTCTGAGGTTAATTAGCCCTTTGGACGAAATGTTTCTATACATGTTTGCCTTTCTTCCCTCTTACTTGTTCCAGACAAGGAGAGACCAAGAGTTGCACCTTCCATAGCTGCTCACAAGCATTTAATATCCCAGTGACAACTCACCAAAGTAAGATGTAGAACATCCATTTTGTGGAATATATTATGCCAATTGATTTTGATGTTTCCCGAGGCTAAGGTCTCAAGGTTCCAGGATCAGCAGCAACTCGTTGCTTTGGATGTTTGGCTGTGTTTAAGAAGCTTACATGGGGAGCTCTGGTGGCCTAGTGGCAAGAAACTGAACTGCAGTCCCAGAGGAACACGGTTCGAATCCACCAGACGCTCTGCCAGAGAAGGAGGCGCAATATCCTCCTGTACCAGTCAGATCTGATTTGACGGTACACGTACACAAAATTAAAAAAAAAAGAAGCTTACATAGTTTTGCCTCCTGTTGGCTCTTCTATTTGTGGATGTATTTATAGCATATATACTCTTCTTTCTCCCCTCCAACCCAAAAGTGGGTGGCCCTTGAGTCTTTGACCAAGGGTGGAGGCTGTGGCTTTCATATCCTGTAGGGCCCTTGGGCCAAATTTATTAATTTCAGAATGAATATTCTTTAAAAGACACAACAATAATTTGTCTATTTGCTATACTGAACAATTCAGAGTAGCTGTGATGCTGAACTCTGTTCCATATTTATGTCAAATACCATAATCGTTGCCCAATGTTTGGATGCATTTGCAGATTGATTTACGCTGAGAAGCAGGAGAGGCATCCACTTCCTAAACTAGATGCCTCTGGAAAGTCTACAAACTCTCTAAACTCTATAAATGTACAAAAATGATGTTAGTTATAGAATAGATTTCAGGTCTTTTGTGAAAAGCTTACTCTGAGTCTAATTCAACTAGATGACACTTAACCACTGCTAAATGAGACAAGTGCTGTTATATCTGGAGGAACACTCTCCACTTTGTACATCACTCTTTGTCAATGTGTTGTATGAAGTAACCTGGGTTGCTGTGATGCTGAACCTTGTGCCATTGTGGTATCAAATACCAGAATGGCTTCCCAAAGAGGACAGTGTTTGGTGGAGCTCCCAGCTGTAAAACACATTTGGAAGCAGGAGTGGCATCCATTTCCTAAGCCACAGGCCTCTGGAAACTCTATGAACTTGGAGAAACAATGATAGCTATGGAAGGGCATTAGGTCTTTTGTTCATAGAGTCATTATGAGTTGTACTCGACTCAATGGCAATCAACAACAACATGCATATAAAACCTCCATATGGTAATGTATGCAGAACTTTTCTATTAATCTGTTTATCTTTCATATCTTCTGATATATGTACTTTAGATGAATGTTTATTATTCTTGCTATTGTAGGATTATGTAGTAATAGTGATTACTTTCATGTGTACCTCTCCATGTCTTCCCCTTCCCCCGGTAACCAACTAAAAATGATACTTTCTCTGTGCAAACCTTTCTTTCACTTCTTAGAATATTGAACTTATACAATATTTGTTTTTGCAACTGACTTACAATTGACTCAGTAAAATGTCTTCTAGATTAGTCTCTGTCATGTAAATTTTTTCCAAGAATTCTTCACTATTCTTTAGTGTTGCATATTATTCTACTGTGTGTACACATGGTCGTTCCTTTATCTATTCATCTGCTTATAAACATTTGGGTTGTTTCTATCTTTTGGTATTGAAAATGTTACAGTAAAAATGGGCTACATATATCTGTTTATGTTCAGCTCTTATTTCTTTTAGATATATACCGCCAGTAGCAGGGTTACTAGATCAAATTATATTTCTTTTGTTGTTGTTGTTGTTGGGAGTCATCTGTCTTTTACTGTTTTAGAATATAGAGAATTATATACCACAAAAACATTCCATTTTGGAACAGGTGAACATATATATTGAAAACAATTTTAACAGTTTCACAATGCTGAATGAATCAACTATGATTTTTTTTCTTGACTTTACCCACTTTAGTAAAAATATTATATTAATTAATATCAATTGTAAGTATTTTAAGTACTTTCTGAACATCAATTCTATTTAAAATTTTTTAAGGAAGTGCCAAACTACTTTCCTTAGTAACTCCACCATTGCACAATCCCATCAGCAGTATATGAGAGTTCCAATCCCTTCACACCTTTACTAACATTGATTGGTTGCTGTTATATCAAATTTGTCTACTGGGATAGGACAATTATCTCATTGAATTTATTTACATCTGTCTAAAATCTATCTGATTTTGACAATTTTTTCATGTCTTTATTGACTATCCAAATGTCTTTTTTTGTGAACAGCTAGTTGTTGTTATTAACTAGTCTTGAGTTGCCTCTCACTAATGACAATGCCAAGCACAAGAGCATTGGATTGTTATGATCCATAGAGTATTCTTTGGCTGATTATTAGAAGTAAACCACCAGACTAAAGCACATTGCCAGACATATAAATGGTACAGACCAGGAAGTCCAGAAATGGAATAGTATATAGGAATTTGGTATATTACAAAGGTAGGATTTCAAATTGGTAGAGGGAAAAAAATTAAAGATTTTTCAATAACTAGTACTAGTTTTACTGGATTACTGTTTCCAAAAAAGAGAGTTAGACCTCTAAATGTGGGGTCAAGATTGGTGGATGATTTATCAACAATCTACGTTATGCAGATGACGCAACCCTGCTTGCTGAAACTGAAGAGGACCTGAAGCACCTGCTGCAGAGGGTCAAGGACTGCAGCCTCCAATATGGATTGAGGCTCAATGTCAAGAAGACACCACTGGACCAATTGGCAGCATCAGGATGGATGGTGAAGAGATTGAGATTGTACACAGCTTTAGTTTGCTTGGCTCCATAGTCAACAGTCTTGGCACCAGCAGCCAGGAAATTAAAAGGCGCATTGCCATGGGAAAGTCTGCTGTTAGGGACCTCTCCAAAGTACTGAAGAGCAATGGTGTCTCTCTGGAGACTAAGGTGCGTCTGATACAGGCCATGGTCTTCACAATCACTTGTTATGCATCAGAGAGTTGGACAATGACCAATGAGGATAGAAGGAGAATTGATGCCTTTGAGCTGTGGTGCTGGAGAAGAGTATTGAAAATACCATGGACTGCTAGGAAAACAAACAGGTTTGTCCTGGAAAGGGCTAAACAGGGTGGATCCTTGGAGGCAAGGATTCTGAGGCTCCGTCTAACATACTTTGGACATGGTGTGATGAGAGACCGGTCGATCCTTGGAGAAGGACATCATGCTTGGGAGGGTGGAGGGACAGCGCAGGAGAGGAAGGCCCTCTATGAGGTGGATTGATTCAGTGATTGGGGTAATCAGGATGGGTCATCGGAGACAGTGCGATTGGCACAGGACCGAGCAGAGTTTAGGGCTGTTGTACATAGGGTCGCTATGAGTCGCAAGCGACTCGACAACACATAACAACAACAACATCCCATAGTTTACTTGAAAATAAATGACACATGGATACGAAACATACATATAAGAAAGGAAATAATGAAAAGATAGAAAAAATAAATTTTAAAATATCTCATAGAAGGAAAAGTCTTTCTAAGTATGACACAATAAAAGATACCTAGATACAATTTTTTTATAATACAACCACCTAAAGTTAAAAGTACAAATAAAAAAATGAAACATATTTGGAGCTCATGTAACAGGTATAGAGTTAATTTCTTTAAATAAAGAATTTCCACAAACTAATAAACAAAGTGGTATGAATATGAAATGGCAATCTACATAGCCATATCTATGAATTCTTAAGACACTTCAACATACAGAAATATGTTTAACTTCTGTAAAAAGAGTGCAGGTGGCATAGGGAATGGGAGGGTATAACCTCAATTAGCTCCACAAAGGTGATTGTTGTTGTTGTTGTTATGTGCCGTCAAGTCGTTTGTGACTCATAGCCACCCTATGGACAACAGCCCTAAACCCTGCTCTACCCTGTGCCAGTCGCAGTGCTTCTGACACAACCATTCCGATTATCCCAATCACTGAATCAATCTACCTCATAGAGGGTCTTCCCCTCGTACGCCGTCCCTCCCGGTCTCTCCTTACAACATGTCCAAAGTATGTCAGACGAAGCCCCAGAATTCTTGCCTCCAAGGAGCAGCCCGGTTTACCCCTCTCCAGGATGAATCTGCTTGTTTTCTTGGCAGTCCATGGTACCCTCAATACTCTTCTCCAGCACCACAGCTCAAAGGTATCAATTCTGCTTCTATCTTCCCTAGACATTGTCCAACTCTCTGATGCGTAACAAGTGATTGCGAAGACCATGGCCTGTATCAGATGCACCTTAGTCTCCAGAATGACACCATTGCTCTTCAGTACCCTGGAGAGGTCCCTAACAGCAGACTTTCCCATCACAATTCGTTTTGTTTTTTTTTTATTTCCTGGCTGCTGGTGCCAAGAGTGTTGACCTTGGAGCCAAGCAAACTAAAATTGTTAATAATCTCAATCTCTTCACCATCCACCCTGATGCTGCCAATTGGTCCAGTGGTGAGAATCTTTGTCTTCTTGACATTGAGCCTCAATCCATACTGAAGGCTGCAGTTCTTGACCCTCTGCAGCAAGCATTTCAAAGGTGATTAGTCCCCATAAACAACATCAGCAGAACAAAACTGATTTCTTTATATGTTCCCACATTCTCACAACTGTTTCTAGTAATCCTAACACTAGCCACCCATAGGCTCTTGATGCTCTGCTACTGTACACAATGATCCATTGCAATGGCCACACAGAATTTACTGATCATATTCACAATTATGGGGTTTGTTAAGGTTACCATTCACACTAGAAAGAGGGTACAATTATTCAGTCAGGACAGCTTCTCAAATGTGCTTGCAGAACTGTGGACCTTCATCCTCTCAGCTTTAGGGCAATGTTACAAAGCTCTCTTATGGCTATCAATTATGACATCTCTTCCAAGTCCTCCAGGAAGTTTGGACAAAGGCTTGAGCTTGGCTGTAGTTTTGGTTCTGTACAAAGAACAAGGGCAGCACTGGAACAGCCATATCTTAACCTCTACTAGCTCCTTAACTGCGAACTTACCCCATCAACAGCATACACAATACAAAACCAATTCCCAGGAGATCAAACATGTCCTCATGCTCCCACACCTATTTCTACTAATTCCAATACCATTCCTACTGCCCAGCTGGGTCTAAAATTTGCTATAATAACTACAAAGAGTTTACAGAACAATACTCAGGGTTATGGGTTTTATTGTGGAAATTAACAGGTTATAATTCAGGTTGAAAGCAGGATATAATTTCTCAGTCAGGACAGCTTCTGAAGCAAGGGCACAGGCCCTTCAGCCTTGTGGATTTAGGCCAATGCTAGAAAGCTTTCTTAATCCTGCCAATTATGGTATCTCTATCCTAGTCCTCAAGCCAGTTTGGGTAAAGGCCCTTGGCTCTGGTTCCATGGAATAGCAAATCTAAGGTCTGCTCTGTCTCACTCTGGGTCTCTGGTTCTCTGCTATGGCTGCTGATGCTGCCCCTGTAGGCCCTGATCTGAGTACAAAGAAATCATTGCCCCTGGAGGACATGTGCTGCATTCTCTCCTTCTTTGCTGATAGTGGGATTCCCAAATTTCTGCCACTGAGTCTGCTCAGTTTAATGGCAAGACTAACAAATCCTCTTCTGGATATATTAACATTCTCTAATTACATGATCTTGCTCAACGATGTGGCAAAGTTAAATTTAGTGGTTAAGAAAGCCAGTTTTAATAATAAATCCTTGACACCACAGGTCCCAAGTGGCAAGTGTCCCCAGTTAACTCTGCCTCACCTAGGTCTCTGGTTCTCTGCTGCTGTTAAGATATCTCATTCTTAGCTTCTCTCTCACAGGAATCCCTGACCCTGAAGATCCTGAGCTACATTCTCTGCTTTTTCTTCCTTGCTGGTAGTGATATTCCAATCTCTACCTCTAAATCTACTCTGTCTGAACTTAGTAGGATGGCCAGACGACCAGTCCTCTAATCGGTAGTCTACTCATCTTGTTGGCATGTTCTCACTCAGAAGGTACTATTTATTTTGCTCACATTAGTAGAGATTCACTTATCCGGGTGGTCAAAGTTGAACCCAATGGACTAGGAAAGACATTTTGAAAAATGGACTTACATAACAACTTCAGAAACACAGGTCAAAATCATGTTGCATCAAAGGCGCAGTATAGTGACTTGTGTGCATGTGTGTTTGCACCTCTCTCTGTCTTCCTTTTTGATAGTTATAATGTCATTTTTAATGTTGTATTATTGTTAGGCACCATCAAGTTAGAACCAACTCAAGCTGACCTTCCAGCAGGTTTTCAGAGGTGATTAGTCGTGTCAGGGTTGTATCCTTTCTGTATACCTATTCAATCTGTCTACTGAGAAAATAATTTGTGAAGCTGGACTCTGTGAAGAGGAACATAGCATCAGGATCAGAAGACTACTCATCAACAACCTGCATTATGCAGATGATACAACTTTGCTTGTTGAAAGTGAGAAAGACTTGAAATGCTTGCTGCAGAAGATCAGGGAGAGTACAGCCTTCAATATGGATTACATCTCAATATCAAGAAGACAAATATCACACCAGATCTTTCCCATTTCCTTTACCCACCACTCCCTCCACCCATCAAATTGTGTGATCAACAGCTTCATCTTGCTTGATCCACAGTTAACACCCTTTGTACCAGAAGTCAGGACATAAAGAGATGTTTGCAATGGGAAAATCTGTAGTTAGGGACCTTTCCAAATTATTGAACAGCAGTGATGTCAGTTTGAGGACTAAGTTGCTCTGAATCAGGCCATGGTCCTTCCGATTACTAGCTATGCATCCAAGACTTGGAAAATGAGTAAGAATGACAGAAAAATATTTTATGCCTTTGAGCTGTAGTGTTGGAGAAGAGCTCTGAACATCCCATGGACAGCCAAGAAAACTAATAGATATGTCTTGGAGAGGGTGCAGCTGGACTGAGGCTTCGCCTCACATACTTTGTACATATTGCTAGGAGGTGCTATTCCTTGGAGAGGGACATGATGTTGGGAAGGGTGGAGGGTCGGCAAAGGAAAGAAAGATCCTCAACCAGGTGGATTGACACAGTGAGTGTTGCAATGGCCTCTTGTGTGTCAGGAAGTGTGAGGATGGCACAGGACAAGACTAGGTTCAGATCTTTTGTTCATAAGGTCACTATGAGTTGTACTCAACAACTTGATGGCACCTACCAACAACGACATGCAAACTCTGTAAGTAAATGAGTATAAAATGAAAAATGTAAAAGAAGACAAATATCCTTGCTAATGTAAGCAACACCATGATCATTGAAGAAAGAATTTAAATTGGCAATTATTTAATTCTGCTTGGATTAACAATCAACATCCTTGGTAGCAGCAGTCAGGAGATCAAGAGATGTATCGTGTTGGGCAAGTATGCTGTCGAGTACGTCTCCAAAATACTGATGAGCAATGATGTCAGTTTGAAGAGTACCTGATTCATGTCATGGTCTTTTCAATCACTTGCTATACATCTGAAAACTGTACAATGAATAGAGATGATAGAATAATTGATGCCTTTGAGTAGTAGTGTTAGAGTATTGAATATCCCTTGGACTATCAAAAGAACTTTGGAAAAATGCAGCCAGAGTTCTTTCTGAGGCAAAGATGATGAAGCTTCATCTCTCACATTTTGGGCATGTTGCCAGGGGAGGTTATTCCTTGGAAAGGAACAACCTACCTGGAAAGGTGAAAGGTCAGTGAAAGAGAGGAAGATATTCAATGAGATAGATTGACATAGTGACTGCCTCAGTGAGCTTTGGAATGTCAGGAAATGTGAAGATGGAACAGGATAGGACAGGATTTAGGTCTATTATTCATAGGGTTGTTATGAGTCATACTCTATAACAACAAATAGCACAGAAGTAGATTGCATATCTTTCTTCTGCAGAACAGCTTATGGATTCAAGCAGCATACCTTTGGGTTGACAGTGCAACTGCTTACCACCAGGACACCAGTGCTACTACCTAAAATATATTTGGTGGTTTTGAACCACCAGCCATAGAGTTGGCAGTGCAACTCCTTACTCAGTAATTTTTAATGTAGCAGATTGAAAATTTGAAAAAAGCATTCTCATTTGCTGTGGAAGGCAATTTATCAGTATCTTTCAAGATTATAAATACAAAGCTTTTAATCCAACAATTACACTTTTAGAAATTTAGCCTACGAATATATTTGTATGTATAGAAATTAGCTATTTACTATGCACCACAAAAGACAGGAAACAATTGAATTGTTCATTTATAGTGAATGCTAATAAACAAGAGCTTTGGTGACACCATACATAGGATAGTCAACTGTTAATTAAAAAATTGGCTATTTGAGCCCATCTGCCATTCCAAGGAAGAAAGATAACTCTGTGTTTCTAAAGATCTACAGCTTGGAAATCATATAGGACAGTTTTATTTTGTCATTTAGAGTTGCCATTACTAGCAATCAATTGATGGCATAGGTTTAGTTTTCAGTTGTGTTAATACACTGTTGTGCATCCACACTGGAATATTACATATCAGTAATACAGTACTAGTAAACACGCTTAATCTGTATATACGTAGTTTATTTTTAGAAGGACATGTAACAAACTGTTTACATGGACACAACAACTAGGGAATACACTTTTTATCCATCTCATTTGTGTTTTTTTTCTGAAAAATTCAGAAACATTTATGTTGATTATCTATTTAAAAAGAAATGATAGACTAAGCAAATGCAAAGAGATCAATGTGGATTAGTAGTGACCAGACTGTGAGAAAAGAGTGGAATGGGGAGTTAATGTTTAATGAGTATTGAGTTTCTGTTTGGGTTGATGAAAAAATTTTGGAAACAGTGGTGATGGTTGCACAAAATGGTGAATGTTATTAATGTCACTGATTTGTACACGTAAAATTGACAAAAATGATGAATTTTTGCTATGCATACTTTAGCACAAGACAAATTTTAAAAATAAATTAGCTTTAAACATAAAATATCACAGGAAAAACTGAAAAACATATATGTGTTATTCAGTAGATTAGAAATATTATTAATTTTTATAAA
>NW_006399767.1:27054166-27060990 GCF_000299155.1 Elephantulus edwardii | reverse complement strand
TTTCATCAGGAAAGGGTGTTGGATTTTGTCAAAGGCCTTTTCTGCATCAATTGATAGGATCATGTGGTTCTTGTTCTTTGCTTTGTTGATGTGATGAATTACATTGTTTTTCTTATGTTGAACCATACTTGCATACCTGTTATGAATCCTATTTGGTCAGCTGTCCTGTGTGTGGTTCAAATTCCAGCTCTTCCAAACTTTAGAATTTTTATCAGGTGATTCTGAAGGTTCCTTCATGGGCCTTCAAAAATGTTACTGAACACAAGGGGTTCTTTCCGTAGTCAGTCACCAATAAGACAAACAGATTGCAATAATATCCATAAGCGTACTTTATTACGCATATCTGGGAGAAAGCGAGTCACCTCTAAGACTGCCTTGAGAACTCTTTTCGTCAAGAAGTTCATGCAATCCTCAGCTTCAACTCAAAAGTTAATTTCTCCGAGATGGCATTTCTCCCCATCCTGCTCTTAACTCACAATCAAAAATAACATATCCTGAAAGTCTACATTATTACACTAATTTTGTTTTTTCCATACAATTTCTCAAACCTCAAAACAAAAGACATTTCAGTGGTTATGTTATGCAATTTCCATGGCATCTAAAAATAGTTCCTGATGTATCACAATTGCTCAATAAATATATTTTAAAATTAATTCATTATTGCATAGTTTCTTCCCTCTCTCTCCCTCCTCCCCCAGTCTACTTTGCAATGCACTTCTTGTTCCAGATTGCTGTGTGTGTGTGTGTGTGTGTGTGTGTGTGTGTGTGTGTATGTGTATACAGTCCTGTTTTATAACAGTGGTGTTATGCAGCATTTGTCATTTTGTGACTGAGGTACTTCACTCTTCATAATGTCCTTCAGGCTCACTCATGTTGTGTAATGTTTTATGAGTTCATTGTTTTTCTGTGCTGTGTAATATTCCATCATGAGAATCCATTTTTTATGGGCACTTGAGTTGCTTTCATTTCTTTGCTATTATTAATAAAGCAGCAATAAACATTGATATGTATACATCTGTTTGATTCATGGCTCTGGTTTCTTTAGGGTATATTCCCAGTAGTGGAATTTCTGGATCAAATGGTTACTTAGGCCATTTATTATTTCAACCTTAAACCATTGGGGAATGAGGGTGAAAAATTAACTCTCTCAATTGTTAAGTATTGTTAAGTAGGAAAGGGAATAAATTCCCATGGGCGAGGACATGGTGGAGATATTTCTAAAATTTAAAGGTTAGGTCATCTTCTGAATTTATCTATCAGTTAGGGCCCAATTTGAAAAGTAGAAATCACTCTATGTATTTTAAACACAGATTTTTAATGTTGAAAAATTATTACACAGTTGTTGACCGAGATATAAAAAAATCAAACAGAGCTTCCTCCACAGAAACCATTGAAGAGTAGTAGTGACTTCTCTCTTTGGCAGCTTCAACAAGACCCAAAAAGGAACCAAGAATGTGAGCATGTAGGGGTTACAGAAATCCTCACCTTTTACAAATAACACTTTGGTTATACAAAACTCTATTCTCCCAGAAGGAACAAAGCAGTAGAATTTTACTCTATTTTCTGAAATGCTAATAAAGGTTTAAATATTCAGGGTTGGGTTTGTTTTTTTTTTTCTTGAAAGAGTCAGGGTTTTCTGAGAATTGGCCTGTCTAGGCAAGATTATGAAAATGGAATATGGAATGTAGTTTAAAATGGATTCCTTAACTGTACTGCAATTCCAGAGGTGCGCGTTTCAAATCCAACAGATGCTCTGCTGAAGAAGGAGGAACAATCGCCTCCTGCACCAGTCAGATCCAATTTGACGGTACACACATACATACATACATACATACATACATACATACATACATAAATAAAAGTTTTTAAAAAATGGATTCCTTTCCAAAGGCTTTTGGATGTGCTGAGCAAGACTTAAAAAACAATTCAAAGCACCACTGCTTACATCCTGGACTTCAAACCCGAGGTCATGGGTACTTGTCAGCCTTGTCAGGAAAAGTGATTTCTTGGCCATATGTGTCACTTTTGTGGGGTCCTCAGGGTCCAGTTCAAATTGGCTTCGCTTTAGTGCAGTGTCATCTTACCTATCTTGGGCAGTTATCAGGAGGGGCCAGTCCTTGGAAAAAGACATCATACTGGGGAATGTAGATGGTCAGTGAAAGAGAGGAAGGCCATCCTCCAGATAGGTTGATAGAGTGACAAGGTTAGAGCATGTCAGAGACGGTGAGGATGGTAAAGGGGAGGGGCAAGGTTCAGATCTGTTGTTCACACATCTGTCGCTATGAGTTATAGTTGACTCAACACTACTTAACAACAAGGACAGCTTAATTGTAAGTTAAGGGTTGCAAACAGAGAGAGGAGAGGAAAGAGAGAAAGGAGGAAAAAAGAGAGGGGAGAGAAGCAAGAGGTGAGAGGCAAGAGGCGAGAGACAGAGGAGAGAGAAGAGCGTCCAAAACCAGATAATTGTCCTAACCTACATTAGGTAGGGAGTCCAGGGATTTTTGTATGACTAAGGATTTTCATAGCACTATTACTTGTATAGGGAGGCTCTGGTGGTGTAGTGATAAGCAGCTGTGCTACAATTCGAAAAGCAACCAGCTGCTTTGTGTGAGGCAGGATGGGCTATCACCTCTCTTGAGATTTACTGCCTATGAAATCCTGCTATGGGTTGGATTTGGTCAGCTTAGGTATGATGATCCACAGAGGGTCAGCTATGGGTTGGTTCTAGCTTGATGGTTCACAGTAACAGCAAGGTTTGTCAATTTAAAGACTAAGGTGCATCTTACCCAAGTGATGGAATTTTCAGTTATATTATGTTGAAGTTGGACAATGTAAAAATATGACAGAATAATAATGAATGGCTTTGTTTCGCAATGTTGAAGAGTATTGAATATTTCATGGACTTCCAAAAGAATAAACAAAAATGTCTTGATCTCCATAAATAAAGAGAAACTCCAAAATGTAGCTCAGCTTTAGATTACGTAAGGTCCTCGGTCGCCAGGGAAATTGTGGGGCCGGTCGGTCTGAAATGTTGTTGTTGTTATGTGCCGTCGAGTCGTTTGCGACTCATAGCTACCCTATGTACAACAGCGCAAAAATGTCTTGATCTCCATAAATAAAGAGAAACTCCAAAATGTAGCTCAGCTTTAGATTACGTAAGGTCCTCGGTCGCCAGGGAAATTGTGGGGCCGGTCGGTCTGAAATGTTGTTGTTGTTATGTGCCGTCGAGTCGTTTGCGACTCATAGCTACCCTATGTACAACAGCGCTAAACCCTGCTCTATCCTGTGCCAATTGCACTGTCGCTGACACACCCATCCCGATTACCCCAGTCACTGAACCAATCCACCTCTGAAATCGTCGCTCTTATTTCGTACTTCCGCTGCGTCGGCGCTTGTTTACGTCTTTTCCGGGCGGCAGGGAGCAGTTCAGTGAACGGCCTGTGTGGATCATCATGCCTAAGTGAGTGGGGCTTTTGAAATGTGTGGGGATGCTCTCAACTGCCGTTTGTGGTCCTGTGGAGGGGCAGAGTGCCGGTTCTCGCTCTTGAGAGCTTTAGGAGAAGGAGAAGGTCGGGGAGAAACGGAGGGAAACCGAGCACTCTAGGCATCCTTTTTGAGGATAGAGTTCTGCTCGCATTAGGCAAACATAAAAAGCTTGGTTTAGTAGTGTCGCGTTTTTTGACATCTTGGAATAATTTAGTTGTTTTTGTTTAATATCCTAAGTGAACAGTGGATAAGCATCTGTTAAATGGTTCTAACTCTTCCCCTCCCCCCCCCCTTCAGGTTTTATTGTGACTACTGCGACACGTACCTCACTCATGACTCGGTAAGTGCTCTATCCTAATGTAAAGACAATTCAAGTTTAATATTTAAATAGTCTTTAAATGCAAAGTTGTACTTTTCTGCATAGAGAGGTTCAGAAACCTTTTGTTTGAAAAAAATAATCTGAAGCGTGTTTATTTTTACATTCTGCCCGTAGCTGAATGTATTGAATACATTGACAAGAGCTAATTATTTTCCTCTGGTCACTGACCCTATTTTCAAGACCTCAAATAAGACCCTATCGAGTTTTAAGATGAAAAAAAAAAAATGGCAAGACAGAGAAATTTCTTGAATCAGGACAACTCTGCGATTAATGAGATTTACAAAAATACCGTTTTATTTGCAATTTTATCTGCTAGAAACTGCTTCACAAGTAACACTGACCTGTTTATCTGTTAATTTTCAAAGCTTTTAATGCTTATTGATAATCTGACTGTCCTAAACATTTTCCATTAAATTTCCATTTAATGCTCTTAATAATTAGATGTTGTTAGGTACTTGCAGGCTAGAGGTCCTTTAATCGTCGTTTTACTGAAAAAGAATCTGAGGCATTTGTTTGTCAACTCCTCAAGTACAGCAGGAAAAAAAAATCTCAATCTTACCTGATCTTTCATAGGCCTCATTGTTGAAGTCACTGTATCAATCCATCTCTTTGAGGGTTTTACTCTCTTTCACTGATTTTTCATTTTTATAAGCATGATGTCTTTTTCCAAGGATTCTTGTTACTGTGTACTGTCAAGTCAGACTCACAGCTCTCCAGCGAGTTTTCGGACGTAGTCAGTTGCTCAGAAGATTGGTTGGTCTTTCTCCCAAAGAGCAGCTGGCAGATTTGAACCACTTGCGTATTTGGTTTACAGCTCAGCTCCTTACTGCTAGATCACCAGAGCATCTTTCCAAGGACTGGCTCTTTCTTTTTTTTTTTTTTAATTATATTTTATTAATTTTCATAAACATTTACAGAGATTTTGGGCTTCCACTCATTCATTGTTGCACTAGTCTCTCTACCCTCCTCCCAGTTTGTTCTTGTCCAAATACCACAGTGCTTGTCAAAGCCAGTTCTGATTAATCTTCTTTGTCAGTGTGTCCTTTGCCATTCCCTATCACTCCTCCCTAAGAGAGACTTCACCCTGAGTCATAAGGAAAAGGGGATGGCGTATTCTCTTAGCTACTTCCTGCTGACAAGGGACGCTGTGGGTTTCAGGGTGAAGATCTTCTCTCACTACTCTAAAGGGCCCCTTTGGCAGTAGGAAACACATAGACTATTATGGAGATTGATTTTGGAATTTAGATGCACTCTTATTGATTGTGCTTGGCTGTACATGTTCATATCCTTGAAGATGTATCATGGGGGTGTTGCAACCTAGAAGACACAAATTTGACTAACAAGTTATAAGTACATGAGTGGACTGGCTCTTTCTAAAACATGCCTAAGGCATGTGATACAGTCTCACCATCTTTGCTTCCAAGGATCATTCTGGCTGCATTTCTTCAGAGATAGATTTGTTTGTTCTTTTGACAGTCTCTATGGTGTATATTCAGTATACTTTGCTTGTAGCACAATTCAGCCTTTCACATGAAGAATAAGAGTTTACTTAACTACTTGGATGTCACAAGACAAGTAAATTATTTGAAATTGGCAGGCGAGCCTAGGTAGTTTTAAGTCTATAGAATTTATGTGCCAGCAGTTCTCAAACATTTTTATTTCAGTACCCGTTTATGCTTTTTTTTTCTTTATTACCCACTTACACTCTTAAAATTTATACATTATGATCTACATTTTCTGTTTCAAGTTAAAATTTTTAAATTAACACTAATTCATTGAAAAGTAGCAATCACGTAGTCTTTAGACATATCACAGATAACATTTTTAAAAATGAAAAATAGCTTATTTAACAAGAAAAAATGTTAAGAGTGACACTGTTTTTACAGTTTTGCAGACCTCTTTAATGTCTGACTTAATGGAAGATAGCTAGATTCTCATTTGCTTCTGCATTAAATGTGTTGCAGTATGTTTTGAAACACATCGTTAATTGCAATATGGTATCTCAAACTGTTGATGGTTGCTTTGTGGTGTATTTTTTCCCTTGTTGCATTATAATTCATTTTCTGTCATGTACTTTGAAACTTATCTGTATTACTAATTTTGTAATACCGGTCATTTGAAAAACAATGTTTATATAGCTTTTCCAAATGTTTAAACATTTTATTATAGGATATTAAAATTTCACGTTTTTTAGTGTCACCTTTTGAAAAATATTAAGTTTTGGGAAGTTGTCAAACTTAATGATGGGAGAGAGTTTTCTGACAATTCAGAGTTGTGCTTGAAAGCTTGAATTTTATCATAAGTATTCTTATTCTTGAAGTTGTTCGTCTTTGAGGGGTCCTAATAGCTAGTTTAAGGGAGCCCTGATGGCTTAGTGGTAAGGAGCTATACTGCCAAATTGACAGTATGAAGTTCACATCTACTAGCTGCTCTTCTGGAGAAGGGTGGACCTCTAAAAATCTACTGGAAGGTCAGCTGTTTTTAGTTGGTTCCAACTTGATGGTATAGAATAATAGCTACTTTATTTCTCAGTCACTTTTAAAAATAAAAATGTCATTTCTTCAAAAAGATAGCTGATAGAGCTCATCATTTGAACAATTGTAAGCTGACTTTTCCTAACCATTATATTTTGGCTGGCAGCAGGAGTAAGTACTTTGTAAAAACTCATCTTGTCCTCTTTCACACAAAATATTAGAAAACATGTGAACTCAGAAACTGAGACTTAATAAAATTAACTTTAATGCTTTATCATGAAGTTCTTGGTGAACTGATTACTCCCTTCACTCCTGTTGCGGCCATAGCAGTTAAAAATGTAGTGACCACTAATTAGTGTTGTTGTTGTTATGTGTCATTGAGTTGCTTGTGACCCATAGCGACCCTATGTACAACAGCCCTAAACTCTGCTCTGTCCTGTGCCAATCGCACTGTCTCTGACACTCCCATCCCAATTATTCCAGTC
>NW_006399767.1:27034204-27054066 GCF_000299155.1 Elephantulus edwardii | reverse complement strand
CCAGTCACTGAATCAATCCACCTCATAGAGGGCCTTCCCCTCCTGCGCTGTCCCTCCACCCTCCCAAGCATGATGTCCTCTCCAAGGACCAGTCTCTCCTCACAAGTATGTTAGACGGAGCCTCAGAATCCTTGCCTCCAGGGAGCCAACCCGGTTTAACCCTTTCCAGGATGAATCTGTTTGTTTTCCTCACAGTCCTTGGTACTCTTCAATACTCTTCACCAGCACCACAGCTCAAAGGCATCAGTTCTCCTTCTATCCTCCTTAGTCATTGTCCAACTCTCTGATGCATAACAAGTGTAAATGTCAATAAATTTATAAAGGAAAATGCTGTATTAGTATTGTTATGAAAATAGCAAGAAGCCTGCAGTGCAATCCTGAAGGCATGCAGTTCAAATCCATCAGATGCTCCTCTGGAGAAGGAGGAGCAGTCTCCTCCTGTGCCAGTCAGATCCGACTCAACAACGAGAAAAAATATGAAAGGGATACAGAGATCTTCAACTGTCTGTGTACTGCATCTTTGGAACTATAGTTCTGTACATTTCTGCCTTTGCGTAAACCCAATTAAATAGAAATCTTAATGGTGTTGATTTGTAGTTGAAAGAACCTAGCCAGTGATATAGAAAAATTTATTTTCTCACTTTTTACAGTGATTTTTTTTCCCCCTAGTGTTATAATTTTATAGTTTTGTAGTTTTTGGTGTAGCTTCTTAATCCACCTGGAATGCTTTAAAAAATCAGTATTTTAGGCAGCAGTGTCTTGATCTTTAAATAAACCTTGACTTGTTGAACTAGGTAGGAAAATGTGTACCATAACAGTCCCAAACTCAACAGTCTGTGCATACAAACATCATTGATAACAGCTTGCAGATTGACAGCTACCTGATCATTTGATCAAGTGTTGCTATTTTGGTCTTGAGAATATTGTCTTTTTCTTCAGCAACTTCTATTTCATGTCCATTTGTAAGCATTTTGAGGCTGTTACAACCAACAGGTTTTCGAGTAAACTTTGGAAATCTTTTTATTTTAAGTGGATTAAATTCAGGCATTATTTTTGGAAGGGCTATATAAAATTCTTCATAAATTTCATCAGTCAAATTCTTCAGAATCAAATCAGTCCCTCCTTCAAAACCATTTTCTTCTGCTATTTTGATAAATTGCCTGTGAAAACAGCAGCTTTGATTTTTTTTTTAAGTGAATTGGAAGGGAAAGCTAAGAACACTTGGCAAATGGCTCCACGTTTGTTTTTTTTTTTTATTCTGTCGTGTATGTACATATATCAAGTGTCAAATCAAGATAAACACCTTTGGATAAGTGAAGTCCAGAATTTGAAATTTCTTAAGTAGGTGAACAGCTTTCTTTACTTCATATATTTTTCTTGGTTTTAAGTATTATAAAAAAGGTGATCTTCAGGCTCATCTTCCATGCAGCCATATAACTTATTTTTTCTGTTTCATCTCTTCTGGCAGGCCATTTTAGATCAACCTTCAGCCAAAAATTAGACAGGCCTATAAAATAAACAGTAACATTGGAGAGGAACGACCCTAGTCAGAACTTTTTTTGGGGGGGAGTGTTTAACTTATCTTACCCACTTTTATACCGTTGAGTCAGATCCAACTGGCACAGAAGAAAATTACCCCTTCTCCAGTGGACCATCTGGTGGATTTGAGCCTTGTAACATCGGTATTGAAGCACAGGTTCTTGCCACTAGACCGCCCTTAGTCAGACTTTTCTAAAAATTTTTTTAACTATTATTTTGTGTGTGTGCGTGCGCGCCGTCAAATCAGATTTGACTGGTACAGGAGGAGATTGTTCCTCCTTCTCCAGCAAAGCATCTGGTGGATTTGAACCGCTCATCACTGGGATTGCAGTGCACCTTCTTGCCACTAGGCCACCAGAGATCTCCCTAGTCAGAACTTTTTAACAACAATATTTCTATAACAAACATCAGAACCCTTCTAAAACTGTTGTTCTAAAGTGATATCTTGAGAAAATGGAAAAATTTCTGTGGTCATGCAAGCAATTTCTTGGAGTAAGCTTCAGTTGTAAAAGATCATAACATTCAGTGCTGTGACTTTCATACTTTTGTTTGTTTTTAGACATGATCTAATTATAGGATTAAGGCATTAAACGGTGGTTTGAAAGGCAAGGAACAGTAGTTTGAAAAGAATACCCTTACCTTCATGATGTTAGTAGAGGTGAGAGTGTGAAGATGACACATAGTTAGGTAGCCAGGAGGAGCATCTGCTGGAAGTCTCCATTCCAAGCCTTGCTTTGCTCTTTACCATTTTACATGTTTTAAAGCAAGTGATTTACCTCTAGGTCTCCATTCCTTTTTCTAAAAATAGAATATAATAACCTTAAGATGGTTATATTTTTAGCAGGGTCACCTTGATTGAATTAAAGTTAGCATTCAATTAAATGCCAGATTTTTGAGTATACAGGTAGTCTCCATCTTATATTTGTGTTAGGATGGACTGCATTAAATCAGAGTAGTTAAAATTAAATCCCATTCAAAGTTGGAGACTACCCTTACAAGTGATGACTAGCATTTGTTTATAATTTGATGTATATACATCATACACCTGAGGCCAAGTTGGCACAAACAAAAGAACAGTTGTAAGCAGACATTAGTAATTAGAAGGTGGAAGGTGAGAAGTATTAACGTAGAAAAATTGGACCTTATTAAGAGAAATGGAATGCATAAATACTGACATACTAGGTGCTGTTTAGATAACATGGATTGGCGTGGGACATTTTGAATCAGGCAGTCTTATGATCTACTGTGCTGGAGATGAAAGGAAAAATGGGCTTGCAGTCAAAGATAAAAAGACCATTTCCAAATCTATATATTAAAATACAATGTTGTGAGTGACAGAATAATATCCATACACACACAAGGAATACCTGTTAATACCACCATCATCCAAATGTACCAATAACCAGAGCCAAAGAAGAGGAAATAGATTATTTCAGCTAAATTTTGCAGTCAGAAATAGATTGAACATGCAACCAGAAGCTCTGATAATAATGTGTGACTGGAATGCAAAAGTTGAGAAGGATCAGTAGTCAGAAAACATGGGCTTGGTGACAGAAATGAGGCTGGAAATAAACAATTTTGTACCATCAGTGACTATTCATTGCAAATAACTTTTATAAGAAACAAACAGCAACTATACACATGGACCTCACCTGATGGTCTGCACATGGATCAGAGTGGACTACATCTGTGGAAAGAATCATTGGAAAAGCTCAGTATCCGCTGTTAAAACTAGGCCAGGTGCTGATTTTGGAACAGACCATCATCTACTCATGCAAATTCAAACTGAAGCTTAAGAATGAAATTAAAAATTTGACCTTGAGTCTATTCCACTTGAATTTTAAAAAAAAATATCTCAGGAACAGGTTTGGAGCCTTGAACACTAATGAGGGGAGGCTAGATGATCTGTGGAGGATCTCAAGAATATTATCTATGACGAATGTAAAGGCTCATTACAAAGACAAAGGAGGAAGAAAAGACCGAGAGAGATGGATGTGATTAGAGGCTGAATATTGCACTAGAGTGCCAGGAAGTCAAAGCAAAGGGAAGAAATCAGGAAAGAGCTGAACAGAAGATTTCAAAGGACAGCTCAGGAAGACAAAGTATTAATGAAGTGTACAAAGAGCTGGAATCAGAAAAGAGCCATACTCACTCAGTATTTCTTAAGCTGAAGAAACTGAAGAACAAATTCAAGCCTCGAATTGGCAATACTTAAGCATGCTATAGGTAGAATATGGAATGACCCACGAAACATCAAAAGAAGGTGAAAGGAGTACACCAAGTCACTGTACCAAGAAGAATTGGCTGACACAGAATTTCATGGAACAACATATAATCAAGAGGCAGTGATGATGGAGGGATTTCAAGCTGCTTTGAAGACATAGGCAAAAAAAAGAGAAAGCCCCAGGAATTGAGGGAATAACAATTGACATATTACAACAAACAGGTGTAGCCCTGGTTGTGCTTACCAGGCTGTGCCAAGAAATCTGGAGGAGAACCACTTGGCCAACTGACTGGAAGAGATTTAGATTTATTCCCATTCCACATAAATGTGATCCAGCAGAGTGCAAATTTTCAAATGATAATCACTAAAATAACATGAAAGAAAAATCCTGCTAAAGATCATCCAAAAACTATTGGAATAGAATTACCAGAAATGAAAGCTGGGTTTGGAAGAGGCTGTGGAGTTGGGGACAGCATCACAACTGTCATTAGGATATTGGCTGAAAGCAAAGAATACCAGAGCAATGTCTATGTTTCATTGACTGTGCAAGGCGTTTGATTGTGTGGATCACAACAAATTGTGGCAGACCTTGTGAAGAATAGGAATCCCAGAACACCTGATTATGCACGTGTGAAACCTACACTTGGACCAGAAAGCAGTCCTCAGAGCAAGGAAATGCTGTATTGTTCCAAATCAGGAAGGGAGAGCATCAGGGATGCTTCCTGTCTCCATACTTTTTCCATCTGTAAGCGGAAAATATCATTTGGGAAGATGGACTTTATGAGAAGGAATGTGGCATCAGGATTGGAGGAAGACTCATCAACAGCCTACATTATGTAAATAACACAACCTTGCTTGCCAAAACTGAGGAGGACCTGAAACATTTGCTGCAGAAGGTCAAGGACAACAGTCTTCAGTATGAATTGAAGCTCAGCATCAAGAAGATAAAGATTCTCACTGCTGGACCAATTGGCAGGATTGTGATAGATGGAGAAGAGATTGAGGTTGTTAAATATTTCATCTTCCTCAGTTCCACAAATCAACACTTTGGGCACCAAAAGGCAGGATATTAAAAGACTAATTGCATTAGAAAAATCTGCTTTCAGGGACCTCTCCAGAGTGCTGAAAAGCAGTGATGTCAGTCTATATACTAAGGTGCCCCGCAATCCAGATTGTAGTCTTTCCAGTTACCTGTTAATGCATCAGAGACCTGGACAGTGACAAAAGAGGACAGAAGAAGAACAAATACTTTTGAGTTGTGGTGCTGGAGAAGAGTATTGAACATACCATGAACTATCAAGAGAACTAATAGGTCTGTCCTGGAGAGGATGAAACAAGCTGCTCCTAGGAGGCAAGGATTTTGAGGCTCTAGCTCATATACTTTGGGCATATTGCCAGAAAGGACCAGTTATTGGAGGGGAACCTTATTCTTGGAATGGTGTAGGGAAAGCTCAGGAGAGGAAGACCTTGGATGAGATGGATTTACTCAGTAACTGGGGCAGTGGGAGCCGGTATGTCAAGAGATAGTGAGATTGGCCCAGGATGGAGCAAGGTTCAGAACTATTGTGTATAGAGTTGCTGTGAGTCTCAGGCAAAAAGACGGCACATAACAGCAGCAGCATATGTATACAGAACATTTGTCACCCCAGACATTTCCATTATGCCTTCCGAGTAGAGTTGATAGGCTAAGACAAAGGTCTGTAAGTGGTTTGTAAATCGTTTGTGCTGTAGAACAGTAATTTAAAAGAACATGTTCTCACAAATGCTGTAACTTAAATGTGTTGTAATCTGTATCATTTTACCAAGAAATTAAACTGCATTGATCACCTAGACCTAGATCTGGGTTAAATTTGTGGACATAATGGTTATGGTTTCTCTTGTTACTCAGCTCTCCCATCATAGTGTAAAAATCATAGACAATACATAATGAATTTTCATTATAAAAATGACAACAGACCTATAGGCCATAGTTTACTGACCCCTCGTCTGGATAATAAATGTCATAGATAAACTACAATACATTGCCAGATAATATTTGTAAGTGATAATGTTAAGTGATTATTTAGTAGCACAGTGCTAGTCAGGCTGCCTTTATTACAGTATTAGGAAGTATTGTTTTAGAAATTTGTTGCTGTGACTTACATGGCTTTTTTTTGTTCTGCAGCCATCTGTGAGAAAGACACATTGCAGTGGCAGGAAACACAAAGAGAATGTGAAAGATTACTATCAAAAATGGATGGAAGAACAGGCTCAGAGCCTAATTGACAAAACAAGTACGTTTCATTCTTCTGTTGTAATATGGAAGAGTGGTCCTATTCTTTTTCATACCCATGGTTCTGTTTTGCTTTGGGTTTTTCCACAGAAACCACTCATTCTGAATGATAAATAGCGGCATTTGGACATGCTATGTGAAATTGAGAAATCATAGGTTTCTGGGGGATATAAGAATATAAATTTATTATTGCACATGAAACATAGCAGATAATGGTTAAGCTGGGAGGCAAGAAGAAAAGTATTACATTGCCTAGCATACAGTAATTTGGACCAAATTTTTTGGTAAATTCATATAAAATTTTTTGTGACCGTGTTTTTTAGACGTGTTTTACGAGATTGTGTTGTTGATGTACTATCAAATAGGAACTCCAGTTGAGTTTTCTATACATCACACAGGAGGAGATTGTCCATCTTTCTCCCTCAGAACAGCAGGGGGATTTGAATCCCTTCCTTTGGGTTGGCAGCACAACTCCTTACCACTGTGTACTTCTGTTGAAATAGTTTGAGAAGCTTCACTTGGGTTTCTACTCCTTAAGGTCCTGATAAAAAGAATTTGTCATCAAAAAAGTAACTGATATGTCAAGAGAATCTGGATATGTTTTGCATCCCATTGCTACCATGAATTGGTTCAGACCTGGGGTACATACCAATGGTTGGATCCAAGGCACTGATAGAAGACAAGGTTGCATTTCAATTCTGGATCATCCTGGTATATTTGAAACCACGCTTTTCTTAATAATTTCTTGTACCCAGAGTTGGCAAAGCAAATGTAGAATTTGTAATTTGGTTTTTAAAAATCAGGATTTTTACAGAAAAATTCAAAGTAGAAAAAGTTTTATGAACAATCACCCCCCTCTAACAGTTATCACCTTATGGTCAGTCTTTTTACCAAGATTCTCAACCCTGGCACTATTGACATTTTATGCCTAATGAGTCATTCTTTAGACTTGGGAGGGTATCCTGTACATTGTCAAGATGTTTACGCTGCAGTCCCGAAAGCATGTGGTTCAAATCCACCAGATGCTTTGCTGGAGGAGGAGGGGCAGTCTCCTCCTGTGCCAGTCGGATCTGACACAGCAAGGAAAAGAAATTTAAAAAGAACATCCCTGACCTCCACCAGTAGATACCAGTAGCAAACACCAGTTGTGACAATCAAAAATGCCATTGTATGGCCTGGTTGAAAACTGCGGTATACCTTCTTCTACTCACATTTGTTTGCAAAAATTAATTACATAATCTTTTCCTCATTTGTAAAGATGATAGACATTTTTGGCATTAAAATATTAACACTCTCTTACTTATTTTTCATATGTGGCAAAATAACTTAGGATGTATAAACATTTTTAATGAAGCACTTGTAGAGGATGGAAGCATACCCATGAAGGCCATAATGTAGTAACTGGATGAATACCTGTTACAGCAAAATAATTTTGAGTCATTAAACTTGGAAAACAAAGTTGTTATTTTAATAAAGGGGTTGTTAAATTCTTATTCATTGTATATGTTTCTTCTCTCCCTCTTCACCAAAGCGGCTGCATTTCAACAAGGAAAGATACCTCCTACTCCGTTCTCTGCGCCTCCTCCAGCAGGTGCCATGATCCCACCTCCACCCAGTCTCCGTAAGTTTATAAAGTTCTTTAAGATTCAAGTTCTTTTTAAATTATCTCACGGTTGACTTTCAAATGCTTACTGAATTAATATATAGATAATACTAGAAAAAGGAGTTCTGGTGGCGTAATCTGTAACTTATGTTGCTAACAAAGAGGCTGTGCGTCTTCAGCGGTTCAAATATACCAGTGGCTCCTCTGGAGAAAGATAGGATGAACTGTTTCTTACCACTAACCTCTTTCCCCTTCTTCCCCACCCTCTTTTAAAATTTACAACCTCAGGAACCTGTTGGCGAATCTCTTTAACTCAGAAATACTTGATGACAGTGTGTTGAGTTCATAGAAAACTTTTAGCCTTACAGTACTGGGAAAAGCTTCAACATTAGCTTTTGACTACATCATTATTAGGATATTTATTGTGGTATCCCAGATAGGGGTCTGAGACAGATTCAAATGATTAGATTAGTGATTGAAATTACTAACAAACTCCTCAATCTTCCTCTCTGTTGTCTAACACACCTAACAACAGTATAGGTATCTTGTGAAAGACAAGAATTGGGTAATTGGAAATAGAATCTAAACCTTCTGCTATAACGTCTGATGTTTTCTGCTTTTCAAAGAAGAGATTGACTAGCTTGACTGTAAACCTGAGAAGGTTCACAGTGCAATTTAACTCAGAGACTTAAACAGTCTTGCAGGTAATTGTGAGTGTAAACTTACTAGACTATTTAGGATTGTTGCTCACTACTGTAGGAGCAAGTCCCTGAGTGGTGCAAATGATTCAGCAATTGACTGTTAGCCAAAAGGTTGGTGATTTTTTTAATCTCATCTGAAGATGCTTTGGAAGTCAGACCTGGCCATCTGCTTCTGAATGGTCATAGCCTTAAAAGTCCTGTAGAGAGGTTGTACTTTGCACACACGAGATCACCATGAGTCTGAATCTGCTTGTGCAATAAAAATTAACAACAAATAGCAGGTGTGAAAGGGTGTGGTGGTGAAGTGATGGAGTGTGCCTTTTAGGCAGAAAACCCAGGTTTCTTTCCTGGCCAGTGCAACTCAAGTACAGCCACTACCTATCTCAGTCAAATCTTGTGTATTACTGTAATGCTAAACAGATGTCAGTGGTGCTTTCAAACTAAGAGTGCTCTACTTCTGGAAAAAATCAGTCGTGAAAACCCTGTTGATTCTAGCAGTCTGTTCCTGTTGTACGTGGAGGTCACTGCCTTAACAGCAATTTGTAACAATAGAGGCAGACTGCTAATGGCCTGCCCTAGCCCTTTACAGTTACCTACTAACCAAACCAACTCACTAGGTTACCTCTTTCTTACCCCACTACAGTGGTTTGACATTCATTTCGTTCTTTTAATAACAATAGTCTCAGAGAATGAAAACATACTCCTTTTTCTAAGGGCTGAATATTTAATTTTGTCAGGTATATCTAGATCTGCAAATAAGATACTTTAATCTGTCAATCTGGATTTTTATTTATTTTTTTAAAAAAATAAAAAGCCTAAAATTACATGCTCGTAACTTAAGTACATTAGCTCTCTTTCAGGAGCTCTATAAGTCTATAAAAGGTACAGTTCTTTCTTGGTGGTGGTAGTAAATTAAAGTTAGTTGAAATGCTTTTAACTTGGTAAACTGCCTGACTTTTCTTGCTTTTTAGTCATAAAGTAACTTAGGCTTGTGACATGCCAATTTTTATAGATCTACTCTTTAAAGGATCTTTAAGAAACTTACTGTTAGAGAATTTGAACTCTTTTGTGAGACCCTATTGTTTATTAAGAAATGTCAGTATATAAGCACACTTTATCTCAAGTCTCCATTCTTTCTTTCAGCTGGCCCTCCTCGCCCTGGTATGATGCCAGCACCCCATATGGGGGGACCTCCTATGATGCCAATGATGGGTCCTCCTCCTCCTGGGATGATGCCAGTGGGACCTGGTAAGTTTGTTATGTGCCGTTGAGTTGCTTGCGACTCATAGCGACCCTGTGTAAAACAGCCCTAAACTCTGCTCTGTCCTATGCCAGTCTCACTGTCTCCAACACTTCCATCCCGATTATCCCAGTCACTGAATCAATCCACCTCATAGAGGGCCTTCCCCTCCTGCGCTGTCCCTCCACCCTCCCAAGCATGATGTGTCTCTCCAAGGACCAGTCTCGCCTTACAACATGACCAAAGTATGTCAGATGTAGCCTCAGAATCCTTGCCTCCAAGGAGCAGCCCGGTTTGACCCTCTCTAGGAGGAAACTGTTTTCTTAGCAGTCTATGATTACAGTGTAGGTGTTGTAATTAATATCATAGTCAAAATGAATAAATGATTTTCATTCAAATAATTGAGAGATTGGGAAGATCAGGAATAGAAAGTATGGTTGTAGGCTGATAACTATTGAAGTTGAATAGTGGATGTTCATTATACTTTTTTATTTGGTATATGCTTGTATATCTCCATAATATAATATAAAGCATATACAAACAGAAAATAGAAATCCAGACCTTACTGTAAAATCAGTATTGGCATTTTTCAGATAGTTTGTAATCTTTGGTTTAGATCAAGTCCCTCTAAGAAATGGTTAAATATGTTGTTGTTATGTGCCGTTGAGTCGTTTGCGACTCATTGCAACCCTATGTACAACAGCCCTAAACCCTGCTCTATCCTGTGCCAATCTCATTGCCTCTGACACACCCATCCCGATTACCCCAGTCACTGAATCAATCCACCTCATAGAGGGTCTTCCCCTCCTGCGCTGTCCCTCCACTCAGCCCAGCATGATGTCCCTCTTCAAAGACCTGTCTCTTCTTACAACATGTCCAAAGTATGTCAGGCGAAGCCCCAGAATCCTTGCCTCCAAGGAGCAGCCTAGTTTAACCCTCTCTAGGATGAATCTATTTGTTTTCTTGGCAGTCCATGGTACATTCAGTACTCTTCTCCAGCACCACAGCGCAAAGGCATCAATTCTCCTTCTATCCTCCCTAGTCATTGTCCAACTCTCTGATGCATAACAATATAGATTAGATTAAATATGGATCCTTCAGTGGTATCTTTTTCCTGTTCAAATTGATAATTCCAAACCCATTGCCTTTTGTACCTTTGCTTATACAGTGTGCCACTTTTTTTGATAAGACTGTATTCAACTTTAAATAACATTTTTTCTTGAATTATTCATTGGAACCCTTTAACCAGAATTGTTTTGTTAAAAATAATTAGGTAAAATTTTATATTTAAAAAGAATATGACATGAAAATTAGGAGACTTGATAATAAAATGAATACCTATAAGACCATTATCCAGCTGAAGAGCTAGGACAGCATTACCAGTTCCATGCTCCTCAACCTGAGCTCTATTCCTTCTTTCTCCTCATGTTTATATTTTTGGTGGTTATGTTGGTGGAACACTTAAAAAATTATTAACAGTTTCTGAAATGTGTTGTAAAAATAATACTTTTGTGAGCCAGTTGTTAAACACATTTTCCTCTGTTTTGGGTTTTTGCTTGGGCTTTTTTCCTTGAGCTAAGTATGGTTACTTGAAAGTTCTCAGCATGGGCCTTCTGCTCCCCTTTTCTACAAATCCAAATAAATTATTAGTAGTAAGATTGTCTTCTGTGCCTGTGTACAGTCATGAAGTAGCTCCAGTGTATATGATGGCGACAACTGACTAAAAGAGATGACTGAAAAACATGTGATTACTTATTAATTTCCCTGAGTAAGGAAAGCAAGATTTATTTAGGGAACAACTGTCCCTGGTGATTTATGAAGTCTGTTAATAGTGTCTACCTTACTATCATTAGCTCATAATCCCACATGATTCTTAATGCGGATCCCCTTGTCTTTGTTTAACACGTTGCCGCAAATGATAGTAATACATTGAACAAAATGTGTTTCTAAGCACAGTCGTCAATTTAAAAGTGTGCGGCAAGTCTAAGAAATTTAGAGATATGGTTCATTTGCCAGGTATGGAGTTTTTTCCAGCATTTTGCAGGGGAGATGTTGTTGTTGTTATGTGCCATCAAGTCACCTGCAACTCATAACAACCCTATGTACAACAGCCCTAAAACCTGTTCTATGCCTTGCCAATCTTACTGTCTCCGACACACCTATCTCTGTTACCACAGTCACTGAACCACAGTCCACCTCATTGAGGGTCTTCCTCTCCTGCGCTGACTCTCCACCCTCCCAAGCATGATGTCCCTCTCCAAAGACTGATCCCACCTTGCAACATGTCCAGAGTATGTCAGAGGAAGCTTCAGACTCCTTGTCCCCAAGGAGCAGCCTGGCTTCACCCTTGGTTTGTTCTCCATGGTGTTTTCAATACTCTATTCCAGCACCACAACTCAAAGGCATAAATTCTCCTCCTATCATCCCTAGTCATTGTCCAGCTTTCTGATGCATAGCAAATAACTGCAAAGACCATGGCCTGTATCAAGCACACCTTAGTCTCCAGACTGATACTGTTTCTCTTCAGTACTTTGGAGAGGTCTCTGACAGCAGCCTTTCCCTATGCAATTTATCTTTTCATTTTCCTGCTGGTACCAAGAGTGTTGATTGTAGAGTCAAGCAAACTGAAGCTGTTGACAGTCTCAATCTCTTCACCATTCATCATGATGGTGCCAGTCGGCCCATTGGTGAGAATCTTTGTTTTCTTGATGTTGAGCTTCAATCCTTATTGAAGGCTGCAGTCCTTGACCTGTAGTAAGTGCTTTAGTTCCGCCTCAGTTTCAGCAAGCAGGGTTGTGTCATCTGCATAACGCAGATTAGATTGTTGATTAGTCTGCCTCCAATCCTGATGCCACATTTCTCCTCATAGAGCCCAGCCTCCCAGATAGTCTATTCTGCACATAGATTGAAAAGATAGGGAGATAGGACACATTCTTGGCACACACCCTTCCCAATTTTGAACCATGCAATGTTTCCTTGCTCTGTTCTGATGAGCATCATAAGCACAATCAAATGTCCTGAGATTCCCAATTCTTCTCAAAGTCAGCCACAGTTTGTTGTGACCCACGCAGTCAAATGCATTTACATAGTCAATGAAACACAGATAGACTTTCCTCTGGTACTCTGCTTTCAACCAAGATCCACCTGATACTAGCTATAATATCCCTAGTACCATGGCCTCTTCTAAACCCAGCCTGCACTTCAGGCAGTTCTCTGTTGATGTACTGTTACAGTTGTTTTTAATTCAAGTCTCATGAAATCCTCACATAAGTAGTAATTTCTGACTTCTTTTTCTCTTGTGTTTTTCTGTAGCTCCTGGAATGAGACCACCCATGGGAGGCCACATGCCAATGATGCCTGGGCCCCCAATGATGAGGCCCCCTGCCCGTCCCATGATGGTGCCCACGAGGCCAGGAATGACTCGACCAGACAGATAAGGACAGAGTGCAGCTTCTTTGTATCAGTTTTATATTACTTGTACTACTTCACCAGGAGAATCCTGGTGCTGTGACTATGGGTGTTTTCTTAACAGCACAAGGAAGACTTGCTCCCCTTTTCTATCACAGAATCGTTTGAGTGAAGTAATGGGCAAAGGATTAAAAAAGCAATTTTTGTGTTGTGACATGTGAAAATAAAATTGTGAACTCTTAGTTAAAAATGTGTCCCCTTTTTTTCTTGCCTCAACTGTCTTAGTATATTATAAAGGAGATGATGTGTTCTCATTGCATTTCTTTAGCTCATTCTTTCTGCAGCATACTCACTGCATGAGATTCTTCTCCTTTGCTGTAGCAGAGCGTTCCTTTGACACGTTCCCTTTATTTAGTAAAGTTTTCTTATGAAGAACTTTTGTAAATCTAACACTTGTAGAGGCCTTGTTAATTAATGAGAAACAGCACTGATGATAGGTTTGGTTGGATTTTTTTACATGGATAACACTTTATTTAATAAATGATACATTTTAAGCAGGGCTTTGAACTAGTTTTTCCTTGTTTAGCAACTGAAATTTGCAAACTTTGCATGCCTGAACCAGTAACCAGAAAGGAAAAATTACAGATTAACGCATTGCTAGAAACTGACCTTCTTAGAAAACAGCTGCCAAGTACATGTAACATAACAACCTGGTCTCTTTAGTGACAGAATCCTAAACAGCTCTGCTCTGTTCAAAGATGGCAACTGAGGTGCCACTTTGATGGCACGTTGCACTCTATAATCCTGGCAATAGTCTCATTTCCAATATTAGGCACTTGAAAAGGCTTACCATTGTTTCTTCTAGGTTACCCATTTCGGTTATTATTCCAGATACTCGTATTTTAGAAACTCTTCTCTATTCCATTTCATTTTATTAGCCATGACAGAACTAGAAGAAAGGAAAAACTTTTTTGAAGCCTTGGTTTTACTTATTTTATGCTGAAGTAGAGGTAAGTACTTCATGTAGTTTGTCACTTCTTTGTATCATTTTTTTTTTAATTTTATTCATTTTAATGAACTTTTTCAGAGGATTTGGATTTCCATTCATTCATTGTTGCATTTTTCTCCCTGCCCACCCCTCCCCCCAGTTCGCTCTTCTCTTTGAAAAGTAAAAGAAAAATTCCTTCATTAGTATACAATCACCCCCCCCCCACACACACACACACACACACGGAGTACACTCCATTATGCAACCTTCATTCTGGACTCTTGTCATAACCATAATTCCCAATCATATATTGCTTTTAAACTGTTCTCTCCATCATCTGTTTCAATGCCGTCGTTTATGTGCCGTCGAGTCGCCTGCGACTCATAGCGACCCTATGTACAACAGCCCTAAACTCCGCTCTGTCCTGTGCCAGTCGCACTGTCTCTGACACTCCCATCCCAATTATCCCAGTCACTGAATATTTCCATACTTGAAAACTCAACTTCCTTTGCCGTTTCTGTTATCTAAATGTGTTCTGTTGTACATAGGGTTTTCAGAGGCCTGCTATTTCAGAAGTGGATGGCCAATCCTTCTTCCTAGTCTGTCTCAATGTGAATGTTCAGATTTAGGGAAGTATCAGACAGACCAGCAAGTTGAAGGTATATCCCTTATTGCGGAGTTAACTTTAGTGTCAGTGTTGTCCCTGCCTTTCTCACACGTGTCTGCAGTATACATAATTTATCCAGTTTTTCTCAGTCTCACCCTGACCCTGATGTCAGTCCCTTTCTACAACAGTGGCATTATGCAGTATTTGTCCTTTTGTGACGGAGATATTTCACTCAGCATAATGTCCTCCAGGGTCACCCATTTTGAGTAATATTGCATGAATTCCTTGTTTTTCAATGCAGCATAGTGTTCCATTGTGTGAAGATACCAGAGGTGCTCTATCCATTCGTTTGATGGGCACTTGTTTCCAATTCTTTGCTATTGTGAACAAAGCCGCAATAAACGTGGATTGCATATATCTGCCTGGGCGGCAGTTATGGTTTCTTCAGGGTATATTCCCAGTATCTTATATTTTTAATCATTAGAGAAATCAATAAAAGTAAAAAGCAAATGTGCCAGTTTGGAAAGTTAGCTGATAGATTTTATTCTATTAAAAATTGTAACTATATTCATTTGTGTGTCTAATTTTTTTTTAAATTTTAAAATGAAACTAAAATGGTGGTAGATAAATTGCTGCTTTTCCTAGAAACTTGTGGATAGTTTGAAAAAGCTATTTTAGGCAAGGAGATGACTTTGAGTAAACAAGGGACTATAAATAGAATTCCTGCCAAAGAGATGATCCTTTGATCTTTAAGTCCCAAAATTCTGTTCTCTGTGGCTTAAATTTGCTTCTAAAATCTTCTGCAGTTTGTTAGGGACTCTGCGAACTGAACTTTACATGACTAAGCAAGTTTCTGTTCTGAATGGCACTATCTGAGTGTGTCTTTTTTGATGCTTAGGAAGCCTACAGATAGCTGTTTAGGTTTTTAAAGCATTTCCCAGAGTATGTTTTGAAAATGGAATTGTCATTCTAGAAACTTTAGGCTTTGATTAAGATGTCTTAGATAGGTTGAGAAAAATAATTTGATGACTGTAAAATTTAACAAACTTACTGAAATGAACAAAAGTAGGGATACATATTGTAAGATTCATTTTTGCATTATTAGCCTGTAAACTATAAGTATGATTAATGACTATAAGATTTTGATATAACATATTTTGTTTATATGTTGTTAAAAAGAAGGCAATTTTTTTTTTGCTGATTTATGCCATTGGTCATCTAGTTTTAATTTAAAAATATTGGCCAACTACAATGTGATAATTTATAGTTACATAGAAGAATACTATTAAATACCAAGAATACAAAAAGTTATTATACATGTTGGATGATACATATACTTGATGCTTTTTCTGTGGTCACACATGCAGCCATTAGTGCCATTAAAGTCCAAGACATTTCCACTGCTAATATGTCAGAACACCAGTCTCCTTGATTCTGAGCTGCATGAGAAATAGGATCCTTGCAAATTAGCTTGTGGGTAGTTTGGTCATCTTGTGTGGAAAAAAGTCCAGAGGTGATTAAGTGTTTGGCCCAGTTACATAGCTTTAATCAGATGCTGTCTTTTAGGTTCCTAGATACATTTAATGAATACAAGGAGGGGGGAACCCTGGCTTACCTTAACAGTTTTAGTTTTTTCCTTTCTAGTTTTAGTTTCTCAGTTCAAGAGACTACAAGTCCAAAATCAGAGTGTGGCTCTAGAGAGAATTATTTGCCTAGAGTTCCTGCATTTACAAATTTATCTGTGTCAGTTGTTATTTTAAAAAAAACAAAACAAACCAACAACAATCAATCTCAAAATCATTGCTTTGGAGTTGGAACTGACCCATAGTGATTCTTCATTAAGTTTCTGAGGCAATAAATCTGAGATTGCCCATCTTTCTTTCTCCCTTAGAGCTGCTAGCATGTTTGAATCGCCAGAGTAGCACTACCTTTGAATTAGCAGAATAATTCACCTTGACATTAGATAATGTCTTATTTTCTGTCTGTGTTGTGTTTGCTTGTCTCTTGTATCCAAATTTAGTTGTGTGTGCCTTAGGATGAGCTTGTGCATAGACAGAACTATAGTCTTTTTTAAAAAAAAAAATTCTTTTTCATTTGATGTACCATCAAATTGGATCAAACTGGCACAGGAAGAATTTGCCTCTTTCTCCAGTGGAGCATCTGGTGGATTTGAACTGTGCAACTTTGGAATTGCAGTGCAGCTTCTTGACACTAGGCCACCAGAGCTCCAGAACTATAGTCTTTTGCCATCTTTAAGACTTGATATATTTAAATCTATTGTGTGTTTCTAAATGCTGCTCTATACAACTCAACAGTGATGAGGTTTAGGGCCCACCCTCTGTTAGTATGACTTCAACTAACTGCATTTTGGAATTAGTAGATCCACAAGTCTGTGAGGCAAGATTCCCCTAAGTGTTCATTCCTAACAATTGAGTTTCTCTGACTGGTGGTAATGAAAGTTTACCTTGTATGTCATTTCTTTTTGAAAATTTTAGTATGTTAATTAATTGAAAACATGTCTTTCCTTTTCTTTGAAAATTTAAGGATTAGACTTGCTGGCACAGACTCAAAGACCGTATCTTGAACACTTTCAGACAAAGGCAAGAATAAAATAATCTGAAGTGGTTTTACTCTTGGCTCTTCATTGGAGAGTGCAAGATAATTTCAAACTTGTAGAGAAGATAATTGTACAAAGAACACTTTTGTGCTCTTTGCCTAGATTCACGTATTTTCATTTCATTTAATTTGCTTTTCCTTTGTACCTATGTCCTTAAGTGAATATTTCCTAAGAACAGTACATTCTCTTACACAATATAGTTGCAAATAAGATCTTGCTTTAATAACTTAATTTACGAACCATATCCTGTTGTGTTCTTTGTAGTATTTCCTTCTGCTCAAGGTCTTGTCTCGTATCATATAATGAACTTTTGGACAATGTCCTTTATTTCCTTCGTCTAAAACAGTCTGTCAGCCATTGTTTTGTCTGACACTGACAATGTCACCTCCTTTTGTTTAAGAAATGTGCCATGTTCCTGATTTTTTTTTTTGTATATATAATGTTTCTTCATTATTGTATTTGGATTACACATTCTCAGTTGTATCCTCATGAAGACCCATCTAGGAGATGGTACACAGTACTTCCCTACCCCTAATTACTGATTTTAATTTTGATCATCAATCAAGATGTCCAACTTCTTTATACCTTCTCTTTTGAATAAGTATCTTTAGGTTGCTACTTGTCACAAGACAATTGACTTCTGTCCTCATCTAATCAAGATAAGATTTTAAATACATCATGAGAAGCCAAGATCTCAAAGCCCTTTATAAGTACTTAAACACTTTCATAATGCCCCTGAAAAACAGGTCTCCTAATCTTTTTCCTCTGGACACCACTTTCTAGTTTTTTTGGAAATGTTTGTTGAAAAAATAATGAAAAATAGAGCAAAGGCTTTTACCTCCTGTGTTACAAATTGTGCTCCCTAGAGAAGCAAAACCAATGAATTACACAGATTTAAAAGAAATGGCCCACACCACAAAAAGATAAAGCAAAATGACCCAGTTAAAAATTGGGCACAGGATATGAACAGACACTTCACCAAAGAAGACATTCAGATAAGAGATGCAAATCAAAACAACTATGATATCTCATCCCAGTAAGAATAGCTAAATTTAACACCAAACATCAAATGCTGGTGAGGTTGTGGAGAAACTGGAATCCTTATTGACTGTTGGAGGGAGTGTAAAATGGTGCAACCACTGTGGCGCTTTGTCAAAAAGTTGCAAATAGAAATACCATTTGACCAAGCAATTCCACTACTGGGAATTTACCCTAAAGAAACCATAACTGCCACCCAAGCAGATATATGCACACCCATGTTTATTGCAGCTTTGTTTGCAATAACAAAGAGCTGGAAACAACCCAAATGCCCATCAACAAAAGAATGGATAGAGAAGCTCTGGTGTATTCACACAATGGAATACCATGCTGCATTGAAAAACAAGGAATTCATGAAATACGCAAAATGGATGACCCCGGAGGACATTATGCTGAGTGAAATATCTCCATCACAAAAGGGCAAATATTGCATAGGGCCACTATTATAAAATGGGACTGACCTCAGGGTTCATGGAAGACATAAAAGGAGGGGAGGAAAGATGTATATTGCATTGAAACAGATGGATAGAACTGTTTAAAAGGGAATGGGTATTACTGTCATTTCAGAAGTCCAGAGTGCAGGCTGCATAGTGGAGTGGACTTGGGGAGAAGGGATTGTGTAACAATGAGAGAGTTTCTCTTTTCAAGGAGAAGAGTGAAGTTGGGGTCGGTAGGAAAGAAAGTGCAACAATGAATAACTGGAAACACTAAGTCTCTGTAAACGTTCATTAAAATTAATGAAAAAAACCTTTTAACGCCCCCCCCCCAAAAAAAAAACCCCACACAAAGAAATGGCCCACATGCTTGTAGAGTCTGCTAAGTCCCAGATCTGTGAATCATACCTCTGGACAAAGGCTTTTAACTCAAGTAACTGAAGAATTCAAGGTTGGCAGTCAAGGTTAAGTCTAAGAATGGGAAATTACAAGGCAGTGCAGAGTCCAGATCAAGCAAAAGGAAGAAAACTTCCCCAGATGTCTATATATATATATTTGATGTTGTTCACATCCTAATAGCTCCCTTTCAACTGATTGGCTGCTCATAGCAGATCTCATGTGAGAGGCTGCATGTGATTTCATCAAGGAAATGATTGCATCAGATTTTATCATAATGTCAGAACAGAGAATGTAAATAGCCAAATTGACAGACATCTTAAACATCTCACCATTACCATAATAAAAATGTTACATAATTCCCCCTCTCCTCCTCTAGCAGGCTTTTACTGGTTGTGTTAGGTACTATGGAGTCAGAACTGACTCATAATGAACCCTCCAGTGGGTTTTCAAGGGGCAGTAAATTGCACGGGAGTTGATTACCCATTTATCTTCTGCAAAGCAGCTGGTAGATTCAAATTGTGTTCCTTTGGGTTGCCAGCACAAAGGAGGAAGAAAAAGAATGTAGAAGAGTTAAAGGCACTACTTATTGCCCACTCACCCAAAAATGACTGGACAGCACATCAGCAGAGAACTACCAGAAGTCCAGGCTGGGTTTAGAAGGGGTTGTGGTACTAGAGATACTGTAGCTGAGGTTAGGTGGATCTTGGCTGAAAGCAGGGAATACCAGAGGAATGTCTATCTGTGTTTCATTGACTATGCAAAGGCATTTGACTGTGTAGATCATAACAAACT
>NW_006399767.1:27024901-27033343 GCF_000299155.1 Elephantulus edwardii | reverse complement strand
GAAGGCCCTCTATGAGGTGGATTGATTCAGTGACTGGGATAATTGGGATGGAAGTGTCAGAGACAGTGCGATTGGCACAGGTCAGAGCGGAGTTTAGGGCTGTTGTACATAGGGTCGCTATGAGTCGCAAGTGACTCGACGGCACATAACAACAACAACAACAACACCCAAAAACTTAGTACTGTCAAGCTAATTATAACTTCTAGGAACTCTAAGACTAGTCTGAAAGATAGAACTGTCGTGTGGGGTTTCCACGGCTGTAAATCTAAGGGAGATTACTGCCATATCTGTGAACCGTTGGTGAGTTTGGACCACCAACCTTAGGGTTAGCAGCTGACCACTTAAAATTGTACCATTGTTGCTATGTGCCACTGAGTTGACTCTGACTCATAGCATCCCTAAAAACAGTAGCTCTGAACCCTACTCTGTTCTGATCCATCATCACTGTCTCTGACACAGCTGCCCCCATTATCCTTGTAACTTTGTCACTTCATCTCATCCAGGGTCATCTCCTGCATTGACTCTCCACCCTTCTAAGTATGATGGCAACATGTCCAAAGTATGTCAGATGGAGTTTCAAAATCCTTGCCTCCAAAGAGCAACCTGACATCAAACTCCAGGACAGACCTGTTGGCACTCCATGGTATGTTCAAATTCTTCTGAAGCACCACATCTGAAAAAGTGTCAGTTCTTCTGTCATCCTTAGTCATTGTCCAGCTCCCTGATGCATGTTGTTGTTGTTGTTATGTGCCATCGAGTCGCTTGCAACTCATACCAACCCTATGCACAACAGCCCTAAACTCTGCTCTGTCCTGTGCCAATGGCATCGTCTCCGATACACCCATCCCGATTACCCCAGTCACTGAATCAATCCACCTCATAGAGGGCCTTGCTCTCCTGCACTGTCCCTCCACCCTACCAAGCATGATGTCTCTCTCCAAGGACCAGTCTCTCATTAGAGCATGTCCAAAGTATGTTAGACGGAGCCTCAGAATCCTTGCCTCCAGGGAGCCACCCGGTTTAACCCTTTCCAGGATCAATCTGTTTTCCTAGCAGTCCATGGTACCCTCGATACTCTTCTCCAGCACCACAGCTCAAAGGCATCAATTCTCCTTCTATCCTCCTTAGTCATAGTCCAACTCTCTGATGCATAACAAGTCATTGCAAAGACTATGGCCTGTATCAGACGCACCTTAGTCTCCATAGAGACACCATTGCTCTTTAGTACTTTAGAGAGATCCCTAACAGCAGACTTTCCCATAGCAATATGTCTTTTAATTTCCTGGCTACTGGTGCAGAGAGTGTTGATTGTGGAGCCAAGCAAACTAAAGCTGTGTATAATCTCAATCTCTTCACCATCCATCCTGATGCTGCCAATTGGCCCAGTGGTGAGAATCTTTGTCTTCTTGACATTGAGCCTCAATCCATATTGGAGGCTGCAGTCCTTGACCCTCTGCAGTCATTAAGAAAATCATGGCCTGGATCAGGTGCACCTTAGTCTCCAGACTGACATGATTGCTCTTCAACACTCTGGAGAGGTCCCTGACAGCAGACTTTCCAATTCAACCTATCTTTTTATTTCCTTACTGGTGGTGCCAAGAATTATTGATTGTGGATCCAAGCAAGATGAAATTGTAAACAATCTCAATCTCTTTTACATCAGTCATGATGCTGCCCGTTAGCCTGGTGGTTAGAATCTTTGTTTTCTTGATGTTGTTGTGTTGGCACCCAAGGATAGTGTAAGCAAAATAACTGAAGTGTAGGTCCCTAATGATCAAAGAGCTGTCATTGGACTGACTACCACAGACTTCTTTCATAGGAGAGAGAAAGGATTTTTTAAAGTTACTGTCATTTGCCTTTTCTGGTGTATGCACTTGAGCTGGTAAAATAAGAGATGGCCATGGAGAGTGATACTGATGTACTGTTAGGAAAATTTACCTCCTAACAAAATTTGCCTTATGGGTTTGCCACTCTAAACTGCACTGATTCTAGATGTTGTTCTAAGTAGTGGGGACATAATAATTTAAAAAATCCTTTCTCTCATGGAGCTTGTTCTAAAGGGGGAACTAGACAATAAAATAGTACTGACATACAACGAAGCTCACTATCAACAGTTAAAACCAGAACAGACCATCAGTTACTCATGTGCAAGTTCAAATTGAGGCTGAAGAAAATTAAAATTAATCAAAATATGATCTTGATTCTATCCCACCTGAATTTTAAAATCATCTTAAGAACAGATAAAAGTACTGAAGTAAAAAGAAGACTTCTGCTGAATAGATTTCAAAAGGCAGCTCAAGAAGACAGGGCAAAGTATTAAAATGTAATGTCAGAGAGCTGGAATTGGAGAAAAAAATAGAAGAACATGCTTGATATTTTGCAGTCTGAAAGAACTGAAAAATTCAAGCCTCAAGTTATAATACTGAAAGTCACAATGGGCAAAATATTGAATGATCTGGGAAGCATCAAAAGAAGATGGCGAAAATATATAGAATCACTGTACCAAAAAGAATTGATTGAAATATTTCAGGCTGTAACACATTATCAAGAACTAATGATTATGAAGGAAGAAATTCAAGCTGCACTGAGGCCATTGGCTAAAAATAAGGCCCCAGGAATTGATGGGATACCAATTGACACGGTTCAGCTAACAGGTGCAGCCTTGGATGTGCTAAACAGTCTATACCAGGAAATTTAGAGGACACATGCCTGGCTGACTGACTGGAAGAGATCTATATTCAAATTCCCAAGATAGGTGAGCCAGCAGAATGTGCAAATTATGGAATAACATTACTATTATCATATGCAAGCAAAATATTGCTGAATGTTGTTGTTTGTTGTTATGTGCTGTTGAGTCACCTGCAACTCATAGAGACCCTATATACAACAGCCCTACAACCTACTCTATCCCTTGACAATCTTACTGTCTCTGACACACCTATCCCTATTACCCCAGACACTGAATAAATCTACCTTGAGGGTCTTCCTGTCCTGCGCTGTCTCTTCACCCTCCCAAGCATGATGTCCCTCTCATGAACTTTTTTGTTCTCCTAGCAGTCCATGGTATATTCAAAACTCTTCTCCAGCATCACAGCTCAAAGGCATCAACTCTCCTATCATCCCTCATCATTGTCCAGCTCTCTGATGCATAACAAGTAACTGCAAAGACCATGGCCTGTATCAGGTGCACCTTAGTCTCCACACTGACGTTGTTGTTCTTCAGTACTGTGGAGAGGTCCCTACCAGCAGCTTTTCCCAATGCAATTTATTTTTTAGTTTTCTGGCTGCTGGTACCAAGAGTGTTGATTGTAGAGCCAAGCAAATTGAAGTTGTCAACCATCTCAGTCTCTTCATCATTTATCATGATGCTGCCAGTCGGCTCAGTGGTGAGAATCTTTGTTTTCTTGATGTTGAGCTTCAATCCTTATTGAAGGCTGCAGTCCTTGACCTTCTGCAGCAAGGTCCTCCTCAAGTTTCAGCAAGCAGGGTTGTGTCATCTGTATAACACAGATTGTTGAAGAGTCTACCTTCTATCATGATGCCATACTTCTCCTCATAGAGGGGTTGTTCTGCATATAGATTGAAAAAATATTGAGATAGAATACATCGTTGTTGCACACCTTTCCCAATTTTGAACCATCCAGTGTCTCCCTGCTCTGTTCTGATGACTGCCTCCTGGTCCAAGTATAGGTTTCACATAAGCACAAATAAGTGTTCTAGAATTCCCATTCTTCTCAGAGTCAGCCACAGTTTGTTGTGATCCACACAGTCAAATGCCTTTGCATAGTCAATGAAACACAGACACACCTCTGGTACTGCTTTCAGCCAAGATCCATCTGACATTAGCTATAATATGCCATGTGCCAGGGCCTCTTCTAAAGACTGCACTTCAGCCCATTCTCTGTTGATGTGCTGTTCCAGTCATTTTCAGATTTTCAGCAAAATCTTGCTTGCATGTGATATCAATGATACTGTTCAATAATTTCCACACTTGTTAGATAACCTTTCTTTGGAATGGAAACAAATATCTTCCAGTCAGTTGGCCAGGTGGCTGTCCTCCAGATTTCTTGGCACAGTTTGGTCGGTATGCCATCAATTCCTGGGGCCTTGCTTTTTGCCAATTCTTTCAGAGCAACTTGACCTCTTCCTTTATGACCACAGGCTCTTGTTCATACATTGTTTCATGAAATTCTTCTGTATCCACCAATTCTTTTTGATACAATGACTCTGTATACTCTCTCCATCCTCTTTTAATGCTTCCTGGGTCATTTAATATTCTGCCTAAATCATCATTAAGTATTGCAACTCGAGGTCTGAATTTATTCTTCAGTTCCTTCAGCTTAAGGAATGCTGAGTGAGTTTGACCCTTTTGATTTTCTGACTCAAGCTCCTTGCACATTTCATTGTAATACTTTGTCTTCCCGTGCTGCCCTCTGGAATCTTCTGCTCAACTCCTTAATATCTTGATTTTTCCCCCTTACTTTGTCTTCTCGGTGCTCCAGTGCAATATTTAGTGTCTTCTGACATCCATCTTGGTCTTTTCTTCCCCCTCTCTCTTTGTAATGACCTTTTGCATTCTTTCTGCATGATATTCTTGATATCTTCCCACAGCTAATCCGGTCTTTGCTCATTAATGCCCAAGGCCTCAAATCTGTTCTTGAGATGCTTTCGAAATTCAGGTGGGATAGACTGAAGGTCAAATTTTGGTTCCTGTGGACTTGATTTAATTTTCCTCATCTTCATTCAAAAACAGCTAGAACAAGGCAGATATGGGTTGGAGAGGGAATGGGGAATAGGTGGATAGATAATGAACACTGAATTGGAACAGATGAGGGGAAGAACTGTTTGAAAGGAATGTATGATTATACATTATTTGTGCTAGAACAGTTTGGAATAAGGGAGGTAATGTAGGGGAAAAGGAGGAAATGTTCAATAATGAATAATTTTGTTTAAATGAGGGGGGGGAAAAAGAAGCTGTTATCCAAACAGAACAAGGGAATACACAATGGATTAAAATCAGGGAAGACGTGCATAAAAAAAAAAAGGGGGAAACCCACACTCCACATAAGAAAGACGTGTGGGCAATCTTCAGATGTCATTTACAGCCTCTGAAAAACCACTGGAGGGCCAGTGATGAGCCGATTCCAACTCATTGACAACTGAAGAGGTCATCCAAGGGATTTTTATGTAGGCTTTGACAAATTCTCCTCCATCAACTAGTAACCAGAAATCCACAAGGAAGTCCCTCTTGGAGAAATAAAACAGGAAAGAAAAAATTAGAGGACACAGTCCATAGGATCTACAGACTTTGTGTTCAGATGATCGGCTCAGTGTGTGTGGTTTGAACGAGCTGAGCAGAGGCTGAGAACTGAAGGACACCTTTCCTCAAATCCCACACAGACCAGAAGACCAAGCCCTTTTGGAACTTTCTTAAAGCAGATATTCTCCCAGTCAGAATATTCTTTCTTAGGCAGCCCTGATGCCTGTTTTGTCATTCAGCTGGCAGCGACCTGCAGAAGCCATCCTGGTGAAGAATCAGAAACCCCAGGAGAACCAGACAACCCACAGCCATCAAGGGTCAGAGCAGCCCCACACCCCTTTAAATCCCACCAACACCAGAGTGGGGAAGCAGATTTGTTCCAATTACCCAGTTTGGCGGAGGAAGCCAGGCTTTTGAAACCCGATCAGTTTCTTTCCTCTAAGCCCAATGACATAGGAAGAATTTTCATTTCTCTCAGTTGCATGAATGATTTTTCTCCCTACCACAACAGCATATAATTTTGTTTCCCAGGAGGCCTTCAGGTCCAAAATATTCTAAAGCTGTTTTTTACTTGAAGTGTTATAAGTAAGTAACAAAACAACAAGGAAAGAAGAAAGAGAAAACTCATGGAGCCAAATTCATCTATTCACAGTATCCATTCTTTCTCTTATAATGTTTTGTTTGGTGCTTGACATTTGAATTATTTCATATATATATATATGTGAGATAGATAAGTACATAGATCTGGCTTTAATTTCTGTATTTATTGTACCTAAGGCTTGCTATATAGCAGATTTTTATGAAATTAACATGGGAAAAAAGTGAGGAAAAAACCCTAAAACAACAACAGCTAGAACAATATATATAAAATTACCAGAAATACAGGCTAGGTTTTAAAGAGACTGCAGCACTAGGGATATTGTTGATGTCAGATGAATCTTGGCTGAAAGCAAAGAATACCAGAAGAGTGTATATCTGTGCCTTATTTACTATAAAAAGGCATTTGACTGTGTGGATCATAACAAATTATGGCTAACATTGACAAGAATGAGAGTCCCAGTGCACTTAATTGTGCTCATGCAAAACTTAATCCTCGACCAAAGAGTCTGTTATGCAAACAGAGCAAGGGAATACTACATGATTTAAAATTAAGAACGGTGTGCATCAGGATTGTATCCTTTGTCTGCACTTAATCAGTCTTTATGCTAAGCAAATTATTCGAGAATCAGGACTCTAAGAAGAAGAGTGTGGCATCAGAGTTAGAGGAAGACTAACTTATGAAGATGACACAACCTTGGTTGCTGAAATTGAGGAGAACTTGAAATACTTGTTGCAAAAGATCAAAGACTAGAGCCTTCAATGTGGATTACACTTCAACATCAAGAAAGCAAAAATTCTCACCACTGACAACCAACATCTCTATAGATAGAGAAAAGATTGAAACAAAGACTTCATCTTACTTGGATCCATAATTATTAGACTTGGTACCAGCAGTCAGGAGATGTATTGCACTGGAAAAATCTGCAGTCAGGTAGTGCTCCAAATTTATTGAAGAACAACGATACCAGTTCAACACTAAGGTGCACCTGACTTAGGCCATGATCTTTTCAGTCACTTATTATGCATCTGAGAGCTGGGCAACGATAGAACTGATGCCTTTGAGCTGTGATGTTGGAGGAGTACTGAATATTCCATGGACTTCCAAAAGAACAACAAACATGTCTGGGAGAAAGTGCAATCAAAGTGCTTGTTGGAGGCAAAGATGACAAGGCTTCATCTCACATACTTTGGGCATCTTGCTAGGAAAAGCTGTTCCTTAGGGACATATATAGAGAATGCAGTTTGATTGATACATCACATCTTACAGGAAGATCAACTCACAATGAATCAAAGCCTGAACTGTGAGAGCTAAAACTATGAAACTCTTAGAAGAAAATATGTCTAGTACAGACCCTAGAAAAATTAGAATGTAGATTGTTCACAGCTTTAGGCTGCTTGGCTCCACAGTCAACACTCTTGGCACCAGCAGCCAGGAAATTAAAAGACGTATTGCGGTGGGAAAGTATGCTGTTAGGGACCTCTCTAAAGCACTGAAGAGCAATGGTGTGTCTCTGGAGACTAAGGTGAGTCTGCTAAAGGCCATGGTCTTTGCATTCACTTGTTATGCATCAGATAGGCTGGACAATAACCAGGGAGGATAGAAGGAGAATTGATGCCTTTGAGCTTTGGTGTTGGAGAAGAGTGTTGAGGGTACCATGGACTGCTAGGAAAATAAACAGATTCATCCTGGAGAGGGTTAAACTGGGCTGCTCCTTCGAGGCAAGGATTCTGAGGTATCATCTGACTTATTTTGGTCATGTTGTAAGGAGAGACTGCTTCTTGGAGGACATCATGCTTGGGAAGGTGGAGGGCAGGCGCAGGAGGTGAAGGCCCTCTGGGAGGTGGATTGATTCGGTGACTGGGGCAATTAGGATGAGTGTGTCGCAGAGAATGAGATTGGCACAGGACAGAGCAGAGTTTAGAGCTGTTGTACATAGGGTCGCTATGAGTCGCAAGCAACTCGACAGCACATAACAACAACAACATACCCACAGAAACTTCTATATTATTATTCATAGTAGCAGAAGAGTCAAAAGGTGAATCAATTGAATGTCCATTGATTTGATGAGTGGATATAAATAATATCCAGTATATACATATAATTGACCATTAGGGTCAGGGTTAGTGGCAATAATTACATACTTTGTTAATATGCTAAAAACTATTGTAGGCTTTAGGAGAGTAGTATTTGGCTTTGTTAATTATATCTCAATTTTTAAAAAGTTGTATACAAAACTAGGGATGTCTGGTAGCTAAGTGGTAAAGAGCTGCAGTGCCAACCCAAAGCTTTGTGCTTCGAATCCATCAGATGCTCTGAGGGAGAAAGATAGGCAGTGGCATCCTGTACGACTTACTGCCACTGGATGGTAAGCTATGGTTGGTTCTTATGATGGCATATAACAACAATCTATACAAAAATTCTAGAAGATGTTTACTAAGTTTTAGGAAGTCAGGAGGAGAAAAACAGTCAGGAGATGAAAAATATCAAAGAAAATAAAAATAAATTGGCAAACTAAATTCTAGAATCATTGAAATAATTTTGTTGTTGTTATGTGCCGTCGAGTCGCTTACGACTCATAGCG
>NW_006399767.1:26984356-27023936 GCF_000299155.1 Elephantulus edwardii | reverse complement strand
TGTTATGGTCTACACAGTCAAATGCCTTTGCATAGTCAATGAAACACAGATAGACATTCCTCTGGTATTCCCTGCTTTCAGCCAAGATCCATCTACACTAAATATAAATGGCCTAACTATGTAACTTTAAAGAAAGGCTGAGTGAACTAAAAACAAACACAAGACAAATCTCAAAATATGAACCTCACAGAATATGAAACACTGTAAGAAACACTTCAAACAACTATATAGGAAAGATTACATCACATATTTGGAAAATAAACAGCACATTTTTAAATAATTCCTCACTTAAGTGATTTCATCTCCTTGTAAAAAAATCAGTTGCCATAGGTAGATGAGCTGATTTTTTTAGTTCTCAATTCTATTACATTGATCTATGTGTCTGTCATTGTACCAGTACCACACTGTTTTTACCACCACAGCTGTATAGTAGGATTTGAAAAACAGGGAGTGAGATATCTCTTACCAAGTTTATCTTTTTACTTATTCAGGGTCCATTTCCATTCCAAATAAAATTGGAAATTGTCTTTTTCATTTTGTTGAAGAATGGAATTGGTATCTGCATTGGGATTGCTTTAAACTTGTAGATTGCCTATGGTAGAATTGTCATTTTCACTATATTGAGTCTTCTATGCACGAGCATGGTATATTCTTCCATTTCTGCAGGTCTCTTTTTGTTTTTTGTAGTGATGTTTTGTAATTTTCTCTGTACTGTTCTTTTGTGTATGTTATGTTTTCTCTGAAGTGTTTGATTTTGTGATTGGCTATAGTGATGGGTATCTTTTTACTTAGATCCATTTCTGTATTCTCTTTGTTACTAGAGAAATCCAGTTGATTTTTGTATGTTGATGTTGCATCCTGCCATTTTGCTAAATTGGTCTATTATTAGTCCAGTAGTTTTGTCATTGAATCTTTAGGGTTTTCTAAGTATACTATCATGTTATCTACATATAGAGATAATTTTACCTCTTCTTTACCCATTTGGATGCCTCTTCCTTCTCTTGATTTATAGCTCTTGATAAGACTTCCAATACAGTATTGAATAGGAGAGGTGATAATGGGCATTCTTGCCTAGTCCCTGTTCTCAAAGGAAATGCCTTTAATCTCCCTTCATTGAGAATGATGTTGGCGCTTGGTTTTGCAAGGCCCCAGGAATAGATGGTATACTAACTGACATATTTCAGCTAACAGATGTTGCCCTGGGCATGCTCACCAAGTTGTGCCAAGAAATCTGGAAAACCGCCACTTGGCCAACTGACTGGAAGAGATCTTTATTTGTTCCCATTGCAAAAAAGGGTGACCCAATAGATTGTGGAAACTATAGAACAGTATTATTGATTTCACATGCAAGCAAGAGTCTACTGAAGGTTATCCAAAAACAACTGGAACAGCACATCAGCAGAGAACTGCCAGAAGTCCAGGCTGGGTTTAGAAGGGGTCGTGGTACTAGGGATATTGTAGCTGATGTTAGACAGATCTTAAATGAAAACAGGGAATACCAGAAGAATGTATATCTGTGTTTCTTTGATTATGCAAAGGTGTTTGACTGTGTGGATCATAACAAACTGTGGCTGACTCTGAGAAGAATTGGAATCCCAGAACACTTGATCGTGCTAATATGAAACCTATACTTGGACCAAGAGGCAGTCATCAGAGGAGAGCCGGGAAATACTGCATGGTTCAAAATTGGGAAAGGTGTACGCCAGGGATGTGTCCTATCTCCATACCTTTTCAACCTGTATGCAGAACAGATTATCCGAGAGGCTGGGCTCTATAAGGAGAAGTGTGGCGTAAGGATTGGTGAAAGATCTATTAACAATCTGCATTATGCAGATGATACAACCCTGCTTGCTGAAACTGAGGAGGACCTGATGCACTTGCTGCATATGGTCAAGGACTGCAGCCTTTAGTATGGATTGAGCCTCAATGTCAAGAAGACAAAAATTCTCACCACTGGACCAATTGGCAGCATCAGGATGGATGGTGAAGAGATTGAGATTGTTCACAACTTTAGTTTGCTTGGCTCCGTGGTCAACACTCTTGGCACCAGCAGCCAGGAAATAAAAAAAAACATATTGTGATGGGAAAGTCTTCTGTTAGGGACCTCTCCAGGGTACTGAAGAGCAATGGTGTCTCTCTGGAGACTAAGGTGCGTCTGATACAGGCTATGGTCTTTGCAATCACTTTTTATGCGTCAGAGAGTTGGACAATGACTAGGGAGGATAGAAGGAGAATTGATGCCTTTGAGCTGTGGTGCTGGAGAAGAGTATTGAATATACCATGGACTGCCAAGAAAAGAAACAGATTCATCCTGGAGAGGGTTAAACCAGGCTGCTCCTTGGAGGCAGGGATTCTGGGGCTTCGTCTGGCATACATTGGACATGTTGTAAGGAGAGACAGGTCCTTGGGAGGGTGGAGGGACAGCGCAGGAGGGGAAGACCCTCTATGAGCTGGATTGATTCAGTGAGTGGGGTAATAGAGATGGGTGTGTCAGAGGCAGTGCGATTGGCACAGGATAGAGCAGGGTTTAGGGCTGTTGTACATAGGGTCGCTATGAGTCGTAAGCGACTCGACGGCATATAACAACAACTTTTCACTATGTGGAGGAAATTCCCCTCTATTCCTATTTTGTTGAGTGCTTTAATCAGAAAAGGATGTTGGATTTTGAAGAAGTCAAAGGCCTGTTCTGCATCAATTGATAGGATTATGTGGTTCTTGTTCATTGCTATGTTAATATAATAAATTACATTGATCATTTTTCTTATGTTGAACCATTCTTGCACACCTGTTATGAATCCCACTTGGTCGTGGTAAATAATTTTTTTTTTATGTACTGTTGGATTCCATTGGTCAAGATTTTATTGAGGATTTTTGCATCTATGTTCATGAGAGATTTTGGCCTATATTTTTCTATTTTGGTGATTTCTTTACCTGACTTTGCTTTCAAGGATATTTTTGATTCATAGAATGAGTCTTGGAGAATTCCACCCTTTTCTACTTTCTGAAATATTTTGTGTAGAATTGGTGACAGTTCTTCTCTAAATGTTTGATAAAATTCACTGGTAAAACCATCTGTACCAGGGCTTTGTTGTTGTTATAAATTATTTTATTACCTGTTCAATTTCTTCTTTTGTAATGGGTCTGTTCAGGTGTTCTAGTTCACTCTGTGTCAGTTCGGGTAGTTGTGAGTTTCTAAGCATTTGTTTTCTCTAGATTTTCATATTTGTTTGAGTACAGTTTTTCCATAATATTTCATTGTTAACATTTTAATTTTAGTTGGTTCTGTTGTGACATTGCCCCCATTTATTCTTATTCAGGTTATTTGTGTCTCTTTTTTTTTCTTTTCCTCTGTTAGTTTTGCTAGTTATTTTTCGATTTTATGGATCTTTTCAAAGAATCAAATCCTTGTCTTGTTGATGGTTTCATTTGTCTATTTCATCCCTAATTTTTATAATTTTTTTTTTAGAATTTACCAAGTTTTTTTCTGTTCTTTTTCAACTTGTTGGAGATGTTGTGTTGCTCATTTCCATTTCAGAGACATCTTTGTGTATCATAACAAAATGTACAAAGGCAGGCGTCAGAAAATCAAAGGGAAGAACTCGTTCAGTATTTCTCAAACTAAAGGAACTGAAGAACAAAGCAAGCTTCAAGTTGCAATACTTAAAGATGCTATGAGGAAAATATTGAATGATCCAAGAGCATCAAAAGAAAGTGGAGGAAATACAGGAATCACTGCACCAAAAAGAATTGTCTGATACAGAATCATTTCAGAAAGTAACATATGATCAAGAACCAATGGTATTAAAGGGAAGTTCAAACTGCTCTGAAGGAATTGGCAAAAAATAAGGGCCCAGGAATTAATGGAATTGACATATTTGAATAAACAGATGAAGCCTTGGATGTACTTACTAAGAAATCTGGAGGACAAGCTACCTGGCCAACTGACTGGAAGAGGTGTTCCACTAAAAAAAAAAAAAATGATCGAACTGAATGTATAAATTTGTAAACAATCTCACTAATATCACATGCAAGCAAAATATTACTGAAGATTATAAAAAAACAACTAGAACAGTACGTTGACAGAAAACTGCCAGAAATATAAGCTGAGTTTAGAAGAGGCCAAGGAACTAGGGATATTACTGCTGATGTCAGTTGCATCTTGCCTGAAAGCAGAGAGTACCAGAAGGACATCTAATTGTGTTTAATGAACTGCAGAATGTAACAAATTGAGATTAACATTGAGAAGAATGGGAATCTTAGAACATTTGATTGTGCTCATGCAGAGCCTATACCTAGAAGAAGCTATTGTGTGTACAGACCAAGGCAATACTGCATGGTTCAAAAATTAAGAAAGGGGTGTATCAGATCATACCTTTTCCATTTATATGCTGATCAGGTAATTTAGGAGGCTGGACTTTATAAAGAATGTGACATCAGGATTGGAGGAAGACTCATCAACAACCAGTGTTACACAGATGACACAACCTTTCTTGTTGAAACTAAGAAGTGTTTGCTGCAGAAGATCAATGACTGCAGTCTTCAATAAGGATTGCAACTAAACATCAAGAAAACAAAAATTCTTATCATTGGACCAATAGGCAGCATCATGATAGATGGAAAAAAGATTAAAGTTAATGATTTCATGTTGCTTGGATCTGTAATCAACATACTTAGTACCAGCAATCAGGAAATCGAAAGACAAGTTGCATGGGAAAATGTGCTTTCAAGGACCTCTCCAGAGTGCTAAAGAGCAACATTGTTAATCTAGAGACTAAGGTGCACCTGTTGTTGGTTGAAGGAAAAGACAGAGATGAGGACACACAGGAATGGGAATCAGGTCAGAAAGTGTGAAGTCAGGGAGCTAACAGCTGGGAGAACTGCAGCCCCTATGTTACACCTTTCTGGGTTTTTATTGAGAATCATCAGGAAGGTAAACAAATACAAACTAAAAATTATGTAGAGTCTTAAGGAATGCCTTAGAGCCACAGGGTGAATTCTAGCTTGTATTACATCTCCCTCATATCCTTAGGTACCATTTGGTTTATTATTAATATTAAATTTGATATTTGACTTCCCACACCAGGCCACGGTCTTTTGAATTGCTTCCTATGCATCTGAGAGCTGGTCAATGAATAAGGATGACAGAAGAATAATAAATGCCTTTGAGTTGTGGTGCTGAAGAGTACTGAACATACCATGGACAGTCAAGAGAACAAACAGGTTGTTCTGGAGAGTGTGAAACCAGGTTGTTCCTTGGAGGCAAAGATTTTGAAGCTTCATCTCACATACTTTGGGTATGTTGCCAGGAGAGACAAGTTCTTCAAGGACATCACACTTTGAAGGGTAGAGGGTGAGCAAGGAACAGGAAGATCTGGATGAGATGGATTGACACAGTGACTGGCAATGGAGTCCAGTATATCAGAGATGAGGTTGGCTTAGGATAGGGCAAGGTTCAGAGCCAATATTCATAGGACAGCTATGTGTCGTAATGGACTCTATAGCACATTATAACAAGTCTTTAGATATCTTCACTGTTGCTTCTATTGATGCTGTGGATCTAAATAAAATGAAATCCTTGATGACTTCATTATTTTCTTCACTTATAATGTTGGTTTATTGGTTCAGTTATAAGAATTTTTGTTTTCTTTATGTTGATGTGGGTTTCATATTGAAAGCTTTCCTTTGATTTCCTTCAGTAAGTCCCTCAAATCTTACTTACTTTGATCAAGCAAAGTTGTGTCATCTATACAGGGTAGATTGATGAGTTTTCCTCCAATCTTAATGCCACATTCTTCTTTATGTAGTCCCACTTCTTATTTAATCATGCAGTGTCACATTATTTTGTTCAAATGACTGCTTTTTAGTTCATATTAAAGTTCTACATGACCACAGGTAAGTGTTTTGGGTTTCTCATCCTTCTCAATTTTACCTATTATTTATTATGATTCATACAGCCAAATGCCTTTGCATGGCCAATAATACACAAGTTAATATCTTTCTTGTATTCTCTGCTTTCAGCTAAGCTCTATCTAACATCAGCAATGATGTCCCTCATTCCATGGTCTCTTCTGAATCCAGCTTGAATTTTTGGCAATTCCCTGTTGATGTTAGTTACATAACTGTACTTCTTCATGATAGGGCCTACCTCTTTTTCATTATTTGTTGTGCATCAGTCCTATGTCAGCCATTAAACTGAAGCGTGAAAGGCAGTCTCAAGGACCTCATGAAAGCCCATAAAAGAGAAACACACTTTTAATTCTCTTCAAGATTTTACATGTGTTCATGAAATTAATGAAATTGTTGGATGTTATGTGCAAGTTGCCTGAGACTCATAGTGACCCTATATACAATATCCCTAAACCCTGCTCTATCCTGTGCCAATCTCACTGTCTCTGATACCCCTACCCTTATTACCCCAGTCACTGAATCAATCCCCCTCAGAGAGTCTTCCCTTCCTGTGCTGTCCCCCTACCCTCCCAAGCTTGAGGTCCCTCTCCAAGGACTGGTCCTTACTTGCAACATGTCCAAAGTATGTCAGAGGAAGCTTCAGAATCTTTGCCTCCAAGGAGCAGCCTGGCTTCACCTTCTCCAGGACAAACCTATTTGTTCCCTTAGCAGTCCATGGTACATTCAATACTCTTCAGCACCACAGCTCAAAGGTATCAACTCTCCTATCATTCCTAGTCATTGTCCAGCTCTCTGATGCATATCAAGTGATTGCAAAGACCATGGCCTGTATCAGGCACACCTTACTCTCCAGACTAACATCTTTGCTCTTCAGTACTTTGGAGAGCTCTCTGACAACAGACTTTGCTAATGCAATTTGTCTCTTAAAAAAGTTCCTGGCTGTTGGTGCCAAAGTGTTGATTGTGGAGCCAAGCACACTAAAGCTTTAACAATCTAAATCTCTTCACCATCTATAATTTCCATATTTGCTGGATTTTTTTTTTTAAATAAGCACGGGGTTACACTTACTCATATAAACCAAATAGAGTGGAAATAGTAGTGACTTAGAGTCAGGATGCTTGAATTCCATTTCTGAATTTCACTAAGGAATTTTGACTTGAGGAAGAAAGTCAAGAATGTCACAGTTGTCCCCAGGACTGATCTCTCATTCCTTGAGAAACCTGATGATATCCATGGAGGCCAGATCAGGGAATCAGACCAGACAAAGGATTCTGATAAGGCTCTGGGACCAATCACAAAAGCCCAAACCCAAGCTAATTAACAGCCCCAAATTCTGAGCAAAATACCATCTTCCCTAGTACCCTCTTGAAACCCTATAAATAGAGGCTGCCCTAGACCACCCATGCACCATTTTGACCTCCACTCCTGGTCACTTGGTGTTCCTCTCAGACCACGCAATAAAGGCCTGTTCATTTCTTGGGACCAGTTTCTTTTTCTCTCACCCTGACTCTTTTTCTAACAGTGACCTTGGGACAAAATCTCACTGATTTGCCTGGGTCTCAATTTCCTTATTTGTAAATGAAGAAGTTGATCTCTGAGGTTTTTGGCATTGAAACAATTTCGTCTCATTTTCTTCTCTCTTCCCCCTACTGGGGGCAGGGAGCACCTCTGCAGGGCGGTCACTTCTTATAAAGTAAAATCTTGTCCACTGGTTTACAGGCTAAAGGCTTTTAGGGGCCATTAGCACACCAGTTTAGTACAGGACTTCAGTGGTTTCTGTGTGTCTCTTTAAAAAAAAATTTTTTTTTTTTTTTTTTGCTTCTTTATATGTGTCTCTTCCATGGGCTTGTGAAGTCCTTAAGACTACTTTACACTTTGCAGCTTGATGCCTGGCAGAGAGTTGATGCTTAGCAAATAATTAATGGACATAAAATAACTAAAAGGATACGTGGATGAACCCCATCATCCAGCAGCTGCGCAGTTACCTAGCGAATTTTAGTAAACATTTGCTAAACGTTGCCCTTCCCGATGCTTCAGGGAAAGTGCCAGAGCGTTATCTTTAGTCTCACAGTTTCAGAGGCTCTTGGTGCCCGCAGGGACAGATGGGAGGGCCAAGGCGGCCGCAAGAGCCAGCCCTCCCGCCCGGTAAGGGCACTCGGCCGCTGTGCCCGCCCCGCCCTCACCACGCGCGCCCTCGCCCCCGCCGCCGCCGCGCGCGCCTCTACGCGCCGCGTGCCCGGCCGGCGGGCGGCGCGCTATCTCCGCGTCGCTCTGGGCTGGCAGCGGCGGTGCCGCGCGGGTGGGTGGGATCGTGGTGGAGCTCCGGGAACCGGGGCAGGGGCGGGAGAGCGCTATGGCGGCTGCATCCGGTGCCCGCGCCGCGGCGACGTGAGGGAGCCGCCTCTTCTGCACGTCTGGAGGCCACAGCTGCTCGCACCGTCGCCTGCCTTCCAAGCCGGCTTGTGACTCCGGTATGGCCGGGATCATCAAGAAGCAGATCCTGAAACACCTGTCCCGGTGAGCACGCCAGTGCGGGCCCTCCAGTCCCGGGGCCATTCCTCTCACCCTTCCTGTTCCCCCAACCCCTACGATTCTTTCCTTACGCTGAGCTCGGGCCGGCCTTCCCTCTCTTTGCACTCCCAAGCTGAGACTCCGTGGTGGCCCCTGCCGCAACTCGAGCCTCGTTAGTCTGCTCGCCGCTGCCCCCGACTGTTGTCACCACTCTTTGCCGTCGCCGGAGGGTCCCTGGGTGCAAGGCGCTCCTGCCCCTGCGTCGCTGCCCCTTGCTATTTCTTTCCTACTCTAACAGATCTTTACCTTCTCTCGTCCCTCCTGGGACCTCCTTGCCTCTTGCCTTTACCCCAGTTTCCAAACCGTGGAGCAAGTCACCGCATTTTCCCTTTCAGATCCCCTGTGCCTTAGGACCATTCTCCCGAATCCTCCACGGATCCCACCCTTCCGTGCTCCCGCTCCGCTGCATTCCCGGCACCTCCTGTCGCCTTGGACCTGACGCCCCTACTTTCGGGCCCTCTGCCCGCCTCTCGGCCCGCCTCACTGCTGACTGCCTGTCCTTCCTTGTGTTGTTCCCCACCAAACCTTTTCCATCCTCTGTTCGTTCTGAACAACCCCGCCACTCCATCTATCCTAACCCATTTTCCACCTAGCTTTCCAACTCCGACCCCTATTTTTCTCCTTTCCAGAGGCTTCCAGCTCCTCCTCTTCATCTTCTGTCTGACCCTGTTGCATCACCGTTGAAAAAGATAAAATCCCAGCACCCAGGGCCATAGCCAGGGCCATTCCTATTAGTATCTTTCTCCTTCCTTTACTTTTCTTCTCGTTACAGCCTAATTGGAGAAGGGTCATGAGAGTTGGGGATAAAGTTTCAACAACCTTACCTTTAAGATGTGGAGGTTTTTTGACAGCCTGTGAAACGAGCCAAGGACAATTTCTGCTTTGCAGGCATTTATTAAGTAATATTTTGTCCCAAATACAGAGAGTTCAGATCGGTTGTTCATAGGGTCAATATAGGTCATACTCGACTCGAAGGTATCTAATAATAACAACATAACAGCCAAATAATTTGGGGTCCCAGGGGGTGGCCAGCAAGATAGTGTGTAGGTGTATAATTTAGTGACCCAGCAAGATAGTGTGTAGGTGTATAATTTAGTGACCCCCCTGGCCCTCTTGTTATTATTGGAGGTTGCCAAAATTGGTGGCCACAAAAATTGTAAACTTTTTTTTTTCCTGGCTGGGGGTGGGTTTAGTCAGCTTTGGTATTTTAGTGAAGATACTAAATCAAAACTTAATTCTATAATGGCCAGTGGTTTTTGAGAGAATAGGGGCAGAAATCAGCCATAATGGAGCCGGGTGCTCATATGTCCTTCCCTCTTTTTTTTGCTTCTTGTTGTGTACCCCTCTTTTATTATTGAGGGCTTGATAATGAAAGATAGATGAGGCCGCTGTCTGGCTTATCTACTGTTCCTTTGATTTAAAGACTTGATTTTTTTTAATTAAATTTTTTTTAAATTTTTATTTTATTATTTTTTGTGTGAGTGTACCGTCAAATCAGATCTGACTGGTTGGTACAGGAGGAGATTGTCCCTCCTTCCCCGGCAGAGCATCTGGTGGATTCGAACCGTGTGCCTCTGGGATTGTAGTTGCAGCTCCTTGCCACTAGGCCACCAGAGCTCCCCTAAAGACTTGATTTTGTATTTAGGCTCAGGTAGTGTTTTGAATGAAATGCAAATTGGAGGCTGATGTTAGAAAGTGCTTTTCCTGAACACTTTTATGGAAATTAACTCTCTAATAAAGTCTTGTTAGGTGGCATTATTGGAAAGACTAATGATTGTCCTAATGAGGGAAACAGTGAAGGGAGGAGAAAGACACTAAATTAGGAATGGCTGTGAGTGCTGAGATTTTATATTTTTCAAGGGTGATGCAACAACCACCATAATTTGAGCTGATAGAGAGATAATGCCATAGAATTTTAGGGCTTTAGACAATCACAGCACCCTGTTTGAGTCTGGACCTTTCCAGCTTCACTTTCTTCATCTATAAAACAGGAATAATATTACTCCCCTGATTGAGAAAGAAGCTCTGGTCTCATAAGGAGTTGAGCTGTTGACCCAAAGGCTTTGTGTCTTACCAGTTTGAATCCACCAGCTCCTCAGGAGAAAGGTGAGCGGTCTCTTTCCACAGCAGTTTACAGCCTCAGAAACCAGATGGAGGGTTGGTTGGTTGCTATGAGTTGGAAGCAGCTTGATGTCAGTGAGTCTTTTGAGTTTTCTCAATTGCAAGGAGTAAATGAGTTTAGGTATATAAGGCACTTAGTACAATTCCTGGCTGTGAATTTTGCATATTTTTATTGTTGTTACAACTAAGTGTGAATATCTGATGTGAGCCACAGCCATTATTTCCAGAAAAAAAAATCGCATGTATAATTCAGTGGCTTACAAATCCTGAAACCAATACACAAACACTTTCAGGCATTTTTAGAACTAGGCCCAATTCAACCCCTCATTTATGACCAGAAATTGAAGCCTGTTCAGGCTAGGTGCCTTGTCCAAGTTGCATAAAAATGTAAGGTTGTGAAACAGAACCATAACTTTTACCTCTGGTCTGCTGTACTCAAAATCATTCCATCAATTTGAAAATGACTCACAGCTGGCCCTCCAGCAGATTTGTAAATCACTTAGGAAGAGATTGTCCTTCACATAGAAAGTCACTGGTGGATTTATACTACCAGAGAGATGTGACCTTTGGATTAGCAGTGTATCTCTATATACTATATAACCAGAATTCTCTCTGCTCTGGTACATTGTTCCCTGTGTTGTTGTTGTTGGTTCTGACTCATAGTGACACCATTGCACAAAGTAGAACTGTACTCCACGGGGTTTTCAAGGTCCTTTGGACATGTTTCTGAGCCACCTCAAGGTGATCTTGAACTACCAGTCTTTTGTCTAGTAGTTGAATACCTAACAGTTTGTGTCACTCAGGGAACTTCCATTTCAACACTCAAACTCATTGCTATTGAGTGAAAACTCCTGGCTGAAATTCTAGTGGGTTTTCAGAGGCTGTGGGGCTCCGTTTCATATACTTTGGGCATGTCGCCAGGAGAGACTAGTCCTTGGAGAAGGATATCATTCTAGGAAGGGTAGAGGGCCAGCACAGAAGAGGAAGACCCTCGGTGAGTTGGACAGACACAGTGACTGTGGCAGTGGTGTCAGGTGTGCCAGAGATGCTGAGGTTAGCAATGGCATAGAGTAACAAATCACATAGGAGGAGATTTCTCTGTCCAAGCACCTGGTGAGTTTGAGTCACCTGCCTTTGGGTTGGCAGCACAGTTCCTTATGTAATAGACCACCAGAGGACCTGCCAGGGACTCCTGTAGTACACATTCTGGTGGCCTAGTAGTAAGAAGCTGCGTTGCAGTCCCAAAAGCATGTTGTTTGAGGCCAACAGTTGCCCCATGGGAGAAAGATGGACAATCTCCTTCCGTGCAGTTAACTGCCTCTAAAAGCCCACTGCAGAGTCAGCTATAGGTTGGTTACAGCTCGAAGGTACACAACAACAACATATAATGATAGAACTAAAAATTATAGTAGCTGACACAGTGAGTTTTTGGTAATCAAAATGTTTAGATGAAATAGTAATAACAGATAAAGAGGAAATTTCTGATTACTTCAGTGTTGAGCAGGTGATAAAAGGAAGTGATTATTACAGCAGCAATTTTAGGCTCTAGGGAGAGGTGCTAGGTAGCTCTTTTACTTACAGGTAAGGAATTGTGCTGTCAACCCAAAGGTGCATGGTTTGAGTCTGCCAGCTGCTCTGTGGGAGAAGATGGGCAGTCTCTTCATTTGCGATTTACTGCCTCTGAAAACTTGCTGGAGGGTCAACTATGGGTCAGTTCTGACTCGATGGTACACAGCAATGACAGAGACTTGTGGGATATGAGTACACTTGAGAGAGAAGGAGCTGGAGAAGCCACCGAATCATGTGTGACATTTGTGGTTTTGGATGGTCTCCACTGCACACAAGGGAGGAACCATGGCTTATGGGAAAGAGAAGGGGAGGTGCACTGAGTACTGTGATAAATATTAGTAGGTGTTTGATAATTACTTGTTGCTGATGATTACAGTGCCTCTTGGTCTGGATGGGAGTGTCCTACAGCAGGAAGGCAATCTGGTGATCCTTTTATTATGTCTGATTTTCAAAATAAAGTTTCAGATAATAAAGTATCTTGTTGGAGTGCATCTTCTTTATTAGGAGAGTGTTTTGATAAACAAGATGGGGGCAGGGGGGCTGCGCAGTATTCAAACTGTGTTTGCTGAGAGACTATTCTAGGCCAGGCACTGGATCTAGACAATTGGAGATTTAGCAGTGACCATATAGAAATGTTCTTTAACATCTTTAACCCACAGTTTGTTTTGGTTTATTGTTATTATTTTTTTGTATGAGTACCATCAAATCAGATCTGACTGGTACAGGAGGAGATTGCCCCTCCTCCAGCAGAGCATCTGGTGGATTTGAACCATCTACCTCTGGGATTGCAGTGCAGCTTCTTGCCACTAGGCCACCAGAGCTCCCTTGACCCACAGTTTGGATGACTGCTGTTAAATAAATAAAAGTAGTTTTAGAACACAAAATTCATTTAAGTAGATTCAGGAGGAGACCTTTGCTTAGAAACACAAAGTAATCTTTCACTTAAAAAAAAAATCCCAAATTGATTTTTTCACTTAAGTAGATTATTCTTGTTTCAGATCACCTTACCTAACGATCTTTCATTTTACAAATGAGAACGCTTACTATTGATTGTAAAGGGAGTCAAAGTACTATATGGTTCATGGAGAGACCATGGGCTCTGGAGCCAGACAAGCCAGATTCACCTTCCCTCTCTGCCACTCATGCGCCTTGCAACCTTCCTGAACCTTACTTTTTCTGTCTATAAATCAGATTTGTCGTGAGAGTTGGGGATAAAGTATTTATTACAGTGCTTGGTATGGTGGAAGATATTTAATAAAGAGTAGCTACTTAATATGCAGGGAGCTCTGGTGGCAATAATGGTCAAGAGCTTGGCTGCTAATTGAAAGGTCAGAATAGTGAACTCACCCAGCAGGTCCATGGGAAAGAAGGTCTGGTAATTACACCTGTAAACATTGACAGCCTGGTGAACCCTTCACTGTCTTCTAGATTCTACTGTGCCTTATAGGGTTGCTCTGAGTTGTAATAATCAACTCTTAACATGCCATTGTTTGCCACTCATTTTTTTTGTTGCCTCAGAATAAAGGGTGTTTGTGTACTTTGCAAATATTTAATACAAATAGCCGGCTGTATTAAGCACCTTACAAGTCTTGTGATGTTTTAATCTACCTACTAACCCAATGAGATTGATATTAGCCTTTTTTTTGGACAAAATGAGGCACAGATTGAGTAAATAACTTGCTCAAAGCCATGCCTAGTATGTAATAGGATTGAGATTCAAAGAACATAGGCATTCTAGGTCCACAGCTGTGCCATTTAACAGCCTGCTGCTGTAATACCTTTATATTGTGATGTGTAGGATACTTTTTTTGGTAGTTGGATTTCATGAACATTTTTTTAAGATTGAAAAAACTTTTTATAATGAACATAAAGAGAGTGTATATATCATAAGTGTCAGCTTCATGGATTTTCACAAAACCAGCTAGCACTCCTGTGTCACCAATATCTACATTTATGCAAAATACCCTTTTTAGAAGGAAAACCAGTTAGAACATGGTAAGAGGTCAGCGTATCTAAGTCTCTGATTTATGAAAGTGTTAAGTTTCCAAAATTTGTTTCTAAGTGTGAAATTAGGAGTGTGTGGTCCAGTCAAAATAGTTTCATAAATGTTGACTAGGTTCCCGAAGTAGTTAAAAAAACACAGTAGATGAAATTATGTATGATACAGGCTCACTAGAGTTCAAGGTCTTGGTTGATAGGGAATGGTTTAAGGAAGGAAAAAGAAGTGAAGAAGTGTGCTTTCTTTCCTTTTGTTGCTGTTCATTTGTTTAGGTCAGTGAATTTCAAAAAGGGCTTTTGTTTTTGTCAACATGATTGAGAAGTTCAACCAACATTTAATTAGCAGGGCCATGAATACTCATAGCCTGCTGTCTGTAGAGTTAGTCTTGCACAAAGAATTGTCCCCTTATCCCTTTTGACTGTTGAATGTCTGAAATTTTTTACGTAGGTGAATTACCTGTTTAGGCTATGTGAACATAGACTCTATAACGATTTTACATATAAAAAAAATTGCACAGCTTTAAAATACAATGAACTAGACTGCAAATGTCAGGAAAAGATTGTACTTTCTTTTGTTTTAAACTTTGTCAGTAGTTCATTACTGTTTTGGAAGATTTTACTTGACACTCTTGAAAATGCACTCATGGCATCAGGGCCACCAATATGACAAACTTTCTGTACTCTTATGCAAACAGCATACACATTGTGCTCTTCTGGAAACAGTACAACTCCATGTATTAGTGCTGCCATACACTTGTTACTTATGTGCTTTCTATGTGAGAAGATATAAATATTGGCATAATTGCTATTGCCATCATTGCGATAATAATAATAATAATAATAAATAATCATTGTGATAATTGTCCACATTGCCATGTGCTGTGTTTTCTAGAGCAGTGGTGCTGGAACATTTATTTCCATATTATAATACAGATTATTATAAATTATTTTTCTTTGGTACTTTGGTTTATTGTTTTTGGTTGTTCTTGAAATTGGGCAAGTATAACAATCAAACAGAACTAAACAAAAATCATTGCTTCGACTTGGAAATGACTCATATCTGACCCTCCAGTGTTTTTTTAGGAGGCTGTAAATCCCATGGGAGGTGATGGCCCATCTTTCTCCCATGGAGCCTCTGGTGAATTCAAACTACCTGCCTTCAGGGTATCTGCCCAACTCACCAGGCCACCAGAGTTCTCTAGTGTCTCGAATACTATAGCGAAAGAGGCCTTTACCCTATCTCTCCCCATTATAAAAAAGAGGGAATTGAATCTTGGGTTGAAAACCACTGACTTAGACCATATTTTCCAACATATGAAGTTTGCCATTGTTTTTTTGCCTCTCTCTTGAGTCTCCTTCTGAAACTTCTCTTCCCAGGCTTCTCATTGCCCTGATTCTTCCTCAGCTCTCTATGACTATACGCTTCTTTTTTCTGACTTCTCTCCCTTCAGTTTCTCAACACATTTCCTAAATCTTTAGGACATAAGCTTTTAGCTAAGCCAAAGGGGGGAGTGTAGAACATATTTGGGGGGCAGGAATGCCACCACATTAAAACAAAAAACTGTTATCTCAGCAGGTGTTTGGTTGTTTTGTTTTGTTTTTACCTTAGGGAGGTTCTATTTAACAATAGTAAATCAGAATATCAACACTATCGACACTCTTGGCACCAGCAGCCAGGAAATTAAAAGATGTATTGCATTGGAAAAGTCGGAGACCTCTTCTAAGTACTGAAGAGCAACGATGTCAGTCTGGAGACTCAAGTGTGCCTGATACAGGTCATAGTCTTTGCAGTCACTTGGTATGCATCACAGAGCTGGACAATAACGAGGGTTGATAGAGAAATGATGCTTTTGAGCTGTGGTGTTGGAGAAGAGTATTGAATATACTATGAACTGCTAAAAGAATGAACAGGTTTGTCCTTGAGAGGGTTAAACCAGGCTGCTCCTTGGAGGCAAGAATTCTGACGCTTTGTCTTACATACTTTGGACATGTTGCAAGGAGGGGCCAGTCCTTGGAGAGGGGTGTCATGCTTGGGAGGGTGGAGGGACACCACAAGAGAGGAGACCTTGTTAAGATGGATTAATTCAGAGACTGGCATAATGGGCATAGGTGTGTTGGAGACAGATTGGCATAAGATAGAGCAGGGTTTAGGGCTGTTGTTCATAGGGTCGCTATGAGTCTCAGGCAACTGCACATAACAACAACAACAAATCAGAATATACAAAGAGTGGAGTTTTTAGGAAGAAACAATGATCAGTGTTGCACTGGGTCTTTCAAACAGGTGTAGCCCAGGGAAGGTGCTTTTCATGGGTCAACTTCTCTTGAATTCACAGCTTCTGGATCCATGATAATTTGGAAGTTTTTCCAGTTTGTTTTGGTTTTTCTCAAAGTAGTTTTTGTTGCAGTGGCCGTGCGGATGGAGCAGGGTCACACAGCAGTTTGTGTTATCTATGAGTCATTTGAAAGTTGGGGAGTTTTAATCTGCAGAAAATCCAGATCAGGATGGACCAAGTTCATCTAAGCTGACTGCTGCCATTTATCCAAACTAGTTGTTTCCCCAGACAGTGCTGAAAAGTGCATTTACTTTTTCTAAGAGAATTATGTTTTGTGTTTTGTTTTGCTTTTCTTTAACCTCCGTAAAAGGAACTGCAGTTCAGGCACACATTTCATTTGAGAAAATGTGTTAATAGCGGTTGGTATGAAGTTAGAGACCTGGCTGTGTGTCTTAGGGTTTTATTTTGCTGAACTTCAGGGAAGCCCTCTTTGCCTCTTTCAGTGGAGCCAGATCTGTGTTTAGTCATCTGAGTCCTCCTGGGAGGCTCTTCGGGGAAGTATGCTAGAAGATTAGATAAATAGCTACAGATGAGACTCAGCAATTTCACATGTCTGGGACAGTGAGTTCAGGTAGCTTTTTGCTTTCTCCTAAACTGGACCAAGAGTAAGACAAGATTCTTATTTACAGAAAGTTTCAAGGTAATGCAAATGGTTAACATACTTGACTGCTAAATAGGAAAGTTGATTATTTGAGTTTATCCATAGATGCCTCAAAAGGGGCCTCTGATGGCTTAGTGGATAAGGCCACCAAATGCAAGCAGTTCGAATCCTGTGGCTGCTCATAAGGGGAAAGATGGGCTGTCTCCTCCTTTGTGATTTGCAGCTTTTGAAAACCCATTGGAGGATCAGCTATGAGTTGATGATAGCAATGAACAACAACATAGATGGCTCAGAAGAAAGACTTGGCAATCTATTTCTGGAAAATCAACCTCTCAAAACCATATGGAGCGTAATTCTGTTCTAATGTATGTGGGGTTTCCAAGAATCAGAATTGCCTGAAAAACAATTGTCTGTAGAAAACTAGACCGTAATCTAGCTGCTTGTAGAAAACCACACTGGTAAAATTAATAACCACAATAAAATATTTAGAAGTCTCCTTGGAGCCTGGGGTAGAGGACAGGCCATAGTCATTCAAGGCAGGGAGGTGATGTCAGGCAGGAGGAGCTGCAGAAGCCCTGGTGCTGAGCTGAGAAACAGCAGGGTACATTTAGGATACTCCTTATGGTTCTTTATCACTGGATTGTAGGATTTGAGGGTGGAGCACAGACAGAAATGAGATTGGAAAAGTAGGGAGGGGTTCGATCATGGAGGCCTTGTGTATTGTGCCATCTGGAGAAAGATCTCCTTTTCTCCTTCATTTGAACATATTATTGATGTGGGCCTGAAGCACCTGGAACTTCTCCATATCTCTCCACCTGTGTTGACTTCAGTAAATGGTGTACGGTAGTTAAGACTGTCATTTCTGGAGACAGACTGTTTGGTTTTTAATTTTAGCTTTGCTTATTACTAATTCTGTGACTTTGGGTGACTTACATAAGCTTTCTATGTATAGTGGAGGGAGCTCTGGTGGCCTGTTGTCGTTATGTGCCGATGAATCTCCCTCAACTCATAGCGACCCTATGTATAACAGTTCTGAAACCTGCCCTGTCCTGAGCCAGTTTCACTGACTCCGATACACCTACCCCTATTACCCCAATTACTGTGTCAGTCCATTTCATCGGGGAATCTTCCTATCCTGTGCTGTCCCTCCAGCTTTCCGAGAATGATGTCTTTCTCCAAGGACTGGTCTAAGTGGTAAGAAAATGAGCTGCAATCACAAAGGTCTGTGGTTCAAATACACCAGCTGCTCCACAGGAGAAAGATGGGCAATATCCTCTCATGTGATTTACTGCCTCTGAAAACCACTGGAGGGTCAACTATGGGTTGGTTCTGACTTGATGGTACACAACAACAACAGTGTATAGACTTAGAGAGTTTTCATGGCCTAGTAGTAAGAAGTTGCCACTGCCTACCTAAAAGATACATGATTTGAATTTACCAGCTGCTCCTGGAGAGAAAGATGAACAACGGTCTCCTCCAGTGTGATTTACTGCCTCTGAAAACCAGCTAGAGGGCCAGCTATGAGTCGGTTCTGACTCGATGGCATGTAATGATATGTATACATTTACTCATCTACAAAAAGAAATTAATAGTAGTCTTTCACCTCACAGACTCATTAAGAGAATGAAATAACAATTATATAACAAAGTACTTAGAACAGACCCTGAAATAAAATAGGCAATTAGGAATCATAAGGGTTGTTTTTGTTTGTTTGTTTGCTTCATTGTGGCAAAATACACATAACATAAAAGTTATCCTTTTTTTAAAAATACTGGTTTATTTACAAAGTTTATATACATTGTTTTTCACACCAGATCTTTCCCATCTCCTTCACCCCCTCCTCCACCTGTCAAATTTTGTGACCCTTTGATTAACCACCCCACCTACCCATCTTTAATCCTCTGCTCCTCCCCTCCCCTCTTTGGATCCTCATTCTCATTCCACAATAATGATCTTATACAGTATTTGTCCCTATAGAACTGAATTCGTTCACTTAGCATAATGCTCTCTGTTTCCTCCCAAGTTAGGTAGTAATTTACAAAATTATTGCTCTAGTGTGCTGCATACCATCCATTGTATGACTGTACCATAACTTCTCAGTCCATTCGATTTTGGTTGGACATTTGGGAAGTTTCCATGTTTATGCAATGGTGAATCATGCTACTGTGAACATTTGTTTATAATTTTAAAGTATCCAGTTTAGTAGCATTAAGTACATATATGCAACCATAATCACTATCAATTTTTTTAAAATGCTAGGATCCCAAATGCAAAGCCTACACTGATTAAGCAGTCAGTCCACATTCTCTCTAACTTTTCCCACCAATAACAACAAATCTGTTTTCAGTTTTTATGTTTTTTTTTTAAAAAGAATGAATAAAAATCCAAAGTCTCTGTAAACTTTAATTAAAATTAATAAAAAACGATGAACTATTAAAAATGTAGATATTTCCTATAAATAGAATAATAAAATAGTTATCCTTTTCTGACAGGCTTTTTTTACTTAGCATACTTTTTTCTCCATGGTGCATTCATGCTATGGCTTGTTTCAGAACTTCATCCCTTTTTATGGCTGAAGAACATTCCATTTCATATATATATACCACATTATACCTATTTATCAATAGATAGACCGTTGATAGACATTTGAATTGATTCTACCTTTTGACTATTTTGACTAGTAGTATTGCAATAAATATTCATGTTCACGTTTTAGTTGCACATCTATGTTAATTTCTTCTTGGTATATAACTAAGAGTGGAATGATCATATGGTAATTCTATGTTTAACATTTTGAGGAGCTATCAAACTATTTTCCACAATGACTGAACATTTTTATATTAAATGATGATTTAAATTTCTCCAGGTCTATACTAACCCTTGCTATGTTTCTTATTCAACAGCCATTCTAGTAGATTTGAAAAGGTATCCCATTGTAATTTGGCCAATAGGCAGCATCATAAAAAATGAAGAAAAGATTGAAGTTGTGAATTATTTCCTCTTACTCAGATCCACAGATAAGACTCTTGGCACCAGCAGTCATAAAATCAAAAGATAAGTTGCATTTAGAAAACTTGCTGTCAAGGACTTCTCCAGAGTGCTAACGAGCAGTGATGTCAGGTTAAAGACTGAGGTGCACCTGACCCAATCAGTGGTCTTCTCAGTTGCTTGCTATGAATCTGAAAGCTGGAAAGTGACTAAGGACAGCAGAAGGGGAATTGATGTCTTTATATTGTACTGGAGAAGAATATTGATCCTATCATGGACTTCCAAGAGAACTAACAAGTCTTGTAGGGAAAGTGAAACCAAGATGCTCCTTAGAAGTAAGGACAATGAAACTCTATTTTGCATACTTTGGTCATGTTGTCAGGAGGGGCCAGTCCTTGGCGAAGAATATGCTTGGAAAGGTAGAAGGTCAGTGCAAGAGAGGAAGACCCTCAATGAGATAGACTTACTGACTATGGCAATGGAATCAGGTGTCTTGGAGATGATGAGGCTGGCTCAGAATAGAGCACGCCTCAGAGCTGTTGTTCATAGGGCTGTTATGAGTCATAGATGATTTAACTGCACATAACAACAGTGACAGCAGTGGCATTGAATATCTTTTCAAGTTCTTGTTGACCATTTGGAATAATGTCTGTTCAAGTTCTTTGCTTATTTTTAAGTTGGATTGTTCTTTTGTTCAATTGTTAGAGTTCTTTATATATTCTGGATACTAGATAAGTGATTTTATTCCATTTCAAGAGTTCTTTATTATTATGAATGAGTAAGTAATTTGCAGCTACCTTTTTCCACCTCTCATTTTCTTAATAGTGACCTTTTGATTTACAAACATTTTAAATCTTGATGAAGTCTTATTTGTGTGTTTTTTTGTTGTTATTGCCATATTTTAAAAAAATCATTGCCAAATCCAAGATCATGAAGATTCTTTCCTATGCTTTCTTTTAGAGTCTTAACTCCTGCATTTAGATCTTTCATCCATTTTCAGTTAAATTTCACGTTTGATGTGGAGTAAAGTTCTAATGTCATTCTTTTACATGTGGATATCTGGTTATCCCATCATTGTGGTGGGATAACAAATGGTATTACAGGGGTGTTTGACTTTCTTGAATTTTATCAGTAAGAGAGAGAATCAATCAGCATCAGTATCAACCCAAGGCTGATTTCTATGATATAGAAATCAGACATACTTCCTACCTTACAATCTTTCAATCAGTTCTAACACTGACCATCCTTCTTTGAGTCTCTGCTTCTCTGTTGGATGTTATAACTTGTGGTCCCTACACAGAACTTACAATACTCAAGATTATGGGGTTTAATAGGGAAGGAATTGATACATTTCAGTAGCAGGAACAACTCAGGATACAGTTTTTGAGTCAGGACACTTTCTCAGTCATGCTCAGAGGCAGGACTCTCCCTGGCCCTAGGACTCTCATGCACTTGGGCTGGCTCTCCTTGAGCAAGTGTTATCAAACTCTTCAGCCTTTAGTCTTTTTAGCTTCATGAGTTATGCACCTAGCTCTGCCAATTGGCTGAAAGACCTCTACCCTACCAGCAAGCCTGCCAAAGGAGTTTGGCTTTCTTCCTGTGTTGGCCAGGAAGTCCACTTCACATCTCATGGTTCTTTAACCATTGCTTCTTGCTTTTGCCCACTCTTTGATGTTAGTAATTCTCTCTCTGGTTCCTGGGTCTAGGAGGTTCTTAGTGTAGGAACCCCAGATCTAAAAGATGTTCTTCATTTCTTCTCTTCTTCTTGGTAATAATGAGGTTCTCACTGTTCTTCCCTGGTGTGGATTTAAGCTTAATGGAATAGCAATCTCTTGTTAGGGCTCTATTTTCATTATTGGCATTGTTTTACCCCATAAGTGTGTTGTTTACCTTATTTGCACTATTGGCAGACCATCTAGTCCCCTTGGTGGGCCACGAATGCCTTATTTGTATATTTTTATGAGTCATTTATTCAGAGTTTAAAGGCTATGGTTAGAAATGCCATACAAAAGTGGTTCATTGCACCACAAATGATCTTGCCACACTTGTTGAAATTGACCATAGATGTATGGGTTTATTTCTGGACTTATAATTCTTTTCTCTCGAGTGATATGACCTTATGTCAGTATTTGACTGTTTTGATTATTGTGGTTTGCCGTAAATTTAGAAATTAGGAAGTGTGAGCACTGTATTTTTAGACATACAACGTGTGTTAAAATTGGCATAGCACATTTACAAAAATAGCTCATGAAGTGAGGACATGATTGTTAAAAATAGGATAACAGTTACTATTTGTGTGAAAATATGGTACTTCGTTTTTCCTTTTAAAGACTTTTTTATTTGGAGTCGTTTGCAATTCTGTGTGAATTTGAAGATAATGTTTCCATTTCTGGAAAAAAGATTTGAAGTTTTATAGGGATTAAATGGAACCTGTAGATTGTTTTGGGGAGTTTCACCAAATGTCTTCTTTTTTTCCCCCTATAATTATATTTTATTAATTTTCATAAACATTTACAGAGATTTGGGGTTTCCATTCATTCATTGTTGCACTATTCTCTCTACCCTCCTCCCAGTTTGTTCTTGTCCAAATGCCACAGTGCTTGTCAAAGCCAGTTCTGATTAATCTTCTTTGTCAGTGTGTCCTTTGCCATTCCCTGTCACTCCTCCCTGAGAGAGACTTCACCCTGAGTCATAAGGAAAAGGGGATGGCGTATTCTCTTAGCTACTTCCTGCTGAAAAGGGACGCTGTGGGTTTTAGGGTGAAGATCTTCTCTCACTACTCTAAAGGGCCCCTTTGGCAGTAGGAAACACATAGACTATTATGGAGACTGATTTTGGAATTTAGATGCACTCTTATTGATTGTGCTTGGCTGTACATGTTCATATCCTTGAAGATGTATCATGGGGGTGTTGCAACCTAGAAGACACAAATTTGACTAACCAGTTATAAGTACATGAGTCAAAAATTATGGAAAAGTAAAAGAAAAGATTCTTTCATTGTTTTACAAACCCTCCCCCCAGGTCCCCTCCACCATGTAGCCCTCGCTCTAGACTCCTGTGATGACAGAAATACCTAGTTATATATCTCTTTTAAACAGTTTTCTCCCTCCTCTGTTTCAGTGCAGTATACATTATTGAACCCATCTTACTCAGTCTCTCTCCAACCCCAAGGACAGTCCCATTCTACAACAGTGGCATCATGTAATATTTGTCCTTTTGTGACTGGAATATTTCACTCAGCATAATGTTTTCCAGAGTCAACCATTTTGAATAATATTGTATGAGTCCCTCGTTTTTTAATGCAGCATAGTATTCCATTGTGCGAATATACCACAGCTTCTCTAGCCATTCGTTTGTTAATGGGCACTTAGGTTGTTTCCAACTCCTTGCTATTGTGAACAAAGCTGCAATAAACATGGGTGTGCATATATCTGCTTGGATGTCAGCTGTGGTCTCTTCAGGGTATATTCCCAGTAGTGGAATTGCTGGGTCAAATGGTATCTCTACAACTTTTTGAGAAAGCGCCATACTGCTTTCCACAGGGGTTGCACCATTTTACACTCCCACCAACAGTGAATCAGGGTTCCAGTTTCTCCACAACCTCGCCAGCATTTGTTGCTTGCTGTTCTGTTAAATTTTGCTATTTTGACTGGGGTGAAATGATATCTCATAGTTGTTTTAATTTGCATCTCTCTTAGGGCTAGGGATTTTGAGCATTTCTTCATGTGCTTATTAGCCATCTGAATGTCGTCTTCGGTACCAAATGTCTTCTAATCCATGAACAGGGGGCGTATTTCAGTTTATTTACATCATTAAGGTATTAATTTTTTTTATTTTCAATATATGACTTTATACTTTTGTGTCTGTGTTTATTCCTAAATATTTTATTCTCTTTCCTATAGTTGGAAATGGAATTGTTTTCTTAATATGTATTTCAAATTATTAACTGCTATTTTATAAAAAGCTTGGTTTGCTTTACCATGTATATTTTCAGTTTTTTTAGAGATTATAATTTGTAGCTTCAATTTATAATAATTTCATTTGTACTTATGTCAATTTAGCTTACAAAGTATATTAAAACTCTGTTCCTATACATCTCCATTCATTCTCCTTTATATTGTTATTGTCACAGATTACATGTTTCCACATTGTATCCCCAGTAATATAGAAACAATGATTATTTTATGCATTTGTCTTTTAAATCATAAAGGAAAAAAAGAGGCGTTATAAACCAACTGTTGAGTTTTATACTTACCTGTTTAATTACCTTTACCAATGTTCTTTATTTTTTACTAAGACCTTAAGTTGTTGCCTAAGGCTCTTTTGTTTCAATCTGAAGTATTCTGTTTAGCCTTCCTTAACTAGATGGAATCTCCTTTAGCTTTTAGTTATCGGGAACGTCTTAATTTTGCCTTCATCTTTGAAGGATAATTTTGTTGGATATATAATTTTTTCCCCTTCTCTTTGCACTTTTTTGGTGGGACCATAGAGAGCAAGTTTATTTGGTGAATGATGCTGCCAAGCATTATTTAAGAGTGACAAGATGGGAAAGATGCTGTGACAGGCGACAGAGTTTTCAGGGCCAGCTCCAGACTCACACAGCTCTGGGGACACAGGAAGGGCTGTCCCCCGCCATTCAGCTTGTCATACGAGCAGCCATTTGCTGTCCACGGGCTCTGCCACTAGCATCTCTACTTCTCACCCAGTGTGAAAAAGACATGCCTGATTTCAGCACCTGTGATAGTGCTGTTTCTTTCCTTGTCAAATACACAAAGGCTGTCAGTGTAGTCCTTATAGGTGGCCTGGTCCTTCACATCCATTTCATCACCCTTTGGATTTTCCAGGACCTTGAGCACATTGGCCTTGGTGGAGTGGGGTTCTGGCTCTGGGCCTCATCATGTCCCCACACTGTCCAGAATTTTGTCATTACCTGTTTAATCAAACAGCCGACAGGCCTCCTTAAACTCTGCAGTCTGGTCCTTGGTGAAGTCACGCATCTTGAGTGCTCAGGTATCAAGACCTTTTCCAGCGGTAATGACTTCTTTTTGCATTTTAGATAGCCTTCCACAGCCTTCATGATTTCTGATGCGAAATAGACTGACTTGTGTTGTGAGTACTTAGTAAGTTTGAAATAGTTTTCTTCTTGTTGCTTTTGAGATTCTCTCTTTATCTTGGCTTTTGACAGGTTGATTACAATGTGTTTAACTTTTTTGAGTTTAGTTTACTTGCTTTTTGAGGTTTTTTTGTTGTATAGATATTTTATCAAATCTGGGAAGTTTTAAACCATTCTTCAAGTATTCATTCTGCCTTTTTATCTCATCTTTTTTTAGGTCTTCCATTGTGTTGATATAACTGATGATGTCCCACAAGTGTCTTCATAAGCTCTTTTCTTTTTACTTCATTCCCCCCATTCGTCAGTAATTTTATCTGTTTTCAAGTTCATGGATTCTTTTTCCTGCACAAATCTTCTGTTGAATCTCTCTAATAAATTTTAAATTATTCTTATTAACGTCAAGATTTCCATTTGCTTCATTATTATTATTATTATTATTTCCCTTTTTGGGGGGAGCGGCACAGTCTGCTCAATATCAAGAAGACAAGGATTCTCACCACTGGGCCAATTGGCAGCATCAGAATGGATGGTGAAGAGATTGAGATTGTACACAGCTTTAGTTTGCTTGGCTCCACAGTCAACACTCTTGGCACCAGCAGCCAGGAAATTAAAAGACGTATTGCGATGGGAAAGTCTGCTGTTAGGGACCTCTCCAGAGTCCTGAAGAGGAATGGTGTCACTCTGGAGACTAAGGTGTGCCTAATACAGGCATGGTCTTTGCAATCACTTGCTATGCATCAAGAGCTGAACAGTGACTAGGGAGGATAGAAAGAGAATTGATGTCTTTCAGCTGTGGTGTTGGAGAACAGTATTGAATATACCATGAACTGCTAAAAAAACAAACAGATTCATCCTGGAGAGGATGAAGCCGGGCTGCTCCTTGGAGACAAGGATTCTGAAGCTTCGTCTGACATACGTTGGGCATGTTGCCAATGAGGGACCAGTCCTTGGAGAAGGACGTCTTGCTTGGGAGGGTGGAGGGACAGCACAGGAGAGGAAGACCCTCAATGAGGTGGATTGATTCAGTGACTTGGATAAAGGGGGTAGGTGTGTTGGAGACAGTGAGATTGGCACAGGACAGAGCAGGGTCTAGGGCTGTTGTACATAGGGTTGCTATGAGTCGCAGGTGACCCAACGGCACACAACAACAACAACAACAACAGCAACAGTCTGCTGTCAAGGACATCTCCATAGTACTGAAGAACAACTATGTCAGAACAACTGTGTAACTATGCAGGTAACTTGATGGTACACAACAGCAACAAACCTACTCCTCACTCATTGACTGACTTGTTACCATTTTTCATTTATGAGGAAGTTAGAAAAACCTACTGATTATTATTGATATTTTTCTAGCAATAACAAACATCATGGTACTAATAGCCATGATGTTTAAGGTCAGCTTAATGGGCCATGATTCTCAGTGGTTTTACATTTATATAACAATATAGTTTGAAGGTTATGTAATGATGTAGTCATGATAAGCGGAAAAAAAATTGAATTGTCAAGGACTTCATTTTACTTGGATCCATATCAGTGCAGCAGTTAAGATTCTTTGGAGATAGCATTCAGGAAACCAAACAACATGCTGCATTGGGTAAATCTGCTCCAGAAGACCTCATTAAAGTTTTAAAAAACAAATATGTGACTTTGAGGTCCAAGGTGCCCTTGACGTAAGATATGATATTTTTAAATGTTTCATATCCATTTGTTTCATATCTATTTAAAAGAAGGACAGTGAATTAGGGAAACCACAGAGGAGCTGATGCCTTTGAATTATTCTGTTGATGGAAAATATTAAATAAACCACTGTCTCATCAACCGCCTGTGTTATGCAGATGACACAACCTTGCTTCCTGAAACTAAAGAGGTGTTTACTGCAGAAGATCAAGGATTGTAGTCTTCAATATGGATTGAAGCTTGGTATCAAGAAAACAGATTCTCACCACTGGACCAATTGACAGCTTCATAATGGGTGGAGAAGCGATTGAGATTGTTGATTACTTCAACTTGCTTGGTTCCACAGTCAACACTCTTGGCAGTCAAGAAGTCAAAAGACAAATTGTATTGGGAAAGTCTGCAGTCAGGGACCTCTCTAGAGTACTGAAGATCAATGATGTCAGTCTGAAGATTAAAGTGCACCTGATCCAGGCCATGGTCTTTGCAGTTACTTTCTATACATCTGAGAGCTGGACAGTAGCTCAGAACGATAGAAGAAGGATTGATGCTTTGAGTCGTGGTGCTGGAGAAAAGTGTTGAACATACCATGGACTGCCAGAAGAACAAACAAGCTGCTCCATGGAGGCAAGGATTTTGAAACTCCATCTCACATGCTTTGGGCATGTGGTCTGGAGGACCAGTCCTTGGAGAGGGACATCATGCTTGGAGAGGTGGAGGGACAATGCAGGAATGGAAGACCTAGCATGAGATAGATTGACTCAAATTATTGGGGAAATGAGATTGGCTCAGAATAGGGCAGGGTTCAGAGCTAATGTACATAGGGTCGCTGTGTGTCGCAGGTGACTTGATGGCACATAACAACAACTACTGTTGAGTGGATGATAACTATTAATACCCTATAAATAGCAGGTCTGAACCTTGCTCTATCCTGTATTATCCTCATAATCTCTACTGTGGCCAAGTCCATTTTACAGTCGTGGTGTCTATCCGTCTTGTCTAGGGTCCTCTCTTTTTTCAAACCCTCTATCTTTCCCAGCATGATGTCTTTTTTTCAAGCATAGGTCCCTCGTGTTAACATGCTCAAAGTATGTAGGATAAAGTTGCACCTTTATTGCCTCTATGGAGCACCCCAGAACCACTTCTTCCAAGACAGACTTGTTTGTTCTTTTGACAGTTCTTGATATTCAGAAATCTTAAGGCCTGCCATACAACCACAGCTCTATCTTGCAAGAAGTAAAGCCAAAATCCTTTTGAGAAGCAAGGATGGCTAGGCTTCATCTCTCATGCTTTTGACTCATTATCAGGAAAGATCAATAGCTGGAGTACTTTGTGCTGGCAGAAGTAGAAGGTCAGTGCAAAAGTGGAAGACCCTCAGCAAGATTGACAGATTTTGTGACTGTAACGGTGGGCTGAAACATAACAGTGATTATGAAGATAGCACAAGACCAGACAGTGTTTTGTGCTGTTGAACACAGGATTCCTGTTAGTCGGAACCAACTGAGCTCCTCTGAATGAACGGTACACATCATCCTCTGTTTTGTAATTTGAGGTGTTCATCTTCCATTTTCAATATGAAAGTTTCAGTATGCTTTTAGAATCTAATCATGCAAATTGAGTGAGGAGTAAATATCTTTGTCTATTGAGAAATAATTTTCCTGGATTCCTTTAGTTAGCTCTTAGCTTTTTGCCAATATTTAAGAGAAAGTGATTGTCTAGTATATCTCATGTTGCTGCTGCTTTAAAGACAGTGTCTTTTAATTTTTTCCCTCCTGTGAATGGACCATGCCTTCTTGTTTGCGTGCTTTGTAATTTTTTGATTGTTAAAAATGAACATATTAAAGACTGATGAAGTTTTTCTCCTAATTGTTTATTTGACTGTTAAAAGTTTCAGCAAGGTTGGTTCTGATAGTTTTTTGCCACTTTCCCCCCCAGTATTTGAGGAGGAATGTGCTCCTGGGTGATTTTTGATTTGCCATTTTTGCCGATACCACTGTATTGACTTTTTATACCACTGTATTAATATTTTTAAAATTTTTTTCTTATTTCTAGAGAAATGTCATCTTAGAAGAATTTTTAAAAATTTTCCTGGTCATTTGAGGGTTGGGGTTTTTTTTGTGTGTGTAAAGTTTTCTAGACAGCACTTTTAGAATGTACTAATCTCTTGCTCTCTCCTTTTTAAACACCTTCCACCTTCTAATTATTTCTAAGGAGAAAGATGTATCTTCTACCTCAGCTTCACAGAGAAATTTAATTTCTGTGTTTATAAATGATAATTTTAAGCCTGGTTTAACATATCTGGTTAATCAGACATAGTATCATTTGTTTGTAATACATGAAAGCTTGTGGATTAATTATTTAATATACCCATTATTTCATTCTATTGTATTTATCAATTATCATTTATTTGGTTAGTATTATTATAAGTTCAATCAGTAATTGTACATTGGACATTCTTATCCTAGACTTGTACCTAAAGCAGATCTAAATGGCACAGTTTTAGACCTTGAGGGACCACATAGTATTCCTTAGGGTTCAAAACCTTCTTCTTACATTTTCCCCAGTTCTTTTATGTTATCTGATTATACTAATTCTGTTCATTTGAACATGCTGCCATCTTGAGTGTTTCTTTGTTGAATGACCTGCGTAGGGAAAACAACTCAAGGGTAGGACTGGGCTTTTGTTTCACCATTAGATGTAAAAGCCAGTCCATTTTGAGCAGTAAGTGCCTCTTCAGTATGACTTGAAGGTTTACTAGTTAAGAGCTTGGCCACTTGCCAAACAATGGGTTTGAACCCACCAGCTATTCACGGGTGAAATAAGACACTATGTACTTCCATAGAGAATTGTAATAGTGGAAACCAGTGGGCGGGTTGGCTGTGCATTATCAGGTCACTATGAGTTAGAATTGACTTAATGGCAGTAGAAAGGGTTTGTTTCTTGTGTGTGCCTCCTAAAATAAGAATGCTACTTGTGAGTGGAATGGACCTCTGCAAAGAAATTGGCTTTTTCCACTCATTTATACAGATTTATATTCCCTTCTCTCCTCCTTCATTCCCTAATGCATGTCCTGTACTAGCTTGTTAGTTGCATTACCCATAAGTAGCAATGGAATCAATTGTGTTAAGAGATGGTGAGAATGGCACAGGATAGATCAGGGTCCAGATCTGTTGTTCATAGGATTGCTATGAATTGTGCTGTGCTCCATGTCACCTAACAACAACATAATGTCTTATCATTCATTCATTTCAGAATTATCTTCCCTTTACCCATTCCAATACCTTATTCCATGTCCATTCACTTCCTGTTCTCCCTGCCTTTCTCCCACCCTACTCCACTGCCCCATGGTCCTCTTGATTTTATAACAGTGGTCTGCACTTACCCCTTTGTGACTCAGTTATAAATTACTCAGTCCTCGATTGTTCCTCGAGATCTCAGTGGAGATCCTGAGAGCTATCTCTCCTCAGATTAAAGACAGCCTCAGTGAATGATACCATTTTAATTTTTACTTTATTTGCTCCTTAGGCCATTTTCAAAGCTCAGATGATCTGCACACTCTATTTTTCTAAATAGACATTTGAATCTATACCATGAAGAAGAACCTGTACTAATTCAATAATGGATAACCAACAATGTCTGTTAGTAAAATAGGCCATCTAGCATTAGCAAGTACATTATTTTTCACTATGGGTAATGTCAGAGCCTTATATAGATTTTGAAATTATAAATTTAATTTTCAGTTTACTCAATTACAGTCTTTGATGTAATTTGGGGAATGATCAATAAATTGTGAGGAGTAAGGAAAGATAAGGAAATGTATCTTACAAAATGGGATAAGATAAGACTTAGGTTATGACTTAGATTAGGTTATCTTTTTGTCCAGAAGATGGAAAGAGATTTCTTTTTTTTTTTTTTTAAATATGTAAAGGAGGCAGTCTCCATGCACTTATACTAAGGGCAGGAATTGACTTGATCCATTTCACAGTGCAAAGATGCTCTCCCCTCAATTTCTATTAGAAAAGGATCAACTCACTCTGAGAACTGGACGCTCAAAGAATTAACCAGAAAGAGCAGATGGCAGTTGTTGCTAAGATATAATTGCTGAAGAGTACTCGCCATCTAAGCCTTCATTTTGCAATAATCATTGAGAGAATGTCTTTTCAGATGAACAGAGAATATACTACAGCTAAAATTGGTTAGGTGAAGAAATCTCTATGTATAAGGTTGAACTTTTGTTCCCATATCAGATTCTAATTATTCAGGTCCAGTAAAAAGGTTAAAATCAGACAGAATATTAGGACTTCAGCTAAACAGGCTAGGTTTTAGAAAGGCTATAGCATAGATATTTTCTTCTCATATCTTTCCATATTGATTTACTATAACATATGGGTTCATCATTAGTCAGAACCAACTCTGGCAACTGGTTAGTGTAACAACAAGCACTTTACTAGAAGGCCCAGGAAATGGTCCATTATGCTGCCCTAAGAGGATCATATTAGTGAATATCTGGGCATATGTGGTTTTGGTAATAAATGCCATGGGGAAGACATTATTACATCAATAAATCTAGTAGAAAAAGCTTCTACTTCCAATAGTAGAGCTGTAGCTTGTACTGAAGATTTTTACAAACTGCAACAGTCTGATACTGATAAAACACATAATCACAATGCACTGATTGGTGAGGAGAATATACAAGTTGGAAGTAAGAACGAGGACTAGTAGTTGGAAAACACAGTTTAGTGTTAGAAATTATGCTGGAGATTTGCAAGATAAAATTCTGCAAGATGAAACCCAAACCAAACCCACTCCAGCTGAGTGGATTTCAATATATAGTGACCCTCCATTAGGTTTCCAAAGATGTAATCTTTATGAGAGGAGACTGCCATTCTTTCTCCTTCAGGGGTGCTGGTGGACTTGAGCCATTAATCTTTTAGTTACCAGCTCAGTACATTATGTACCATGTCACAGGGCTCCTTTCTCTAAGACCCAATGACTTATTTCTTCAAAAATGCCTTCCTCCTACCCCTAGAAATGTAGTTACCATACACATGTACTCTTGCCAGATAGACTATATAGTATTCAAGGTGATTAGATCTGTAGAGAGATATGATAATGATGGAGAAACTTAATATCATTCAGGACAAAGTCAGGGGTTAATTGTAGAAGATACCATCAATTGCTCATATGCAAATTTAAATTGAGGCTGAGAAAATGAAAAATTTACAGAATATCAACTGAGATACTTCAACATATGCATACAATGCTGGAAGAGCTCACTTAGCTCACTCAAGCTAAGAAACTTGGAAGATAGCTACCTAACCAGCCAATTGGGAAAGATCTTTATGTGTGCCCATTCTAAAGATAAGTGATCCAAGAGAATATAGAGATTATTTAACAATATTATTTATATCATGATCAGATAAAATTTTATTGGTGATAATTCAAGAATGATTGCAGCCATTCATCAGTAGAGATCTGTGAGAAAGTAAACCTGGATGCAAGACTGGATATGGAATGAAGGATGTTAATATTAGGTGAATGTTGGCTGAAGGCAAGAGAATACTAGAAATGCTTTTCCCTATGCTTTATTGACTCTGCAAAGGCTTTTGAATCTGTGAATATCCCCCCTACCACTTTAAAGTGCTAAAGAACAAGTATGTCAGTTTATGGTATGACTATGGTAAGCCAAAATGTGACTTGCCACGATATTTTCAATTGCTTTGTATGTGTGTGAAAGTTGGGAATTGAATAAGAAACACAGAAGAATTAGTGTCTTGGAATTGCTGTATTGGTGAAGAGTATTGAGTATATCATGGATTGCCAAAGAACAAAGCTATCTTGGGGAAGTACCACTCACTACGTCCTCCTTAGGGGTGAGAATGGTGTAACCTTGTCTTACATACTTTTTGGGCATGTAGTCAGGAAAAAGACAACATGCTTGGAAAAGTGTAAGGTTAGTGAAAGAGGGGAAGACCATCAAAGAGATGGATGGACACAGTGACTGCAGCAGTTGGCTTGAACATGGCACAGATTGTGAGGATGCTGCAGGATAAGGCGATGTTTAGATCTGTTGTCCATGAGTTGCTGTGAATCATAGTCAATTTGATGTCACCTAACAACAATAAGAACAATATACCCTTGTTCTGTTCAAACTGTTGTGTGGGTCATAATAAATTATGGGTGACACCGAGAAGAATGAGAACTTCAGAACACGGAATTGTTCTCACAAGGAACCTATACATGGACTAAGAAGCAGTTGTTCAAAGCAGAACAATGGGACATTGCATGGTTTATAATCAGAAAAAGTGTGTGTCAGGCTTGTCTCCTTTCACCATACCTATTCAATATATATGCTGAGAAAATAATCCGAGAAGCTGGACCTTTTTTAAAAGATAACAACATTGACCCAGAAGTTCCACTACTGGGAATTTACCCTAAAGAAACCGTAAGTGCCACACAAGCAGATATATGCACACTTGTGTTTGTTGTGGCTTTGTTCACAATAGCAAAGAGCTGAGAACAACCCAAGTGCTCATAAACAAACGAATAGATAGAGAAGCTCTGGTATATTCACACAATGGAATATTATGCAGCATTGAAAAACAAGGAACTCATGAAATATTATGCAAAATGGATGACCCTGGAGGACGTTATGCTGAGTGAAATTTCTCAGTCACAAAGGGACAAATATTGCATAGGGCCACTGTTGTAAAGTGGGACTGACATTGGGGTTGAAGGAAGGCAGAGAAAAAAGGGGAGGAATAAAAAAAAAACCCCAAACAAAAACAATAACAACAAACACCAAAAGAACTGGTTAAACTAAACTGATGTTTAGGGTGTTGTTTTTGTTCTTAATTTTTGTTGTTGTTTAGTTTTAAGAAGACTTATTGAGCTAAGACTTCCTGATCCAAGCTATGGTTATTTCAGTTACTTCCTCTGCAGCTGAAAGTGGGACAGTGCGTAAAGATGACAAAAGAAAAATTGACATCTTCAAATTGGGGTGTTGAGGAAGAGTACTGAATATTCTGTGGAGCAGTGCAACCAAGGTGCTCCATGGAGACAAGGATGATGAAACTTCACTTATTTGGGGCATGTTAACTGGAGGAGCCAGACGTTGGAAAAAGACATCATGCTGTGAGTGACACAGGACTGTAACAATGGGTCTGAACATATTAGAGATGGTGAGGCTACTACAGGATAGGGCAAGGCTCAGCTCTGTTGTTTGTAGAGTTGTTATGAGTTGTAGCCGACTGGATGGACCGAACAACAACAAACAACATCAACAATATTGGAAATAGTGTAGCATTAGAATTATTAAGACAATATGGGATTGAAATTATTGAATGAAGACATTGAGTTGATTCTGATTGTGAGTCACTCCAGGTTTGTCAGATAATAATTTTGCTAAAGAATAAAAAAGGGGCTTCTGTTGTGAAGTGGCACACATAGGGCAACTCTATTGTTCTACATGCGGAATCGACATCAAGAGATTTTGGAAGCGTAATTTTTGTTTCCTGAACATCTGGTGATTGTTGGTCCTGTCGTCCTTAATTAAATATGAAAATAAGTTTAGTAAAAATAAATAAATGAATAAAGTTTGCTCCATAGAATTTCTGAGTGATTTGTAAGCAGTTTACCACCCCTGTCTTCCAAGGCACTGCTGAGTGGGTTTGAACTACACCCTTTTGTCCAGTGGTCAAATGCTTAGCTCTTTGTTCTGTTGTTTGTTGTTGTTATGTGCCGTCGAGTCGTTTGCGACTCATAGCGACCCTATGCACAACAGCCCTAAACCCTGCTCTATCCTGCGCCAACCACACCACCTCTGACACACCCATCCTGATTACCCCAGTCACTGAATCAATCCATCTCATAGAGGGTCTTCCCCTCCTGCGTTGTCTCTCAACCCTCCCAAGCATGATGTCCCTCTCCAAGGACCCGTCCCTCCTGGCAACATGTCCAAAGTATGTCAGACGAAGCCCCAGAATCCTTGCCTCCAAGGAGTAGCTTGGTTTAATCCTCTCCAAGATGAATCTGTTTGTTTTCCTGGCAGTCCATGGTACATACAATACTCTTCTCCAGCACCACAGCTCAAAGGCATCAATTCTCCTTCTGTCCTCCCTAGTCATTGTCCAACTCTCTGATGCATAACAAGTGATTGCAAAGACCATGGCCTGTATCAGGTGCACCTTAGTCTCCAGAGAGACACCGTTGCTCTTGAGTACTTTAGGGAGGTCCCTAACAGCAGACTTGCCCATCGTGATACGTTTTTTGATTTCCTGACTGCTGGTGCCAAGAGTGTTGACCGTGGAGCCGAGCAAACTCAATCTGTGAACAATCTCAATCTCTTCGCCATCCATCCTGATGCTACCAACTGGTCCAGTGGTGAGAATCTTTGTCTTCTTGACATTGAGCCTCAGTCCGTAGTGAGGGTACTTTGGTGTTGGCATAAGAAAACCTCTAAAAGCTCTGCCATGAAATTGTTTCCAACTCACAGTTATTCCCAGATAGGATGAACCTGCCCATAGGATTTCCAAGCTGTAAATTTTTGCAAAAGCAGACTGTACATCTTTCTCCAGAGGAACAGCTGGTGAGTTTGAACAATGGACCTTTTTTTTTAGCAGCTAAATTCTTTAACCACTGCATTTGATAGCATGGGAATAGAGCAAGATTTCTATCGTTTGTTTATAGAGTTGCTAAGTTATTTTTGACTCAGCAGCACCTAAAAACAGTAGCAGCTGGTCAAAGCAGATTTTAGAAATGAGCCACTTTATATAAATTGCATCTTAAATAACAACAGTATCACCTAGTATTGTGAAAAAGCAGATTGAATAAGGAAAGAGGCTTTTCTAAGAAAGATCTATATCTGTTTTTAGAAGACTACCTTTAGAAAACTTTCAGAAGTTTTTAGAGTGAAACCTCTTAGGACATCCTCTAAAACTGAATGGCATATTCCATCAGATTATTTGGATGTTAGTGATTAAAATATTTTGTTTGGACGATGCAGGAGGATATTTCTTTCCAAATCAGTTGTTTCAAGATATATCTTTGCCTATAGATAAAGATGTAATGTAACTCAACAGGGAAAATATTTAGATATAGATCTAGTTAGGAAAGTTATAAGCAAGGCCTTTACTTTTGACTACATGAATGGGAAAAAAAATTGGTCAATGAAGCAAAGTGTTTTTGTGACTCTTTCTCACTTCTCTGATGAGGCTTAATTTCTATGGGACCTGAGGCAGAGTGACAATTTTTTATCTAATTATTAAGAGTAACAAAGTACTGATGGAGACAGGTTAGGATGAAAGTTGAAAACATGCTGTACTCTCATTTCTGCCATATGCTTAGTCTTTATCACTGTCTAGCTCTGACACTTGGGCCTTTTAAAAAAATTCCCCTTTTCTGGATACTCATTTTCTTATTTGCAAATTCTTTATTTGGATCAAATGATTATGTAAGATATCTTCTAGCCCAGAAATTTTGTGAATCTGCAAATCTAAGAATTCTCACTTCCTTAGTTGTGGTTCATTTTCACTAAAGATGTCTGGGAGTCTTTCTCTGCCATCTCTTTGGCAGATTGCAATCCTCTGGCAGAAATTAAATTTGATCAAAATCTGTTTTTCCAAATTGATTCTATGTTCGTTTCCACACTGTGTAACAGTAACAGATGGCCAGAAAATGTTTCCCCACACAGTTGGAATGGAATAAATAGCAGGCTGCCTTTAGCCTTTTTAGCCAACCTTGGACTCTGAGAAATAGCCTAACTAGGAAAACCAGTGTCGAATAAACTTCGTCCTAGGGCCTGTGGAGATAGAGAAATATATAAGGCAAGTCTTCTAAAAAATCAGTATCTGGAAAAAAGACTGGCTATTGAATATGAATTGGAATAGTTCAGAGTTGCTGCAGTGTATCACTATGGGCTAGTGGGAAGTTCCCCGTTTTCCTGATGAGAGAACTAAAATTTGATTCTCTTGTGTAATTCTTAAAGCAGTGGTTTCCTTGGCTCAGCAAAAATGTCTATAAACTTCCCTTAGCCCCCTTTGCACACTTGGCCACTTTTTACCTATTTTTTGTTACTGCTGTGAATATTGGTCAAATGTTTAACACTTTTCCACTTTAGTTGATTACTCATTTGTGCATTTGTCCCTAGAGCTATTAGTACCCTCCCTGCCACTGCCTTCCCCAGGTTGCTCTTCCCATGGTCCTTTGTCATCGTCTGGAATAATGGCAAACTGTCCCTAGTCACACCATTAAGAGGGATACTGTCCTGACTGAACCATTGTATCCTTCTGCCAACGTGAATTATACATGCCATAAACAAACAAAATCCATCCTCTTCTCTCCCAGCCTCCCCCAAAAAAGACTGACATTGGGCTGTCTGGGCTAAGAAATGTACCCAGACCTCTCATGTGGCAGGTGAGAATTTTACCACCAAACCATCCATGAACTACTGGTGCATGCCATTAAGAAATATTTTATTAATTTGATTGGGTAGGTCAAGTACAGTAAGGTTTTTAAGGGAGTTTTATGATAACCACCAAAATAATTTAGGCTCACACTTCTTACATAGGGAACTCTGATGCCCTAGTGGCAAGCTGTGCTGCAATCCCAAAGGCACACAGTTCGAGGCTGTCAGCTGCTCCATGGGAGGAGAATAGACAATCTCCTCCTTTGTGAAGCCTGCCAGAGAGTCAACTATGGGTTGGTACGCAGCAACAACAACAACAACACTCTTCTTACATAGGTGAAGCTGGCCATAATAAGCTATATGGAGAAATAATGTCCTTTACTTAATTCTGAGACAGGATATCTTTTTTCTTCTTTCATTTTTATCACTTATTTCATTAAACCAAGTTTGTTTTGGGGAATTGTTTAAAATACTAAGAGAAAGTATTAGTAGAAGTGAAATAATCCATTGAATAGATCTCCATTTGTACTGTATCTTCCTGTCTATGTGACCTTGGTAGTGTGCATCTGAATCTCATGCCCTTTTTCTTTAAAACGTGCATAATAATGCATATGTCATATGGGGTTTTGTGAAGATTGTTTTTAAGACCTATAATTAAATTCCTGGGTACAATTTAACATACTCTTTTTGTAACTCATTATCCTTAGCAGTTTGGCTTTACTAGTCTATAGGTTAGATGATCAGGAGTAGATGATGTACTTAAGTAAATTATGGGTTTGTTTTTATTTTTTCCTCTGATGACAATTTTTTATTGTGATATTTATGGTTTTTTTTTTCTTTCATATTGTATTTCATAAGATCATTCACATATACTATGTCTTATAAAATTAATCACCATGGATCTATGGCCTCTAACCCCATCTTTTCAGTTCCCCACTGGATCTTTCCTAATTCCTTCACCCCTCCCTCAATACACCAAGCTCTGCAACCCTATGATTTCTCCCACTACCTACCCTCAACCTCCCTCTCCCCTCCCCTTCCCTTTTTGGATATCCATACACATCTTACTAATTATCCTTCTGTTTTACAATAATGGTCTTATGCAGTATATGTCCCTATGAGCCTGAGCTAGTTCACTCCGCATGATGCTCTTTAGCCTCTCCCATGTTATATAGTATTTTTTAAATCATTGCTCCTGAGTGCTACATAGAATTACATCGTGTAGATACACCACAATTTCTCAATCCGGCCATTTGTTGATGGACATTTAGACTTTATGTTCTTATGAGTAATGCTGCTATGAACATCAGTGGAATAGCTAGGTCATCTGCAGTTTTCTGTGTTCAGCTTTTTGAGGAAATGCCAAACTGCCCACCAGAATGGTTGTACCATTTTACAGTCTCCTCAACAGTGTATAAAAGGTCTGATCACTTTACATCCTATCCAACATTTATTGCTTACTGGTACTGTTAAACTTTGCCATTACTATTGGAAAGAGATGATATCTCATTGTGGTTTTGATTTGCATCGCTCTTATTGCCACTGATCTTGAGCATTTCTTCATGTGTCTGTTAGCCATCCAAATGTCTTCCTTTGTGAAAAGCCTTTGTGTATCTTTGGCCCATTTTGTAATTGGGTTATCAGTCTTTTTCTTTTGGAGGCCCAGGAGTATTCTGTAGACTTTTGTTATAAGATCCTTGTCTGAGATGCCATTGCCAAATGTTTTTCACAGTCAGTAGGTTTTCTTTTTAGTCTATTGGAAAAAGATTTTGATGCACACAGGAACTTAATCTATAGAAGGTCCCGTAAATCATGTTTTTAAAATTAGTATTTTCACGGGACATTGATAGTCCATTTTTAGGTCAAAAGCATGCAGTTATTTTAAGCAGTTGTTTCATCTGACCCAGCTCAACTTTGCAGTATACTATATATATGAAAATGTTAAGTGAAGCTATAAATACAGTTAAATTTCATAAAAAATATAGAAATTAGACATACAGTACCTATTTAATTTACTTTGAGAATGTTAGGTGTTAATAAATAGCATAACTTATTCTTGACTTTGTTATGCTTAATTTTTTTTTTTTTTGTGCTTACCACCAATAAAAGCAATTTTATTGAATCCAGACTCCAAGTGAAGGTTTGGGGATAGGTAGCACTGGTTTCATAAGGCAAACCTCGGAACTCAGAGGGTGGCCTAAATTTCAAATAGTTTCCTGTATGAGTCTTCTACTTTCCACTGGATCCTGGACTCTGCTCCAAAAGCTTATTCAAATATCCTTCTGACTAAGTCTGCT
>NW_006399767.1:26982103-26984256 GCF_000299155.1 Elephantulus edwardii | reverse complement strand
GTTTTAATGAACATTTACAGGGATTTTGGGTTTTCATTCCTTCATTGCTGCACCATTCTCTCTACCCTCCTCCCCAGTTTGTTCTTCCTCCCCCGCCATCCGAATGTCTGTTTTAATTGTCCAACTGCCACAGTGCTTGTCAAAGCCAGCTCTGATTAATCTCCTTTGTCAGTGTGTCCTCTGCCATTCCCTATCACTCCTCCCTGAGAGAGACTTCACCCTGATTCATAAGGAAAAGGGGATGGCGTATTCTCTTAGCTACTTCTAATTTTATCCAAAGAACATTCTTTTTTTTTCCAGAAAAGTCAGCTGTTTAAAAGCCTGTATCACTTTCTTTTCTTAAAAATTCCTTTCTAGCCTCAGGAAAAGCAGCTTATCTTGGTGGTTCTCCTCATTTTGTCCAGACCACTGCTTATCAGAGGGCTCCTTTACAGCATAACACTGTCCCTGACAATGACTTAGTCCCACTAAGATTCTTAGCTGGGCTACAGTGTTGTCCTTCTGTCAGATTCTGTGGGGAGGAAAGGAGGAGATAGACAGTTTCAGTCTTCAAAAAGAATTTTGTGTCTGTTAGAAGATTCTTGTCTTTAATAAGATTAATACTTTTGAAGGATGCTTCATCCAGTTTTTCTTTAGTTGCTATGATTTCCCTAACATCTATATAGAAAGGTGGGTTGGTTGAGTGCTTGGTTAGTTTGGGAGAAGGAAGAAATAATTGTAATCTTTAAATATGTAAGGAGTTTGAAAGTGAAAGCCCATCTGTACCTTGTAATTGCAAAGTATGTTGAGTTCTATTTTCTACATCTGTACCTTGTGATTGCAAAGTATGTTGAGTTCTATTTTCTACATTTCTCCGTTCAACAATGTGTTTCCTCAAAGTTTTTCAGGAACATACATTATCTTTCTTTACTTTTAGCTAATTATTGTTCTTAGTTTAATTTTGTTTTTGTTTTTAACGCAAATTCTTACAATGTACTTATTTATTTATTTATTTTTAAATTTTTTATTTTATACCTTAGTCTTGGTTCGTTGCAAGTAGCCACTTTCCCAGGAAAAGAAGGAATATTCTTTTTTTCTCCGGTGGCAAATTAGTTTTCAAAGAGTTGAATCCATTACAGAAAACATGCACTTTTGTTTCATTGAGTAAAGTACCATGTTGGTTGATATTTAGTAAATATTGATAATTTTTTTTAAAAAAATAAAAATCAATAGAGGTATGTATCAGGGTCTGGGATTTCACTTTCACCTATTTACAAATGAATAATTAGCTTATTGTGAGGATAGCATAGTATACAGAGCAAGATTTCAGTTTGTTGTCACAGGGTCAATGTGAATTATAGGGTTGATTTCACAGCTCTAATGACCTAGTGGTAAATTGGATTGAAGCTGTGCTGCAATCCCCAAGGCACTTGGTTCGAATCCACAAGCTTCTTTGAGGGAGAAGGGTGGGCATTCTCCACTTGTGTGATTAAAGTGCTTCTGAAAGCCCCCTGGAGGGTCAGCTGTGAATTGGTTCGAACTCAGTGGCACACAACAACAACAACAATAATATTAAGCTCATTAGTGTTTCATGAATAATAATAGTACACACTCAACTCTTGGATAAGAGACAAAGAATTTTATGACTCACACCCCAGAAACCAAAATGACATCATGTTTGCATCAGTTCCCTTTCCCTCCAACTCCCATGAGAGAGATGTGAAAAGATCCAGATGGCTGTCTGCACATGTGCTATGGAAAAGGAAAACTGGACTTGGAAAATCATTGTTTTAATGGAAGGGAAATCTGTCTGAGAGTAAGGAAAGTCAATGCTCATATTATGAAATAAGTTCATTTTGTAGTAAGGAAATTGTGAATATTTTATAGTAAGGATCTCTTTTGGTGTACTGCAGTGTTAACCAAAAGATCAGTGGTTCGAATCCACAACTTTCTGTGGGAGAAAGTTGGACATTCCCCCACTGTCAAATTTTATAGCATTGAAAACCTGATCGAGGGTTGTCTATGTCAGAATCAACTCAATAACAGTGGGATTTTTGGTTTTATAGTAAGCACTAACCAAGCCTTACTATTTTATTAGCTAGAGTAACTTTGAAAGAAGAGACCACTGTTAACAGCTAGATTATATGAAAAAGGCAGAGTAAAAAAAAAAATTT
>NW_006399767.1:26979577-26981683 GCF_000299155.1 Elephantulus edwardii | reverse complement strand
AAAAAAAATACTGGTTTATTTTAAAAGTTCTTATACATTGTTTTTCACACTGAATTTTTCCCATTTCCTTTACTCCCCCATTAGATAGTAGAAGCCTATGGTTAACCCCCCCCCCTCCATCCTCACTCCTCTACACCTATCCTTTCCCCCTTGGATCCTAGTACACATTCTACAATAATGGTTTTTGTACAGTATTTGTCCTTGCAGGACTGAGTTAGTTCACTCAATATAATGCTCTCCAGTCCCTCTGAAGTTACATAGTGATTTACGAAGTCATTATTCCTGCATGCTGTATATAGTATTCCATTGTGTGAATGTACCATAGTTTCTCAATCCATTCTGTTGTGGTTGGACATTTGGGCTGTTTCCATGTTCTTCCGATGGTGAATAACGCTTCTGTGAACATTGATGTACAAATCTCTGTGCCTTGGTTCTCATTTTCTTGGGGTCTGGTTAAACCAGGCTACTCCTTCGAGACAAGGATTCTGAAGCTTTGTCTGACATACTTTGGACATGTTGCAAGCAGGGACTGGTCCTTGGAGAGGGACGTCATGCTTGGGAGGGTGGAGGGACAGTGCAGGGGAGATGAATTGATTCAGTGACTGGAGTAATGGGGGTGGGTGTGTCAGAGATAGTGAGATTGGCAAGGGATAGAGCAGGGTTTAGGGATGTTGTACGTAGGGTCACTATGGGTCACAGGCGACTTGATAGCACATAACAACAACAACAATATTCCAAGCAGTGGAATAGCTGGGTCATATGGAATTTCTGTGTTCAGCTTTTTGAGGAAATGCCAGACTGCCTTCCGGAGTCGCTGTACCATTTTACAATCCCACCAACAGTGTGTAAGAGTTTCTATCTTGCCACATCATCGCCAACATTTATTACTTGCTGTCCTGTAAAACTTTGCCACTGCTACTGGAGGGAGATGGTATCTCATTGTGGTCTGATTCACATCTCTCTCATTGCCAATGATCTTGAGCATGTCTTCTTGTGTCTGTTGGCCATTCAAAAATCTTCATCTGTGGAAATTATTTCCATGTCTTTGGCCCATTTTGTAATTGTGTTACCAATCTTTTTCTTACAGAGATCCTTAGGATTCTGTAAAATTGTTGATATGCGACCCATGTCTGAAGTGGTATTTCCAAATTTTTTTTCCCAATTGGTAGGTTTTCTTTTCACTCTGCCAGAAAAAATTTTTTATGCACATAGAATTTAATCTTTAGAAGGTCCCATTCATCCATTTTATCTTCTCCAGATTGAAGGGATTTGGCAGATGTGAAGGGGTATCCTGGTGGAGGGTGGACCTGGCACTGGGTGAAGGGCAGGGTCAACACTGTAACTAACTCCACAATGAGGGATTTATCTTTCACTGCTCTACAGATTGCTTGTCTGTCTGATACTCCTCTAAATCTGAACATTCAGATTAAGATGGACTAGGAAGAAGGATTGGCCATCCACTTCTGAAATAGCAGGCCTCTGAAAACCCTATGTACAACAGAACACACGTAGACTAACAGAAAGGGCAACCTAGGTAGAACTTTCAAGTATGGAAATACAAAGGAAGAGGAACAGTTGTAAGCAGACACTAGTGATTGGGACATAGAATGTGAGAACATGAATGTAGGAAAATTAGAACTTGTTAACAAAGAAATGGAACTCATAAATATTGATATATTAGGCATTGGAGAGATGAGATGGACTGGCATGGGGCATTTTGAGTCAGATGATCATATGATATATTACCCCGGAGATGAAAAGATGAGGAAAAATGGGGTTGCTTTCATAGTAAAAAAAGTAATTTCTAGATCCATCTTGAAGTACAACATCGTGAGTGATAGGATTATATCCATACGCTTACAGGGAAGTCCAGTGAATACCACTAATCATTCAGATAGATGCACCAACAACCACGGCCAAAGAAGAAGAAATAGATGATTTCTACCAGCTCTTACAGTCGGAGATAGATCAAACATGCAATCAAGATGCATTGATACTAATGGGTGACTGGAATGCAAAAGTTGGGAACAGAGAAGAAGAATCAGTAGTTGGAAAACATGGGCTTGGTGACGGAAATGAAGCTGGAGAGAGAATGATTGAATTTTG
>NW_006399767.1:26974879-26977370 GCF_000299155.1 Elephantulus edwardii | reverse complement strand
GTCAGAGGCAGTGCGATTGGCACAGGATAGAGCAGGGTTTAGGTCTGTTGTACATAGGGTCACTATGAGTCGCAAATGACTCAACGGCACATAACAACAACAACAGCTGTATTTGGCAGTCTCTTTATACCATCGACTAGGCCATCTAAGACTTGTTTCAGCTAATCACCAGTCTGTCAGGAAATTAGAAAGACAGCTCCTTGGCCAAATGAGTGGAAGAGATCCATGTTTGTTCCCATTCCCAAGAAAGGTGATCCAACATAATGTAGAAGTTATCAAGAAATATCTTGAATATCACATGCAAACAAAATATTGCTGAAGGTTATCCAAAAATGGCTAGAACAGTACATAGACAGAGAGCTGCCAGAAATTCAAGCTGGGATTAGAAGAGGCCGTGGTACTAAGGTTATCATTGCTAATGGACCTTGGCTGAAAGCTGAGAATACTAGAAGAATTTGTGTTTTATTGACTATGCAAAGGCATTTGGCTCTTTGGATCATAACAAACTATAGGTAACACTGAGAAGAATGGGACTCTAAGAACATCTAAACTATTGAAGTGATTTAAAAAATTATTCTTTTTAATGGCAGTCTATAGCTACATTGTCATATAGCGATTATACATTATAATGTCACCTTTTAAATTCTTGTAGTTTTATATCTACAGTTAATGCTTTATTTCTAGGTTGTTGGGTTGTTTTTTTTATAGAAAATGTCTTCTGGTAGAGTCCTTTTTTTTTTTTTTAAATTATTTTTTATGTGTGTACCGTCAAATTGGATATGACTGGTACCGGAGGAGATTGTCCTTCCTTCTTCAGCAGAGCATCTGGTGGATTTGAACCACATACCTCTGGAATTGCAGTGCAGCTTCTTGCCACTAGGCCACCAGAGCTGGCCATCAAGTTCTTAACAATAATTGCTGAGTTTCTGCATGTTGATAACTGTACTTTTAATACTTGATGGTTATTTTGTTGAATAAGCTTTTTTGCTTAATTTTTTCCCTTTGAGCAGCTTAAATATGTTAACTAATTTTCTTCTCGCATAAAGTGTTGCTGCCAAAAGATGTGTTAATAATACCAATTTCCTTATGGATTGTATGTCCTTTTTGCTAATATATCCAAGAAATTTCTCTTTTTAGCTTTTTATTGTGATTTGCATGTAAGTTTACAGAGAAAATTGGTTTTCCATTTAACAATTCATACACATTGTGTTTCAGGGCATTGATTACAGTCACCATATTCTAAAAGCCCTCTTCCTATTTCTTCCTTGTATTTCCCATTTCCATTGTTTTACCATCTTGACTTCTAAGCTTTTTTTCCTGGCAAATGCTGCCCCTTTGATCCTGTTGATCTTGTATAGTTGATTGTTCTAAGAAGTGTGTTCCTCCCTGGTATTATTAATCACCTGATGTTGTGTGCTGTTGGATTGGAATCAACTCATACCTGACCCTGCAGCGAGTTTTCAGAGACAGTAAATTGCACAGGAGGAGATGCTCATCTTTCTCCTAAAGAGCAGTTGGTGGATTTGAACCATGTTCCTTTGGGTTTGTAGCACAACTTCTTATCAATAAGCCACCCAAGGCCTATCAATTTGTGGTTTGAAGTTGAGTTACAAGGTTTTGGGGTTTTTTGGTTTTGTTTTTCTTTTTAAGATCATGAATGAAAAACAAATGAAGTTTCATTTTTATTTTTTTTTTTTTGGTGAGAAAAATTTGTGTTTAGAATAGCCAGCTGGACTCAGTTTAGATGATCCCAATTTTGTTGGCAACATCCAAAGCATCATAGTCAGGTGCAAGTCGAACATAGGCCTTCGGAGTCTTAGCATTTTAGGCCACCGGAAGGTGGGTGACGTGCAGATCTTTTTTTTTTTTTTGGCTGTGAATGTCCTTCAGGACTGCCTTCTTGGCCTTTAATGCCTTTATTTTGGCTTTAGTTTTGGAAGGGCCCGGAGCTTCCTTCTTTGCTTTCAGAGCCATCTTTGTAGAAAGTGAAGTTTCATTAATTTTACTAACAAATGACTTATTTTGGGTTGATATTCTCAGAATTCCAATTTCAGATCCATTTTATTTTAGAAAAGTCTTCAATTATGGTTTTTAGTAGTTTTTTTGTTGTTTTGCCCTGGTGTGCTTCTTCAGGGACTGCTCTTACCCACATTTGGAATTTCTTTGCTCAGCCTGAATTTTTGGTTTATATTATTTTCATCTTCATTCTTTTTTTTTTAAATTATTTTTTATGTGCGTACCATCAAATCTGATCCGACTGGTACAGGAGGATAGGAGTGGATTGTCCTTTTTTCTTCAGCAGAGCATCTGGTGGATTTGAACTGTGCACCTCTGTGATTGCAGCGCAACTTCTTGCCACTAGGCCACCAGAGCTGGTCCGTCTTCATTCTTTAATGATTTATATTTTTTCTCATTTTCATGGTTCTTTTCTCTTAAGGTATTTTATATTCTCTATTTAGTTATTCTTGTGTTTCTTCAACTTTAACCCTTT
>NW_006399767.1:26969237-26974671 GCF_000299155.1 Elephantulus edwardii | reverse complement strand
TCTTCTTTTTTTTTTTTTTTTACACATTATTATTTTTATAATTTGCATTGTGTTTATACAATCATTCACATTTATACAATCACTCATATACATTGTTTCATTTGTGTACATTAAGTTTTATACAATCATTTCTATACATTGGGTTCTATATAATAAATTACTGTTGATCAAGTCCCAAATTCATTTTGCCTATTCCTTCACACCTCCCTCTGTCCAGTCTCTCTTACTTCTTAATCTAACACCTTATTTCTAAGCCTTCCTAGTTTTAATTTGTAAAGTCTTGTATTCTTTGACAACTTTTCAATTGTTTTAAACAGTACTTTACATATGTCTGTATGTGTGTTTTTTAAAAAGAGATCTTTCTGACATGCTTGAAGTTTTGACTGTATGTGATCTACTTTCTCTATGTTCTTTCTCACATTTCTTCATAGTAGCTTTTCTGTTGCACAGTTTATATGTAACTTTAGTTATCTGAATTTTTGAGAGTTGATTTGCTTCGTAAAGTTCCTTTAAGTTCTTTGGGGATCCTCTTCTGTTGTTCCAAGTAGTGTTTTTACACACACACACACACTCTCTCTCTCTTGCTTTCTGAAATACCCTGCTTTGTTCCTCAAGCATACATTTAAACTAGAAAAGGAGAAATGGAAGTTCACTTTTCTGAATTTATAGGACTAGGCTGCCTCAGCTTCTTTAGGCATTTTTTGGGACAAAACGCTTCCCAAGTTCTGTTTGCTATTCTCAGAATGGTCCATTTTCCTTTTCATTTAATACTTATTGTCTGTTTGAAGTGCTCCTGTTCGTAAGTTTATCAGATGTCCTCTTGCTTCCTTGTATTTGTTTAGCACAGTCACTTAAAGCACTTATAGATCATGGCTGTTGATATGCCCCTCCCTGCCCCGCTTATATATAAAGGTTTATGAGGACTTTTTTTTTTTTTAGGATATTTTTTGTTCCTATTTTGTTTTGTTTATTTTTCTTTTCTATCTAGTTGCTCTATTTTTCTGTGGAGATTTTCTGTGGCATTATTTAAAAGCTATGCTGCTACTGTTACAGCCGTTTTTCCAAATCCCTATCATAGGTTCTTGAGTAGAGCAATAATGTAATTGCAAGTAGGATGATGGGTTTCCTAACATCTTACATGGTATAGGGGGGATGTGGTCTTAGTCAATATTTGTTCTTTGTATTTTGGTTTTGTGCAGAAATGTAATTAGCCATGATGTCCCCTTAGCAGAGTCCTTGGAATTAATCTTTCTAATCATTCTCTACAGGTTCACTAAGAATCTTTCCCCAGACAAAATCAACTTAAGCACCCTGAAAGGTGAGGGCCAGCTGACCAACCTGGAGCTGGATGAAGAAGTTCTACAGAATGTGTTGGAGCTGCCCACCTGGTTGGCCATCACCCGAGTTTACTGCAACAAGGCCTCCATCCGGGTAAGAATGGGGGTCACAGTGCTGCTGTTCTCTTCAGTCAGCATGCTGGCCTTCCTGGGGGGTAGCTCCTGCAGCCCTGAATCTTTGCTTTCTTCTTTCAGATCCAGTGGACAAAATTGAAGACACATCCAATTTGCTTGGTATAAAGGCTTTTCTTGATTACAAGTAATCAAATGGGATGGCTGGGTAGACTTTTAAAAGATCTGAAAAAAAGATGGGAGGAGTCCTTCAGACTGTAGCTTTAGTGGTGGGTGCTTTTATCTGGCTTTGTAAACTTGCAGAGACAGTGTCTCACTGAGACAAAGTGACTATTATCTAATCTTTATTTTGGAACTCCTGTTCAGGAGTTTGAACCAAGACATGAGGCTTAGAACTTCTAAGTTTTGTTTTGTTTTAAACAGTTTTGCTGCTCAACTGATTAGATTTATCTGAGAGAAGAAAAATTAGAAGTTTAGTTCATGTTGACTTTGATCTGAAACCTTTGGATTTTATCCTTAAAGATTAGAATTCCTGAGGATAGTAATGTCCTTGAATTTGGATTTGTGTTACCCTTTTCTGTTGTGAGTTAACCGTATGATTGTCATAAAATTCCATTACTAATGGAAATGGAAGGAGATGGTGAGGCTTTTCCTTGCATTTCAGATTTTCAACAGATAGTATTGTCTGCCTATTCTGGGCCTAGCACCTAACTAGGCACTGGAGTGCACGGATGAACAAGATCATCTGTGCTGTCTTCCAGTGCTGCTTGTGTGGGCTGTTGTGCAGATGCTTAGCCCTCCATGGCTTTCATTGCAGTGTCTGGATAAGGTAGAGGTGGAGATGAAGACTTGTGAGGAGCCTCGGCCCCCCAACGGACAGTCTCCCATTGCTCTCGCCTCAGGACAAAGGTTAGTTGCTTGAAATTCTGGTCTTTTCAGTAAATTTACTTCTAATTAAATCTCATTGACTGTTGTAATTAAATTACCATTTAATTTTAAGTGATACTTTTTCTTAGCGAGATTTTCAAAATATACATTATAATAGAGACTCTAGAGAGACTGGTGACATGAACCTATGTATCCAAGTTCTAGTTTCAACAATTATCAACATTTTGCCATTCTTTTTTCATCTCTTCCCTGCCACTCTTTGTGTATGTGTGCTTTAATTGAAAGTCGTTGACAGATACTATGTATTTCCATCTGTAAATACTTGTGTTGCCTGTGTCTATAATAGACAAAGATGTAAAACACACACACACACACACACACACACACGTCATATGCAGTAGAACTAACCAAGAACCCCTGAATATCATCTAGTAATTTCAAACTGTCTGCAAAATAATTTTTATAGTACTTTGTGGATTAAAAGAGATCTATATATTGCGTTTATCTTTGGCTGGCAGTTATACATGAAGACTTGATCAGGTTTCCTTCCCCTTCCCTCTCTTCCCTCAGTCCTTTCCCTTCTTCCTTCCTTTCTTTTTTTTGTAAGAATATTTTAGAAACATTCCATATATTTCCAACTATAATGTCTTGGGAAATACATAATAACAATCTAGTTAAGATTAGTCAGTGGATTCAGGTGATGTTGACCTTATTTAGTTATTATAATAAATACCTTATTTACCTGTCACCTGATGTTTTAAGTGCTATTAGTGATAATTGTCTAGATCTGTTATTTCATCGTGGAATGCAAAGTAGGGATGTCTTGTTGCTTCCTTCTTACTGCATTTATTAACTGTGATTGCCTATAAAAAAGAACTTACTTTCACTAGCTAATGATTTGAATACTCTAAAGTTTTTATAGGAATGGAAGAACAAATACTGGGTTCTTTTATCAAATTTAAGGATTACAGATAAATACTCTAGCAATTTCTAGAGACTGTGGTTGGTTTATTGGTTTGTTTGGGGTTTTTTTTTGGTGTGGAATGGTAAGTGGGAGGGAGGCCTACTGTTTTGATAATACTGTTTTTTTTCCCAACAGCTTTTTGAGGGATATTGTTGTGAAGTGCTGTTGAATTGGTTCTGACCCATAGTGGCTCTGTGCACAGCAAAATGAAGCACTGCCCACCCCTGAACCATCTTCACAAGGGCTCCTTTGTTTGAGCCCGCTGTTGAAGCCACTTGGTCAGCCCATCATGTTGAGGAGCTCTTTTTTACTGACTCTCTACTTTACCAAATAGAATATCCTCTAGGGACTGGTCCTTCTTGATAACATGTCCTAAGTATGTGAGACAAAGCTTTGTCATCCTTGGCTTTTAAGGAACATTATGACTGTATTTCTTCCAAGACAGATTTCTTTTTCTGGTTTTTGTTGTTAATGTGCCGTTGAGTTGCCTGCAACTCACAGTGACTCTGTGTACAGTAACTCTGCATCCCACCCTATCCTACACACTTAACCCCATTATCTCAGTTACTGTGATGATCCATATCAGAGGGTCTTCCCCTCTTGCTCTGTCCCTCCAACCTTCCAAGCATGATGTCCCTCTCCAAGAACTGGTCCTCCCTGGTAACATGCCCAATGTATGTGAGACGGATCTTCAAAATCCTTCCCTCTTAGGTGCAATTTTTTTTTCACCCTATCCAGGACAAACCTGTTTGTTCTCTTTGCAGTCCATGGAATGTTCATCATTATTCTCCAGCCCCATAACTCAAAGCATCGATCCTTGTTCTGTCATCCTTAGTCATTGTCCAGCTTTCTGATGCATAGCAAGTAATTGTAAAGACCGTGACCTGGATCAGGTGCACCTTAATCTCTACTCTGACATCATTGCTTTTTATCACTCTGGAGGGGTCTTTACAAAATATTTTCCTAATGCAGTTTGTCTTTTGATTCCCCGGCTGCTGGTGCCAAGAGTATTGATTGTGAAGCCAAACAAACTGAACTTGTTAACAATCTCAGTCTCCTCTCTATCTATCATGACGCTGCCAATTGGCCCAGTGGTGAGAAACTTTGTCTTCTTGATGTTGAGCTTAAATCCATGTTGCAGACTACAGTCTTTCACCTTCTGCAGCACATGCATCAGGCACTACTCATTTTCAACAAACAAGGTTGTGTCATCTTCATAACTCAGGTTGTTGATGAGTCTTCCTCCAGCTCTGATGCCACACTCCTCGTCAGTAAGCCCAGCTTCCTGAATTACCAGTTCCACATATAGATTAAAAAGTTATGGAGACAGGATGCATCCCTGATACACTCCTTTCCTGATTTTAGACCATACAGTGTTTCCTTGCTCTTGTTCTGAGGACAGCTTCGTGGCTCAAGTATAGGTTTCACATAAGCACAGTCAGCTGTTCTGGAATTGCCATTCTTCTCAAAGTTAACTACAGTTTGTTGTGATCCACACAGTCATATGCCTTTGCATAGTCAATGAAACACAGATAGACATTCTTCTGTCCTCAGCCAAGATCCATCTGACATTGGCTATTATGTTCCTGGTGCCATGGCCTCTTCTAAACCTAGCTTGTATTTCTGGTAGCTCTTTCAGCATTTCTTTTTTCTTTCTTTTTTTTATGGAATATTTATTGATATATTTTTTAAATTTATTATTAATTTCAATGAAAATTTACAGAGACTTTGGATTTCCATTCATTCATTGTTTCACTTTTCTCCCCTCCCAACCCTCCCCTAGTACACTATCCTGTTGGAAAAGTAAAAGAAAAGTTCTTTCATTGTTTTACAATCCCTCCCCCCAGATCCACTCCACTATACAGCCTTTGCTCTGGACTCCTCTCATGAGAAAAAATACCTAATCACATATCCCTTTTAAACAGTTTTCTCCCTCATATGTTTCAATGCAGTATATGTTATTTTTTTTTTTCATTGCATACGTCTTTATTCTGGTAATGGCGGCTGGCCGCAGTATATGTTATTTATCCCATCTTTCTCAGTCTTCCCCCAACCCTGATGTCAGTCTTGTTTCACAACAGCAGCACCATGCAGTATTTGTCCTTTTGTGACTGAGATACTTCACTCAGCATAATGTCCTCCAGGGTCACCCATTTTGAATAATATTGCATGA